>NC_136626.1:34066847-34334347 GCF_933228915.1 Telmatherina bonti
TTCACTTGAGTTTCTTAGTCCTCTGTTCATTTTAAGGAATAAACATGATTGTTTTTAGAGATTGCTCTGTTTTTACTCATTCTGTTCAATGAGATAACAAAACATGGTCACAGGAGGAAGGAAACCAGCAAGTTGATAAACTATTTTAGCACATTTTAATATAGTCTGACTACATATCAATTAATCTACACTCACCAGTCACTTTATTAGGGACGACTGTTTAAATGCTGATAAATACAAATATTTAACCAGCCAATCTCATGGCCAGAATTAAACCCATCTAGTCATGGTGAAGATGACTTGCTGAAGTTGAAACTGAGCATCAAACTGAGGAAGAAAGGAGATTTTTGGACCATTATAAAAGTCCCTTACATCTGAGACTGACAACTGAGAGATTTATTTGGTTCAAATACCAACAACCATTACGATGGTTGTTGTGATGAAGTGTTGTCTGGACCAGAATGTCTGGTTGATGTCAGAGATCAGAGAAGACCGGGCAGACTAGTTGGAGATTATAGGATCAGAATCTGCTGGAAACATCATGACAACATGGATCCATCCTGCCGTCAGGATCAAGGCTTCAGGCTGCTGCTGGTGGAATGGTGGGGGGAGGTTTTCTGGTCCCACTTTGGTCCCCTTAGTACCAGCATGACATGGTTTAACCAGCAGGAGGTTCTCATCATGATGAAGTGGAACGGGAGATTCTCATCATGATGAGGTGGAACCGTAGGTTCTCATCATGATGAGGTGGAACGGGAGATTCTCATCATGATGAGGTGGAACCGTAGGTTCTCATCATGATGAGGTGGAACGGGAGATTCTCATCATGATGAGGTGGAACGGGAGATTCTCATCATGATGAGGTGGAACGGGAGATTCTCATCATGATGAGGTGGAACGGGAGATTCTCATCATGATGTGGTGGAACGGGAGATTCTCATCATGATGAGGTGGAACGGGAGATTCTCATCATGATGTGGTGGAACGGGAGATTCTCATCATGATGAGGTGGAACCGGAGATTCTCATCATGATGTGGTGGAACGGGAGATTCTCATCATGATGTGGTGGAACGGGAGATTCTCATCATGATGAGGTGGAACGGGAGATTCTCATCATGATGAGGTGGAACGGGAGATTCTCATCATGATGAGGTGGAACGGGAGATTCTCATCATGATGAGGTGGAACGGGAGATTCTCATCGCGATGAGGTGGAACGGGAGATTGTCATCGCGATGAGGTGGAACGGGAGATTGTCATCACGATGAGGTGGAACGGGAGATTGTCATCACGATGAGGTGGAACGGGAGATTGTCATCACGATGAGGTGGAACGGGAGATTCTCATCACGATGAGGTGGAACGGGAGATTCTCATCACGATGAGGTGGAACGGGAGATTGTCATCACGATGAGGTGGAACGGGAGATTCTCATCACGATGAGGTGGAACGGGAGATTCTCATCACGATGAGGTGGAACGGGAGATTCTCATCACGATGTGGTGGAACGGGAGATTCTCATCGTGATGTGGTGGAACGGGAGATTCTCATCATGATGTGGTGGAACGGGAGATTCTCATCACGATGAGGTGGAACGGGAGATTCTCATCATGATGTGGTGGAACGGGAGATTCTCATCATGATGAGGTGGAACGGGAGATTCTCATCGTGATGTGGTGGAACGGGAGATTCTCATCATGATGAGGTGGAACGGGAGATTCTCATCACGATGAGGTGGAACGGGAGATTCTCATCACGATGAGGTGGAACGGGAGATTCTCATGATGTGGTGGAACGGGAGATTCTCATGAAGGACCGTTTCCAACACCTTGTTGGATGTAAGACTGATGGCTCCTGGGTTTTTACCAGAGTATTTTTTTTTTTTTTTTGCAGACTGGTTTGTTCCCCACACGGACTTGCAAGCACTTTATACTACTGATCGTCTACTTTTACACACTGAAAATACTTTTCTACTACACAGAAAAATGTTTGCACTAATATTATATATTTTAGCACTGTATTCCTCCTCTGTTTGTCGTGGTTACCATGCAGGTTGTGACAATGACCATGTGAGTTCTGAAGGAAAAGGGGGGTCAGTACCAGCAGCTGGACCTGATAAAGTGGCCCGTCAGTGAATGTGAATGAAAGCAGCTTTATGGTTAATTTATTTGTAATGATACACATTCACTGTAATTCTCTTTGCAAAAGATTAAAAAGACATACAACTATGGAGCAGCACATTTGAGAGAGTATTTTAACCTCCAACCACATTATTTGGCTGAATTATTGCATATTTTAAAGCTTCTGTTTAAAGGGATCCTCAGCAGACCAACACATTTACAAAGTCTGGTTTTGGTCAACAATATCTTGCTTCATATAAATGACACACTTTTAGCATTTCCCAATTCTGAGCACACTTTCCACTTACAGTGCAGACAACCACAATCTGACCTTAGAAATGTTCGGGCTCATTTTTTCTAAGTGGTAAAATAAAAGGAAGCCATTTCATTTAACGCCAAATCCATTACGATAACTTAGGTCGAAGTCATTTTCGTCTCGTAGACCTGGAGAAAAAGACAATGAACTGAAAATGTAAGTTATCAAAGCCATTTTAGGTCCAGATAGAGTAATTTGCTATCAAACACATTTGATCTTCCAAGAATATTAAACCATTAAAGAAATTCTAAAGAACCAAGATCTGTCAAAGAAAAGTCATTTAGGCTTTGAAAAGGTTTTTTTTTTCTCCATCACGTTATGATGGCTGGCATTGAAAGAGTGTTAAATCAAGCCCTTCTTTCTCTAAATTTCATCTTCACACAGCACTCTCGATGACTCTGCTGTTTACATTGACTTGTTGTGAAAAGTTGCGATCAGCTGACACAAGCGTTGTGGTCGTGCAGATCTGCCACCGGGTCCATTTCCTCTGCAGATGCATGCTTTCTAAGTGCTCCCACACTGTACAGTTTGATTGAGCTTCAATGTTTTCAGGCTGAAAGGGCAAACCAAACCAATGAAAAATGCATATCCCTGTAAATACCTGCGCCTCCTTCCCTGGCTTTATGATATATTTATAGCTACGTCTTTGCAGCGCTGCAATAAAGTGAAAGATGCTCAGATTCAACTAGCAAAGGTTACCCCTTTTGTGAACTGCATGGACAGAGTTCAGCACCACTGGGCCGACAGGAATTTGCCCCGAGGCAGACACATATGCAGAGGAAACATTGGATGGGAAAAACAAGGTCTGCTACATAACCAACCTGCTGCCTATTGAGAGCTTTTCCTGGACAAGAGCACGACAAACGGCGGAACGGCTTCCAGTTTCAATTACTTTGACTCAGTACACACCATTTCACACGGTGGGGAACTTTCACATAAATATTGTCATTGCCATGTCCAAACAAATAAAATAAATAAAGAGCTTTTGGCTCCTTGAGAAGGAAAAAGAAAAGCTAAATCTTACTTTAATCTTTACTTGTAAAGGGAGGCAGGAATACATAAGCATTGCTTCATCCTGCTCCTTTTCGGACGCTATAATAATTGCTACTTTTTTAAGCTGCTGATTAAATTGTGTTATTTTGTCTGAAATATCTATCTATCTATCTACTTTCCAGCTGTCAACACCAGCACACATTCCCACTTCCTGTTTCAGTTTTTACTGTAATTTCTGCCTTCTTATGTTTTCATGTTCATTCAAAGATTATGGACCTTTTAAAGCCTAAGGTTGCCCAAATGGGGAAAGTTCAGAAAAATTGTGCCAAACTGTACTAAAATAGCCATTTTGGAGACCTCACCTGAATGCCTGTGCCAAAACTTCTGTCATTTTGTTCTGCTTCCATCAGGAACAAAAGTTCACACCACAGGACCAACTTCTTCCCGTCGATGAGGCCCATCTCCATACACATTAAAAATCTACTTTGTAGCATGTTCCACAGTTGGATCGTTTCCATTTATTGTTTGTTTTTTTTAAAGCTGTCTAAAGTCACGTCAACTTGATTAATTTTTAGACTTAATTTTTTTTTTTTTTTTACACATTAACGCACGTGCAGGATCACATTTCTCATGTAATGTATCACACAATTAGCCACTCAGTCGCTCCATTGGGCATTTGTTCCACACTTCTCACCAGTTTCTGGTGGTAATACACCAACTGTTTGGTCGCTTATCGAAAGACAAGAAGAAGAAAGTCGTCACATGTACATAATTTGATTTACGTGATTTAAAATTTTATATCTATTTATTCATGAATTTTATAAACTCATGAGCAGTTTGTCTGTTAGCAACTTAAAAAGTTACGGACAAATTTTCATTACATTTGCAGGAAATCTTAGTCAACGAATATGGACCCAGTGATTAGATTTTGGGGTGATCTGCATTCACTGACTGGATCCAGGACTTTAAAGGATTCCTTGCTCAGGGAAGATATGAATTATTCTACCATTACAACATCTAATTAAAAACTAAAACCAACAAACAGAAATTCCAATGGCATGGCGGGGGTCGGCACTCAGAGCTTCTGGTATTTTTTACATATTCCTGTGAAGCATGTGGATTCTTTCTGTGAAAAGTGTGATACAGTCCACTGACTTTATATTGTTTATCTTTATATATGTGTAACTTTTATATTTGTATACTGATCTACTGCTTATTTTTATTTTTGGCTGTTCCCTTTATTGGTTGCCATAGCGAATCATCTGCCCTCATCTAACCCCACCACAGCTTCTTCTTCTCTAAACCAATTAACCTTCATGTCCTCCATAAATCATCCCTTCAGTCTTGCTAGCCAAGCTACCTTTCCAACTGGTCTCCTGGATACACAGAATATCCTCCTTTCACCGCAGCATTATGTTAACTCACTGGCTGCCAACGAGTTAACATGACTAGTGATGCACCAATACCGATTCCTACTTGGTATTAATAAAAGTGTACTGATACCACAACCAATACTAGGGCTGCACAGTTAATAGACCATGAATGTGCCGCATTTCGAACTGGGACATTACCTGCATCAAAACAAGCACTCCCTCTTTCTCCCTCAGCAAATGACAACAGCGGATCATTATACCACGTGACCCAGATGCCGGCAGGTAGGAAAAAACTTCACGACTTTCTCGCTAAATCTGGCAACTTTCCAATCCTCTTGCCGATTTTTTTTTTTTTTTTGTTAAAAGCAACTAGCGACAATTCTAGCGACTTTTACTGGAGTTATTGGAGACGTTTCTGGTGACTGACTTGAAAGCACATATTGTGTAGCAGTGACTGTCAGGAACGAGCAGCGGGAGCCTCTCCCCATCATAAAGCACTCACAGCCGGTCAGAGCAGCAGAGAGGACACCTGCACAAGTCCACGTGCACAGTCAAAATGAATAGTGCATGTGCAAATCCACCGCTGATCCCAGCCTGGCTGACAGAGTGGGATGTAAACTAACATAATTTCTGTTGTCTCTATTCGGTCCATTTAGATTGTTAGTTTAAATTGGCCATATGCGTGAAATGTAATGGACGTTGTAGGAGAGAGGAGTAATCTGGGACAAACAAAAGATCACCTAAAGACCACCCTAAATATGTTTAGTACTATGAATAAACTATGAATAAACTCTTTTCTGCAGTTTTTTTTTTTTAAGTTTGTTTTTTTTATTATTTTGCCATTGAAATAGGTTATGCTTTTAAAAAGGTAGATTTTGAATACCTTTAGACCCACATTGCATAAATCACTTTTGTCCTCCATTGTTAAATGTCAGAATATCAAATTTAACCAAAGGACTGTTGTGTGACATTTCTAGCTTTATGTCCAACCCTCCTGTTGTTTATATTTTAAGAAACATACCTACCTCTCATCACCTTATGTACAGAAAAAATATTGTTAAAAAATGTTACTATTAAAATTATTTAAAGGTTGAGTGTGTAAGAGAAGACAAGAGACATTTATTGTTGTTATGTTCAATGTGAGCTGTTGCAAAGTTGATGTGCCGGTAATATGTGAATTAAATATTTATATTGGAAATTAATTGTGAGAGAATCGTGATCTCAGTTCTAAGCAAAAAAATCGTGATTCGCATTTTTTCCAGAATCGCGCAGCCCTACCGATACCCAATACCACACTACTCAAGCTAGCGCAAGTGTGTTTGATGACATGCTTCGGACGTGTTTTAAAAGAAATAAATGCCTTAAATGTTAAAATGTGACATTATTTGTTCCACTAAAAGCTAGATCTTTGTTTCAAAACCACACATTTATAGTTGTATTTGGGTAAAATGTGCCAAATCAAAGTAAAACTTGTTGTTAGATCTGTAATGTTATTTGTATTGGTGAGGTAATTTCAGAAAGGATGGGTTATTTATTACAACCTAATGAAATCTTACACAGTTATAGCAGCAATAATAACCATAGTAACAATAATGTTCACATAAACAGATTTAGTATCGGCAAATATCGATATCGGCAGATATTCAAATTTCAGATATCGGATCGGAACTCCCAAAAATTGGATCGGTGCATCCCTAATTAATACAGAGTACGAGTACACACACATGGTATTGAGCCGATACCAGTACTGATATCAGTATCGGTGCATCCCTACGTTAATGCTTTGAAATCCTATTTGTGTTTGTTTTGTGTCGTTACCAGAGTCGGTCATTTCGGAGATCATGTTGATCTGGTGGAGCTACAGCTGCATCATTTCACAGAGATATTCATCCTGAGAGGGATTTTTTGTTGTTTGTGTAGAAAGCCTGAGATATTTTCCATAATGTTATTTGTTCTATGCGCCATCCTAATATTTTTTTTTTTACCAGTTAGCACATATACTGATCCATTTATTGACTTCATTGACTTCAAAAGGATTCAAATTGACTTTGTGGTAATTTTATGTCATTTTCAAGCAGAGTCTTGAACCTAAAGATTAGGCCGAGGGCTCAAAGTGCTTAAACTATGTTTCAAGGTATTTACAACCATATTACTGCTCATCCTTTCAGGGCCAAGTCAGCAATAAAGCTGCAGAGCTGGGAGAGGTAGAAGAGCCATAATGGTCTGGTCGAGCTCCAGACGTTAAGATTCGTCTGGTGCTCTGAGAAAAAAAAGCAGCATTTTCATCAGAAACAAGGGTTTAAAATTAATTATTCATTATTAATTATTCATTTATGTGTTTTGGTCAAATTCCTTTTCTTTTCTTTTTTTTTTTTTTAACACCTTGCACTAAAGACATTTAACAACAGACAATACAAATACACCCCCATAAAAAAAAAAAAAACCCAAATGAAAAATGACGATCATACAAAGTGACCAGGTCACTGAACACCTAGCCTCTTCAAACAGAACCCTCCTCTAAATAAAAGGAATTTTCCGGAGCATCCTCTGGAATTTTCCACCATCATTTCTCACCTGCCCACATGCTGCCTCCACCAAGTTTCACCTGACCCCTCCACCTGCCGAACCAGCCACTGCTGTTAGTGGTCTGGCCTCGTCACCTCTTTGCTTTCTTTGTCTAGCGACTTCACAGTTTAGCTGGATAAAACCTGAACGCTTACTGCACACTGCAAGCCCAAACCCTGATCACAATAACAACACAGCGTGCTTTGTTTCTGTGGGTAAACCCTCCTTCCTGTTTGCTGATTTATCATATGAACCAGCCCGAGTCCATCATCACACATTGTTGGACTTTGACATGAATGTCTGATATGTCTGTAAGAGCTAAGGGTTGCTCCACTGTGCAAATGCGAAGAGTCAGAGTCCTGTCTCTGACCTTTGAGCAGACAGTGTTTTGTAGCAAGCATGCAAAGCCGTGCTTTCAGTCTAAACAGAGTCCACCTATATGCCCAGTTTCACCACACGAAATGGTTTATTTAGATTTTTTCTGCATGTGCAAGACCAGAACATATGTTATTAATAAAACTGTACATAAAAATTAAGAGTGGTTGAAGGAGAACATTTTGGGGGGGTCCTCATCTGCAACATGTATGGGGTACTCTGGTGTCAGGCAAAATAATGAAGCAAGATGAAACAGAAGAAAAATATATATGCTTTTAACTATCAAGACCCTCATTAAGACAGTTTATGAGTGCACCGACAGGGGTGAGTGTGTGTGTTTGTGTGAGTGGTTATATGACTCTATGTGTTGGTCTTGAGATGGACGACCTGTCCAGGGTGTACCGGCCTCTCACCTGCTAAACGCTGAGAGAAGTTCCAGCTTCTCTGTGATCCTGAACCAGAAGAAGCGGTTTAACAAAGTCTAACACACACACAATACACCACCATCACACACTAAACAACACGATTGTGTTGTGGATTTGGTTTTGCTGTGACTCTTCTGGGCCACCATATAAACAGGTACACTCCAGTCCTGGAGGGCCGCAGTCCTGCGAGTGTTGGGAGTTTCCCTGCTGCAACACACCTGAATCCCATCAGATTGAATTAGGAGACCAGTCTGCTAATTACCCATTGATTTGAGTTGGAGATGTTGCAGCAGGGAAACTCCTAAGACTGACAGGACCCCACCCCTGCTTTTAAACTATACTAAAACTATATTCCTGGACATTACAGGAAAACCTACCAGTTCATATAGTAACTGATTTTTATTTTGTGTTGACATGAATGTCTTCCACCACAAACACCAGAAACTGTTTGATGGGGGAACTTTTTCACTGCTGCACCAGCAAACCTACAGCAGATCAGCTGTCAGTGAGTGGTGAAAATGGACTGAAAAGGTCAGAAAGTGGAGCTGGAGCAGATGCTAAAGATGAGCATGATGATGTACATGCTGTTTGAAGAAGGTTGAGTGCATTAGCTCCCACAATTCCCAATACTAATGGTATCGTTGCTTTTTTTGTTCTCATACTGAGTATTTTATTGGGTGTTTATCATGCAAAGTGTAATTTCACTCCTCTCATGTCAAACAAGCAGATTGACAAAAAAAATCTTGGATTTTGAATCTGAACTTTAAACTGAAAAAGCTGGAGGACGTTTTGAGTCAGATTTGCTAGAAGTAGTGACAATGACCCAACATACTTTCCTTTTGAAGGTACAGGACAATAAAAATGCTCCCTAAAATGAACAGAACTTTCACATTGAAAAGCTTACTCTTTCAAGTCTGTACACACACAAATGTTGCTTTCATGTTGTTGGTTTACAGGGAGAAAAACCCCCAAGGCTCGTTTCTGAAAGCTCTAATAATCATCAGAATAAAAAAAAAGTCTAGAAAGACTAAAGCCCCCCTCAGCCAACAAATGAAATCCCTGAAAGGTAGAAAACAAATCAAGGCCTTTGGTTTGGATTATTCTTCTTCAATAACAGTTGTATTAAACCAGTGGAGAGATACAGGAGATTCATACAGGAGGTCTGGGAACGCTGCTAATGTTTCCTATGTGTTAGATCAAGCTGACAGTAACAGAAGTGGCCTCAGACTTTACACATAAGGTCCCTGGCACATCAGGTTCCACGCCAAAGCCTTTAACCTGAAAGGAAAACTGATCTCAGATAACAAGGGTACCGTATTCAGTTCAAAGGCTACGGGTCAAGGCTCAGAGCTGCACAGCATGACTCAAACAAATGCACGCAACAATACAGATAATTAAATAATCCACCAACAGAGCCCATCCTGGGGGGGGGGGGGGGGGGGGGGGGGGCTTTTCTCTGAGAAAAGCGGCTTTTCTCTGAATGCTGTGACTGACCAGCAGCATGCAGAAGTCCCATCTACCGTCTTCCATTATGCTTATAATAGCATTAGTTTTAAGTCTGTGCATGAGTGCTTCTATCAGCACCATGAATGCACAGCTTCCATCCAGCCAAGCCTTGGAAATTTCTCTTTATATATCTTGCTAGCAATCCAACATGAATTAATCAGAATCTGTTCCTAATTTGTCATATGGAAAGTACCAAACAGGATTTTCAAAAAATACTGAGACGACACACAAAACACTGCAAACGTCAACAATCTCTACATATTAAATGTTTTCATTTGGCATATTGGTGGACTTAAACATCCGCAGAGCAGAAAAAGTCCATCATTGCACCATTTGACCGAAAATATGAGCTCATTTTGAATCTGATGGCAGCAGCTCATCTGTAAAAGTTGTTCCAGGGTAGGGCTGCTCCATTATGGCAAAAATTATAATCACAATTATTTTGACTGAAATTAAGATCTCGTTTATTTAACACGATTATCCACTATCTTTAACAAGATGAATTTATTTAACATTAAACCGTGGCTTTTAAACAATTTCTTTAGGATTCCATAAATTTAAGAAAAACAAACAACATGAAGCTTTGTCTTGACGAAGTGCAAATACTGATGTAAACTGAATAAATAAATATAAGTAAGCATTAAACAACGCTGTGCGTCGTGACGTTCTCAACTCGGCGTCGGGCATTATAACCGTCTAAAGAACGGTTTCAAGTTGTTTGATCCGCTTATGCCATGGTCCCACACATTAAACATTTTATCACAAATTTCATTTATTTTTTTACAATATTTGCTAAATATTCTAAATTATACAAACTATTTCATGTTGGCCAGAATGTAGATTTTATGCCAAACAACCGCTGTCAGGCTACAGCGCGTTCCTCTGGACCAGCTGACTAACGCGTTGCTATGGTGACGCCCCGTGACGGAGGGATATTACAGTGTAACTCGCTGAACTATGAACTACGAAAATAATGCAGACAGTTGTCACTGACAATGGCTGATAACGAGATGCAGGCTGATAACAAGCTGGATGCTCCCTCTCCTCTTAAAGCCTGTTCCATCCTCCACGAGAAGCGAGAACTTTTTTCTTGTTCTCGAGGCTCCGAGAAGAAAATTACGTCATTTTGTTCTCGCGGACGTGTTTGAGGACAGTTCTTGACACATCGGGCCGGCAGAACTTTTTTCTTGAAGGGCTGCGAGACGTATCGTGTGATTGGTCGGACATGTGAGGTGGGCGTGGTTAACACGGAGAAAGCAGGAAGCGGAGTTGCTGCTTCCGTGTGTTTGCTGTTGCCGGCAAAACGGATTGTTTTGATAAAACAGCTGATCGAGGTGGTGAGAAAGTACGAACATTTTTACATGTGGCAATAAAACACTCGGACCCAGCCGCGTGCACGACCCGCCCTGCCGCGGACGAAGCTGCTCGTTAAATATGAAACTAGAAAAACAGAGCAGAGAGCGGAAACCTCCGCCAAGCACAATGTTAAAGAATCCTTTTAAAATATTCCTGGATCCAAACGGTGATCCGGATCACCACCAGGATTTAATCAGTTCTTCATTTTTACATTTGCAACAACTCTTGAAATATTTATAAAAATCCATCCGTAACCTTTTAAGTTATCTTGAGCAAAAAGACGCCGGGGAAAACAACCTCCTCGGCGGAGGGAACAACCGAGTTCATCGCGCATAAAAGCAGACATCGCCCCCCCCGCAGTGATCCCTCCCCGCTGCAGACGTGCTTCTCGTGTAGTATGTATGGACCTGACGAACAAGACGTTTTTTTCTTGTTCTTGCAGCCTCGAGAACAAGAACTCAGTTCTTGCGTCTCGTGGAGTATGTAACAGGCTTTAGTCTGCAGGACACGCCGTCCATGCTGTCCACAAACAATTCCACATCTTCATCCAGGTTTCCACTCAGAACATTTTAAATGAGCTTTGGTCCAGAGTAGGGCTGGTCGATATGGCCAAAAAATAAAATCTCAAGATTTTTATAAACCAAATCTGATTTCCGATTTCAATCGATTTTTCCCCTTACTGTAAAGAAAAAAATAATAAATTACAAACGTGAAAAGTTATTGTTTTTTAAAAATGCTTTTATTGCAGTCAGCTTAGGAGTTTACCTGAATTTAAAGTGCAACTAAACAAGCTGTTAAACAAGATTGTAAAAAGAGATGCAGGCGCTGCTACTGTAAACATTACAACAAACATCATGTTTGTACTTTGTATGTTTCCACTGTGAGATTTAACATACATTTAAGAATAGGCCTCACTTCACTTGTGTAACTTTATTGTAAAAAAAGAAAAAAAAAACAAATAAATTATTAAAAGTACCTCCTCTTGGAAGAGTATTAGAGTATTTTGAAAATAAATAATCAAAACAATTTCCCACATTGGCAATGAGGGATTAAAAGGTTTAGAGAAAATTGGCCTCTTTGATACAAAATACTATTTTTAAAAAAATCCCTGAATGCTAATTAAAGCTATATTTCTAACATACATGTATGATTACATTCTTACTGTTTTTTTGTTTAATTTACACATTTTTGTCAAGAAAGACAAGCCTGTCAGCTGCATCTGGCTTCAGACCCCTGTGGCATGTGACAATGCCCCCTCCCACACTGAAAACTCTGCATTTCCATGACACCTAGAACTGCGCAAAACCTAAATATTGCCATAAAAACCTGCGAATGGAAACACCTACATTTAAAAAAAAGTCCCAAACATTGCTAAAGTTTTTACAATCTCAACAGGTGGTTTTTCAGACATTTCAATATAGAAATATTTTGCAAAAGTGTAATGGAATCATTTTTTGGGCGTTTACGTGTCGCCAGACATGACGTGGGGGGTCATGACCATATATGGTCGTGACCAGTTAATTCCCGGTAAAGATGGCGCGATGTGGAATAAACAATAGCGAATTCCAGAGTTTTAGAAAAGAAAGTGAGGGGGAAAAGCATCCGAAGCAAATTCTCCACAGCAAGTAGAAAACCCTAGAATAACGCTACGTGCCTACTTTGCATTAACCGCAATGTTTGTAAAATCTTACGAGAGAAACGAGATTCCATGACACTTGATGCTAATTTGCTAAACATTGTTCAATGGAAACACCCGCAAATCACAATTGCTGTTTGTCGAAACTTACAAATATCAGTTTTGTTTTGCAACAAAGTTAATGGAAACGCAGAGGAGACACTTGTTGTCCGTTGCTAGCTGCCATGTTGTTGTGTTTATGCGGTTCTGTGGGAAAATCAGCAGGAGTGTGCTGACGTCACTATAAGGTACGGAAGCCTAAAAGGTGCTGGTGCGGCAAAAAAAAAATCCCAATTTTCAAAAAAATAAATCTTCATAAATAGCAAATTCGAATGTATCAATTAAATCGATTAATTGCCCAGCCCTAGTCCAGAGAAGACGTGAATTAATAAAAGAAAATAATAAATTAAATAAATAAAAAAAACACATTTTGTAATCAAAATGACAAAAAATAAACACAAATAAAAATAAATCAATATGTAAATAAAAATAAATTAATATGTACATAAATAGAAAATAAATCAATATCTAAATAATCAAAAATTAATCAATATGTAAATAAAAAAATCATGATGTAAATAAAAATAAATCAATATGCAAATAAATGAAAATTAATCAATATGTAAATAAATAAAAAATAAATCTATATCTTAATAAATGAAAATGAATTCATATGTAAATAAATAAAATCAATTCATATGTAAATTTAAAAAAAATCATGATGTAAATAAATAAAAAATAAATCAATATATCAATAAATAAACTGCATAAATTCAGGCAAAATATTGCTGAAACTTCACTTATTTTTCTCCAGATATTTTAGGCTAATTTGAACTGAAATTAGTTTGACACCCCCAGTACAAACAAAGAGTTTATGTAGGGGCCACCGCATCCCACCATATATGACCTCATTTCAAAATATTCGTCCCTGAAAAGACCAAGACCTCATCTTGGTGAACGAGCACCTCGATCTTTAGCTACAAATCAGAAGGTAACTGCATTTCTACCACAAATATTACGTCACTGCAGTGTTTCGCATACACACTCTGCTCATCACAGGCATATAATCGCAGCCTCCACATGTGAGGTCTGTGTGAGTTTAGAGGTTACGTGACGACTCTGTCCCAGGTGTAACGCTGCCAGAGAGGAGACAGTGACTCCAGGCCAAGACAATGATTTGGGTCAGTAGGTAAATTGCCTTCCTGGACCACAGGGACTTGCTGGCAATTAATCCTGCCGATGAGCCGTGTGAAATATACACAGGAGACGGATAAATGCAGCTCCGTTTGCGTAGCTCTTTCAAAGAGTGATGGGGTGAAATTTTCTGCAGCCTCTGTGTTGAAATTTGGATTTTGACTGCCTGTTTTCCACTACAGCAGAGGAAGACCTCAAGTGTTGCCAGTGAAATTAGGCATGCACTTCTTAAATCCTCTCCAGAGCTGATTTCCACAAGTTTAGCCAAAAACGCTTCGGCAAATCAGAATCCCAACAGGAATTTAAGTGAGCAGATTCCCTTTAAAGAAAAAAAAAACCTCCATTTGTGGGTTTTTTTTTATATTCTTGTCACTACAAAAGAATAAAGATGCTTTTCCAGCATATTTAAACACAAAAAGTACCATAACCTTTACCATAAAAACAGTTGGTTTTTTTTATTGGTTTCAAAACATGTCACTGACATTCAAAAGCAAAATTCTTCATCTGCGCTTCATTCTGATGTGATTTATGTTTCGCAGTTTCAGTGTTTTGGCACATCATTAATAGCCGTGTTTTGCCAACAACATGCTTGAGCAACTTGACGGCCTTTAGAGGCGGCATCTGTCACCACACGCCAAGCGAGTGTATCAGTCACTCTGAAAAGTGTCCCATTAGCCTCAAGCTTGTGTCTAAGCTAAGATTAATCATTAAGCAGGATCTGATCCTAAATGATAGGGGCACAGACAGAATGCCACTTCTGGCACACAACCACTCCACTGTGTGGAAGTCTTACCATTATGATGGAGTTTTATACCAGTAACACACACATCACAGAGACATTCTCATCAGCAAGGTGTGATAAAGGAAGTCTGATGTGACGCAGCAACTTTGGCAGGACACTAAACACCCCAAAATGTACCTTCTTAACCACCATTTCTGTCAGTATTATCACACAACTACAAGTACAAAGCTGTAGTTTGAACTGAGAAACTATAAATACTTGCATTTTCTAACGTTTAGCATTGAGTTCATGTGAAAAACTACAAGTTTAAGTCAGCTTGCTGTACTTTTGTTTTAACTCCTAACCTTTAAAAGTCCAAGCATTTCTTTTTTCTTTTTTTTTTGCTTCATCTGTCTTTTTACTTTTTTTGTTTTGTTATGTAAAGAAATAAAAGTGGATTTTTTCGTTTTTATTTTACATTTTTTCCTCTGCCAGGGTTACATGCCTGTCTGTCTATCCGTTACCTTTATGTAAACACTATCTAAATCAGGGATCCCCAATCCTGGTCCTCGGGGGTCGGTGTCCTGCAGGTTTTCCAAGTGTCCCCGCTGCAACACACCTGATTCACATCAGCGTGTATTTAGCAGATGTGCAGAGCTTGTGTGATTCTGAGTCAGGAGTTTTCCAGAAGGGTCACTTTGAAAACCTGCAGGACACTGGTCCTCGAGGACCAGGATTGGTGATCCCTGGTCTAATTGATCTGGAACTTTTGATCTGGAAGAAAAAGAACTATTCTTCCCAATATGTTTGGAAATGAGCTGTTTGGTGGAGGTCCGCACTCTTTTTCAGTCAATGTTTGTCAATGTTCTCCATTGTCAAATTGCAAATTGCAAATTTGGGGGTACCTATTTTTAATTTGCCCGTTCATCTTCTAGCAGAACAGAAAACTGGATTTTTAAATGTGCAATTTATATGTTTATACTTAAATAAAATGCAAAGATGTTAACAAACAAATGTGTGTAAACACTGAACCCAGGAATCATCCAGATGTTTTCAGCCTCAGCTGTCACATCATGAAGTTAAAAGTGTGCAAAACAAATGAATCACTGCAATGGACAGCAACCTCTCCAGGGTGTACCTGCCTCTCACCCAGTGACTGCTGGGATACACTCCAGCTTCTCTGCAAGCTTCAACTGGACTAAGTGGTTTAAAGGATGGATGGATGGATGGATGGATGATTTCTACTTATTCCTGCAACTATTTACCAACTATCCCCACAAAACCATCTCAGCTGCTTTTTGCTACACTGCATCAAAAACGTCTTGTTAGCCTCATTCCCGTCATAAAAGAGCATTATTTTTCAACTTTTTAGACACACAACCTGCATTTCTATTCTTCATTTCTACCTAAATATCCCAATAAAAACTCCTACATTTTGAAAAACCTTTTAAATATTGCTAAAGAAAAAAGTGTTTACACTCTCATGAGGTGGCTTTCCAGATGTTTCTATGTAGAAGTATATCATATCATACGTAATGGGACATATGTCAACTTAATTCTAATAAAGACGGCTCAGCGTGAGCAAACAACAGGGAAATGTCTAGTTTTACAATGAATTAGAGCGAAATGAGGAAGAAAGGCTTCAAAAAGCTGAGAAAAATCCTTCTCTGATTGGTCATCTCAGTTAATTTAAGCTCGGATTGGTGGATTGTTTGACAGGAAGTGTTTCCAGAAGAATTTCCAGGTCTAAATGGAGGTCTCTTACCAGCATACAGTACTACTGATAGTGATGTTTTTATGATGAAAATGTGACAAATAGTGGTGTTATCACAGATCACTCACTGTGGATTGTAAACCTCCTGGATGGGATATAAATGCTTCCATAGAAAGCTTAAAATCTAAGCTATACATCACAATTCATCCCACAGAGTTGCACACTACCATTTCTGAGGAAACTGTTGACAATATAAGCCACAGCTCTCAGAGATCCTGGTGATCAAGCAGCGTTTTAAGGGTTACGTCAACATTAACTGTAATCCAAATCTAGACAGATCTAAACACAACACTGAGCTCAGGCCTTAAAAGCTGAAAGAATTCACAAACAGCTCTGAAATAAAAACAGCAAAAGCAACCCTGCCCATGTTTTCAGCAAAATCTTTAAACGTGACATTAAGTGTCTGACAACAACCCGTCCATCCATGAAATATGAGCCCAGCATCACGGAGAACATGCAGGTCTTTCCGTGTTTATGAGGACCAATAAATGCAGGGAAAGTCTTCTGAGGAACTTCTTTCAAAGAGCCAAAGACCTCAAAACAGAGGTAATGATTTATGTTTAAACATCAATAACGGCAACCAGCATGCAGCCGCATCAACAGTTAAGTGAGGAGTCCGGCCAACGCTTTGAAACGTCCTGGAAAATAATGTGTCTGAGATTGTTTATTGACTCAACCTGTCCAGTACAACTACTAATGAGAAAAACATTGAGCTGGGACTGGAAAAAAATCCACATGTGCTGAGCAGATCCTGACATCGAAAGGGTTCTCAGAGTTATTAATAAATAAAGCTGTATTTTCAATTTCAGATATGAAAAACTCCAGAGCTGAAATAAAACTGTTGCCACGAGAGGAAACAGAAGCAGAGCTGCACGCGTTTACACGCAATCCCCGTGTTTGATCTGAACTCTGAAAGTCTCCACGGGACAGAATAATAACTGTTAAGAAGGCATCATTAGTGATAAGGTAAACAAGAGTTTAACACAAAAACAGAAAGTAATCAAACCCTTAAAGTGATTCTCCTTAATAAGAAAGATAATCTCCACTTTAGCTCGACTCTCCTCGACTCGGCCGGATCTTCGCCGTAATTGCTCTCGTTAATCGCGCTTTAATTCATTGACGAGATTTATTTGGAGGACTCGTCTTGGAGAACATACAATCTCCTGCAATCTGGCCACAACAGCATCTTGAAATTAAGGATGTGCTAAGTAGAATGAGACCAGATTAAGCTGTTTTTAAGAGCACTGGCGATACCAGCAGAGTGATGTAACGCTGTTTGTCTGAACCACTCAGCATGGATCCCAAGGAACTCCTGAAGCCAACAATGTTTTTGTAAGTTAGCTTTGTGATTGCCTTTAGGCGTTTTTAAGTTATGAAGAATTTTGTAAAAGCAGTCCTTGTTTTGTAGACAGAGTTGCAAGTTAAACATGAGTGAAGGCGTGTCTGCCCAACTTGCAACACTCTAAAGGCACATTTCGGCTCCTTGATGTATATAAACAAGGACGTCGTCATACGTCGCTGCTCGCATACTTTACATAGTTGTTCGGCGTGTTCGTCCACTAGTGGGGCGTTGCTGAGTTCAGAGTTGTCTTCTGCTATTTGACACCTGTTGGTAGCAGTATTGCACCGATATCAGATTATTTACGACTGTTCAAAAACACCAGAAGAAGAATAAAACCACAAAGTTTTTGTTGTTCTCATCTTTCTCTGGGTCTCCTTTGCGTGGTTTTTGTTTGGCGGTTTCTGCATAGTATTCTTCCTGTTCCTCTTCTTCTCTGGTTTCTTTCGCAGGTCGCGTATCAGCTAAACAACTCAACTCAAAATGAGCTGCTTTTGTAGCATCCATATTTACCACCACAAACACTGTGCTGCATGTGACGTGGCGCTTTCCTGTTCATGCGTGTCATTTCAGGGGCATGTACTAGGGCTGTGACAATATACTTGTGTCCCGATTTGATTTGATGCCGATTTTTTGGGTGCTGATTCAATTTAAATTGCTTTACTCACAATTATTCGAATCTGCTGATTTTTGTAGATTACAAACAAAATATAATGTACAAAAATTTTTTGCTCATCATTTTTCTTGATTTCAATGAGTAAAAAACAACAAAGTAGCTAAACCATCATTCTGCTGCTGTAACGCCCAAGACGACAAGTAAATCAATAAAAACTATTTTAAAAAAAGACTAAATTTCATAGTGGATTATTTTTATTTATATGAAAAAAATATATATTTTTTTTTTTTAATCTATTTTAAAATTGTGAAGCAAAAAAAAAAATCCAGACTTCTGATTTTTCAATTTGATTTTCCCACCCCTACCATGTACCATACAGACTTAGGGGGATGAAGGTCGCATTGAAATGAAAACGTGATGCACAAAAAAATTGGATTTCAGTCAAAAAAGAAAAATAGTTTAAGCATTAAGATCTGCAGTGTGAACATAGCCTTAAATATCACTTAACTCAGTCACTTCTTCTGTTCAACAACTTTTACCCAAAAAGCTGCCTTCAGACATTTGACAACATTTTTGCACCAACATGATACTGCAGCAGTACATCCAGCGGTGAACCATCATGGCTTATAAACTGTGTAGGCTGCAGTTAAATGTTTATCATGGCTACCTGATGTAAATTAAAGTAAGTCTCTGACAGGGTGTGCAGAGCCAGCCATAGAACTAATGAAGCGGCCATCTTTGTGGATTTATCAACATCAGTCCATTCGTTACTAGAAACATCAATTCTGACAAAACCTCAGATGACAAGTTCAGCCGTTGCGCAGTCAAGCTTCCTCTGTAGTGCATCTCTGTCACTGCGTGCTAAATAACTGTCAATGTGTCGACAACTGTCAACTGTGTAACCATGGTAACAAGAGAGAAGTTAGATAAAGTCAAAGAGCTGAGCTTTCTCAGGAAAGTGTTCTACACAACAGCTGTTAGAGATCGTTTGTAGAGAAACATGCTAAACTGACTGAAAGAAGGGTCTTAAAATGGACATTTGAAGTGTTTTACTGCTGAATGAAAGGTTAACTGGATGTTGTGTATTTGTCTAATAATGACACCGTTTGGGGAAATGTGAATGCACAAAACAAATCCTGATTCAGATGAAAGAAGCGGACTCGGTCTGCCTACAAACGCAGGTCTCGATCCGTTTCAAGTGGACCAAATGCAGGAAGTGGACTACAAAAGAAAGTGCACTGTGTGTTCAGCGCTCAGTCTTTATACACACTGCGAGTAAACACAACCAAAACTTGTGCGTGAGGGATAATAGATGGATCTGCATGGGGGAAATAACACAAAGAGGAAAATGTAGAAGAATTTTGTCAAAGTTTTGATAGAAATCTGTTGCAGCGTCATTTATTTTCTGGCTCTGGTGGAGAGAAAAGCATCTTTTTAAGAGGTCCGATTTGTTTGGGAAGTCCGGTGTAAAGGCAATCTCTGTCTGGAATAAAGTAGCCCCCCCTCAACCGAACCAAGCTCCCAATCAGACCGAGTCTAGCGGACCATCCTGATGTGAATGCATCTTTATAATGTAACCCAATGCAATGCAGCTTCATTTAACAACAATGTGGATCAAAATGCCACAATGTGCAGAGTCAAAACTAGAAACAGTATTAATGACATATAAGAGGACAATTAAAATGTAAAATATTACAACTAAAAGTAAAATAATTACATTCAACTAAAAACAATCAAAATTAAAACCGCAAGCGGTGATATAGGCCCTCGCACCATGGCGCCGCTCGGCATAATGCCACCGCCTCCCCTGCCAACATCCTTCCCATGCCTCTCTCAACCTAAAGTGCAGCCAGACTGCACTTCAGGCCATTTAGGCCTTATGAAGGGTCACTTCCTGTCACCAAGGGGCGGGGCTAATTTATAATCTAATTATTGACATGCAGAAATGTGAAGGACATGACTGGCATCATCTGTAGTGAATTTGGTGCGGGTTGGTTGTTTTTTGTGGGAGTTATGTCAGTTTTCCTTTTCATTGCATCACATCTGCTTTGCTACCCCGCCTCTCCTAAACGATATCCCCTATTAAAAGAAATAGCACAACTTTTAATCACACATGCCTCTTGAGCATCCTGACTCATTTGGGTTAAAGTTAGATAAAAAATCTTAGCAGGACTTCCTCAAAATGCATGGCAAAGAAAATGACAGAAATGACCCCGAAAATGGCACCTTTTTCAACATGGCCGACTTCCTGTCTGATTTAGCCCATATGTCCAAGAGACTTTTTTGAAGGTACTGGAATGGTCTACAAGTGTGCTGAATTTTATCCATGTCAGTCAATGTAGTGGGCGGGGCTGATTGATTGAAATATTGTAGGGGGCGCTATGGAGCCATTTACTATCTTTTCCACTATATTTTAATTTTACTCTATTAAGGACATAACTGTCATGACTCATGGCAAGTATGGTGAAGATGAAAGGTTTCATGGCTTTGTTACAGGTACTTCCTGGTTCACGATATCAGACACTTGTTGTTGCCAAGGGGTGGGGCTAATTCATAGTCCCATTATTGCATTGTATATTTTGTTCATCATGGGACTGGCATCAAATGTGTCGATTCCTGTGCTGATATGTTGTTTTATGTGGGAGTTTTAGCAATAAGTCTTTGTTTATCAGACATCAAACTTTGAGGGCCCGCCCCTCCTAAACTAAATCTTCTATTAGAAAAAAGAACACAACTTTAAATCACAAATGCCTCCTGAGCATCCTGTGCAAGTTGGGTGTCAGTTGGACAATATCCCTAGGAGGAGTTGTTTAAAATGCATGGCAAAGAAATGACCCCAAATATGGCACCTTTTTCAAAATGGCCGACTTCCTGTTTGTTTTGGCCCATATGTCCAAGAGACTTTTTTGAAGGTACTGGGAGGTTCTCCAACTGTGCTGAATTTTATTCATGTCGGTCCATGTAGTGGGCGGGGCTGATTGATTGAAATTTTGTAGGGGGCGCTATGGAGACATGCTCCATTTATTCCATAATGTTTCAATGGGGCTTAGTTCAGGGCCTTACTGTCATCAGTCATGGCAAGTATGGTGGTGGTCCAAGGTTCCATGGCTTGGTCACAGGTACTTCCTGTTTCATGGCGTTGGACCGCCATTCGCCATGTCCCATTTAGCGTAGCGACTTGAGGTTTTTATTGTGGCATCATGAGAGGGTTTGACATGTTTTGGAGGAGGCTCAAGTGTTTTGGACCATTTGCTTAGAAGCATGAAAAAACCACTTCCTGTTGTAAGTGGGCGGGGCTTAGGTCTACACCAGCAATGGTCACATTAATCTGTTCAGGACTGATCCCTTATTAATCCCTATAAGTTTTAGGGTGATCAGATCAAAATTGAGAATTTTATAGTGATTTATGATGTCACGCCGCCGCATGGAACTTCGCCATGGCGTCACGGGCACGCCGTGCAGCGTAGAGCAACGTCCTTTATCAGATCTCTTCACCAACATGTTTTGCGATGCCTGAGTGAATTTGGGCCATGTGGTGTCCACCAAGCCAGAGTTATGGGTGTGTGAGCAAAAAACACTTTTGGCCTCCAGGGGGCGTGGCTATTTCATAATCAAAATATTGGCATATAGAACTCTGTAGGAGGGGACTGCCATCATATCTAGCAAATTTGGTGCAGAAATGTTGCTTTATGTGGGAGTTATATCCGTTTAATTTTTCATGGCGAGACATCAAACTGTGAGGCCCCGCCCCTCGTAAACTAAGTCTCCTATTAGAAGAAATAACACAACATTTAATCACACATGCCTCCTGAACATCCTGAGCAATTTGTGGCTCAGTGGGATAAAAGCTCTAGGACGAGTTCGTTAAAATGCGAGGTGCTAAAACGCCAAAATATTGACTTTGACCTAAAATGGCCGCCTTCCTGTCGACATTTCACCATGACATTAAGAGGATTTTTTGTTCGCCCTAGCATGTAGATCATGTGTATGAATTTTCATAAAGATTAACGACATGCAGTGGCGGGGCACCTAAAATAGGTGGCGCTCTCGTTCAGTTTCGCCCAAACATTCTGGAGCACCTCAAAATATCAAATTTTTCGTATTCCCTTGGGGGGGTTCGCAAAATTTGGTGAGTTTTCGAGCACGTTCAGGCCTCCAAAAAAGCACGCTAAGTGTCCGAATAAAAATAATAACAAACACTGCAAATACAATAGGCCTTCGCACCGCCAAGGTGCCTAATAAACATAGATTAAAATGGTCAACTTGTCGTTATGTAGAAAAAGCCAGCGTAAACAGATGGGTCTTCAGCAGATTTCAAAGCAGATACAAAGGAGGAGGCCTATCTGACATTAAAAGGAAGCTCATTCCTTAGTTTAGGTGCTGCCATCGCAAAGGCCGGTCCCCCCTGAGCTTCCGTTTAGTCCTGGTCCAGTCAGGAGAAGTTGGTCAGCCGACCTGAGAGGGTGTGTAGGGATGGAGGAGCTCGGAGGGGTGCAGCAGGGAAGCTGCAGGCAAACTTTTAAAAACAAATAAAAGCAACTTAAAATGGATCCTAAAGAGCACAGTTTAAAGACGTGCAGCTGCATTTTGTACAAGCTGCAGTCGAGATGAAGATGTCTGACTCGCCCCGAAATAAAGTGCATCGCAGTAATCCAGCCGGGGGGGGGGGGGGGGGGGGGGGGTTTACGAAGGCACGAATTACTGCTTCAAAGTGCGACTGTGCTAGAAAGTCCTTTAACTTTAACCAGCTGCCTCAGGTGAAAGAAACTGACCAAATCTAGCTTTTGAGCTTTAGGTTCGTGATCTCTGGTTTGTAAAATAATTTAAAATAATCCAGATCTACAGGAGTTACATCAGCAGACCCGGAACCAAACACCACCACCATTCGGTGCCATCCAAGATATCCTCCAGACAATTTTGGAGAGAATTGACAGAAGACCCATCTAGAAACATCTGGGATGATGCAGCTGTCTGCAAGTGAAAGTGGGTTCTTGTCATAAATGCATGCAGCTGAAAATGGGCATGGATAAAGACCTGCAGGTATTTCAACAGCTTTGATCGGGACAATGTGGTCCCGATCAAAGCGATCAATGGTCCCGATCAATGTGGCCCCCCCCCTTCAGGTGTAGCAGCGAGAGCCCTCTGAGTCAACAACGAATCTCTGATAAGGTGCTGGAACGATTCCAGCTCAGGAATTCAGGGATCTGCTGCAAACATCTTGGCGCCAATGAATACAGAGCAACATAACTCTGATGTGAGTCCGTGCACTTCTAGGTAGGACTCTTCTACCTCATCAGTGTGCATTATAAAACCACAACAAGTTTGTAAATTAGTTTTACTTTGGCCTCTTTAGCACCTTAAAAAGCAAGAAAATAGTGAAACATTACTTTTTTATTCAATCATTTAGAAACTAAAATGTTACTTTAATAAATGAAAATACATGCATATTCCTGTGTTCAACAAAATATAAATGAGCTCAATTAAAATTTAGGCATCCAGTGAGTGGCTCTAAGGCTGAAAGAATTGGAGTCCCAGTGTAATTTAAAGATAAGAGTAATTAAATAATCGCCTCACACCATCTCTGCAGTCAGCAGCACCGGCCCTCACAGCAGAGGAAAATCATTTACCTCTTCCCTCGACTTGTGAGGGGAGAGAAACTGCCGGGCAGCCGGCAATAAACGTTTGAAGTGTGAACATTAGAGCCAGGAGGGAGGTCAGACCTGTTAAGGTGTTGCTATCAGTAGCAGTAGATGTTTGCTAAACCAGATTTCTACAATGACCTGAGCTGCCCCAGCTCACACACTCGCAGGAAACCACAAGATATCTGCAGGAAACATGCAGGGCCATTTAACAGGTAGTCATCTAAAACGAGTATCCAGACAAGTCAGATCCTCTTCTTCCCCTCTAACCTCATGTTACTGACAGATTTGTACAACAACGTCTCACTGCAGACGCTAAAGATGCACGGCTGGATTTTGGAAAGGAAGAATACAACTCTGACACCTCTAAACCATCCCAGCAAGCAGCTATGAATGACGACAGTTCCCCTCAAAGCAACCTAATCTACAGTTTTCTGCAGCGCAAACCACACAGACCAGTTCAACCCTCATCTAGCCCAGAATGATACTCACGGTTTTCTGTTCAGATCGCAGATGTGCAGAGAACCTACTGCTAACTTCACTTAATAGCAGTCGCATAGAAGACTTCTCTCAACCCTAGAAAGCTGCGAGCAGCTGAAATGACTCACATCCCCTCTTCCAACCTCTGTCAACCATCATGAGGAGGTAAACATTTCCAAATATGGAGAAAAAATGAAGACAGTATTGAGGGCAATATCAGTTTGGTTTGCTTTTAGTGTGGAATGCCATACTCTGGGAGCCAGAGTCCCTCCGCAGAGCCAGCTCTCTCACATGGAATGATGGTGATGATTGTAGAGAACTTTGCAGTTGTTTTGGGTTCACTCTGACCCAAGATGAATAACAATCTGAGCCTGCTCCATCGGCTTGAAGAATAAATGATAAACATGGACAATAGAATCTCAACAAATTGCTAAAATGCAGTGAAATAGAGGAAACAGCAGACGCAGAGACAGCCTGCTTGCTAACAGAAGTCATCTCACTGCACAGATTGTCTTCAAGTGATTAAGAAGGTGTAATTAAAGTCTGATTACTCCCACGAGAGCCACAGGTCAACTGCTTTATCTCCACCAAGAGAGAACATTATGTAGCCCTTCCTGGACTGGAATTGAAGAGCAACTTGGCTTGAGAGTCCTCATTTCCTGAAACAGCACAACCTACTTCATCGCGCTCCCTGAGGAAACGACCACATTTGCTGCAATTCATGCCTATAATTCATGTCCTAAAACCTGGTTTTAAAAAATAAAATAAAATAATTACTGGAGGGGCCAACTCAGAGTAAACAGTTATATCATGAGGTGCATAACTTTCAGCTGATTCTAATGTCACATCTCTGCAGCAACAGAACAGATGAGAGGAGAAAGTGGAATGATGTCAATGTGGGGAGAAAAACTGTGTGTTGGGGCGGAGGGGGTATCATGTTTTGGATTTTTTTTTTTTTTTTTTTACAGAAAGGCAAACTCTAAAAGACTGAACCAACTCCAGATTTGGAAGCACATTCTAAGACACAGAGGAGCTTTATGTCTTTTTAAGCTTTAACACAGTCAAGAAAGTATAACTCTTTCAGATATATTCATTATCTTAAAGCGGGCGGGCGGACGGACGGACGGACGGACGGACGGACGGACGGACGGACAGACGGACAGACAGATAGATAGATTTTTTTTTTTTTTTTTAAATCAAACAGAGGTCTTAAAGGTCATCGTATTTGATTTTCTGTATGACTTTTTTTTGTATTTCTATCAGAAATCTTACCACATTCTCATTCCATCCCTGACAATCAGCCATTTCTCCCAGCTATGGTTTGGTTGTGTTAACACACAATGCTCTGCAAAGCAGACCAAGATCTAAAGCCTGTTCCATCCTCCACGAGAAGCGAGAACTTTTTTCTTGCTCTCGAGGCTCCGAGAAGAAAATGACATCATTTTGTTCTCGCGGACGTGTTTGAGGACAGTTCTCGACACATCGGGCTGGCAGAACTTTTTTCTTGTGGGCTGCGAGACGTATCGTGTGATTGGTCGGACATTGGAGGTGGGCGTGGTTAACACAGAGAAAGCATGAAGCGGAGTTGCTGCTTCCGTGTGTTTGCTGTTGCTGGCAAAACGGATTGTTTTGAGAAAGTACGAACATTTTTACATGTGGCATTAAAACACTCGGACCCAGCCGCGTGCACGACCCGCCCTGCCGCGGACGAAGCTGCTCATTAAATATGAAACTAGAAAAACAGAGCGGAGAGCGGAAACCTCCGCCAAGCACAATGTTAAAGAATCCTTTTAAAAAAATCCTGGATCCAAACGGTGATCCGGATCACCACCAGAATTTAATCAGTTCTTCATTTTTATATTTCCAACAACTCTTGAAATATTTATAAAAATCCATCCGTAACCTTTTAAGTTATCTTGAGCAAAAAGACGCCGGGGAAAAAACAACCTCCTCGGCGGAGGGAACAACCGGGTTCATCGCGCATAAAAAGCAGACATCGCCCCCCCCGCAGTGATCCCTCCCCGCTGCAGACGTGCTTCTCGTGTAGTATGTATGGACCTGACGAACAAGACGTTTTTTTCTTGTTCTTGCAGCCTCGAGAACAAGAACTCAGTTCTTGTTCTCGAGGCGTATGTAACAGGCTTTAGTCTGTAGAGTAGCCAGAGTTCTTAGATCCATATTTGCGTTTCTTTGATTATTTTTGGGTTGGAAAATCAAAGTGAAAAATCAATAATTGGTGTTTTTTGTTTCACAATTTTAAAAATCAATTTAATTTTTTTTTTTGTTAAAAAATCTCTTTTTTTTTTTTTTTTTTTTAAATGAAATAATCCAAAATAAGTTTTTGTCATTTTTATTGTTTGTATTGATCTTTTTACTTGTCTTCTTGGGCGTTATAGCAGCAGAATGATGGTCTGGCTGCTGTGCTGTTTTTTCCTCATTGGAAATGAGAAAAATCAAGAAATCAAGAAAATGACAAAAAAAAAAAAAAAAAAAGTTTCAGACATTTCTTTGTTTTTAATCTACAAAAATCAGCAATATTGGAGAATTGTGAGAATCGCAACTTAAACCGAATTGGCACCCAAAAAATCGGAATCGAATCAGCATATCATCACAGCCCTAGATTAGTCACTATTCTCCAAACTGGATTTCCCGCACAAACAAAACTAGTGTGAATGCACCCTTGGGGTACATTTACATCAGTCTTTATGATTCCAATCCGAGTCCTTTTGCTTGGAAAGTTGCTTCATTTAGGGAGACATGAATGCGCAAAACGAATTCTGGTTCAGACCAAAGAAGTGGACTCGGTCCATCTACAAACACAGGTCTCAACCCGTTTCAAGTGGACTAAATACAGGAAGCAAACTACAAAAAAAGTCACTTCCTGCATTTGACGTAACATTGCATTGTGGGTAAATACATAGCAGCAGCGTTAAGGGTCCTCTGCCTCGTCTGGTGTTCACACTGCGTCCATTGTTGCAGAGTATTTCTGCAGTATACTTGCATAAGACGGAATAAAAACCCAAAACAGCCATAGTTTCATCTCCATGTTTAACTCGCAACAGTTTTCTTCTTCACATGGGTCTTGTCCTCTCTTTTTTAAATACTAGTGCAGCGCCACCTCTGGTGGGAATGGGGAGATATTACTGTAAAGGTTTGGCGCATTTGACCAAAGTGCAGCATGAATGCAATCTCAGCCTGAATGGATACACCCCCTTACAACTGAGCCGAGGCCCCAATCGGACAGAGTCTAGTGGACTATCCTGATGTGAATGCACCATTGAAGTCCCAGCACAGCGTGAGGATTGGCCTTTAGGCTAAGAGTCTGATATGTTGCTATTGGATTTCGTTTTGGGCGTTTTGCCTCGATCATCATCCTGTCTCTTCTCTGACCTCTCTTGGCATTCTGTCTTTTTCTTCCTCTTCTCTGATAATATCCTCTCGTATGTCTTTGCTGAATTACCCAAGATGCACATTCTAAGCGACTAGCATGATAATATCCAGTTGCTAGCATGTGGCCCGATGTCGTAATGGGAAATTTTGCTGTAAAAAGGGAAGGAAATGCTATGAGGTGTAGTTTCTCAGCCTTAGGATACCACAGGGCAGCAACAGCTCTACGACTGTACTTAATAAATCTCACTGTGCCATCAAAATGAGCAAAATACCCCAAAGTTTTACGATTGTAAAGTTATGTAATGCTACTTTATGAGATTTTGTCCTGTACTATGCGTTCTACTTCCCACAATGACCCCTGATAACCATTCAGCTGGAACACAGAGCCACAACCATAAAGCAACTTTTTCTATACCTTTAGTAGCTCTCTTTCTACCCTTTCAAGACAGATTAATATAAAGGTGACATTAAATCTGATGTGCAAAAGCACAGTAAGAAAGCAGAGCAAAGAGAAGTTTAACGGGAAAAGTACATCCTGAAACATACTGGTCAACATACTGTTGAGTCCAGTGTTACCACCGAACTGCCTCATCACAATTTCACACCCAGTTCTAACACCATCTGACAAGAAGACACAAAAAAAGGAAGCCCAACACACACTGTAAAATACAAATGCAGTTTAGTACAAAATAATTATTTTTTTACCTCTTTTGTTTCCTCCTATGTGAATCCAAGCGATGTCTGGATGCCAATTGAAGCTCTTTCCAGTATGTTTCAATCTGTTGACAATGAGAAATAAAGACAAGTCTGTGTTACTCAAACAGATTACCCAACTATAATTGGGTTGTGCAGGACCACACCAGCATAGTAAATAGATGCTGTCATTTGAGACGTATTTTTTTATCCCAGTGATTGAGTCATTCATCAGCAGAACGATGAAACTTGGCCCGGCTTCTGCAAATTCAACCTATGAACTGAAGAGCAAGTTTTCCATTTAAATTCTAATCTGTCCAGCGCCTGTCACACTGCTGAGAGCAACGCAACGCAACACTGAAAACATCCACAGCAGAGAAAACAAGGCTGACAAGTGACACCACAGCATAACAATGATTTGGTGAAGCCGACCAACAGACTGAAATCATTATGAAAATGCATGTCTGAGGGGCCTGACCGGTTGGATCAAACTCTAAGCTGGTCCAAATCCCAGAAGAACATTAGGCATCAAAGTACAGGAGGGTCTTACCAGGCAGCAAAGAAACACTCCTGTTTGGATGGAGCTCTGATTTCATGCCAGGCTCACACTACACTGTGTTTTTATTTGATTGTAAATGTGGGGTATTTGGCACCTTAAGGTAATGCTGGTCAGTTTGCCAGTTCTTACTGAAAAGCAGTTTTTATTCTTGTTATGATATGGACCCATCTTATAGCACAAGCACAAGCTTAAAAGCAGCTTGGATAACGTTGGGAAGGGGGAGCAGCAGGAAACTGTATGGTGACCTTTTGGACCAGTAAACATGGAGCCGCTGTGTTATTGGACATGGACAGAGAACGTGAATCTGTAGCAAACGTTGAAGTTTAACCTGATGATGTAGCTGTTGTCTGGATATACTTTGGTTTTAAAAGGTCTAAAGCAGGTCTAAAGCAGACCAAACACGTAGTTACAGAAAATAACGTCAAGCTGTCGCTACATGCAACTGCTGCACCACCTTCACCCTCATTTACGCTCCTGAAATGTACATAAACTGGTACGTCCATGTTAAACATTGCAATCACCACAGCCCACATTCTTCCATGCATCCTCTACGATGACATACTAGTTGGGTAATATGGATGTAAATCACTAACATAATCATAATACAATATTTTCTGGCTTAAATGGATAACAAGACGCTCGATTAGCAGCTGAAGACAGCAGGAGAGGAAACTGCAGAGAGAAAAATAATCACACCCTTTTAGTTTTATCATCGTTGAAAACTCAGATCGTAGTTGAGATTAAAGGCCTTAAAGGCCTATCCTCAGCCAATGTGCTGCATCAAATAATGTGAAACAGGTATCATAGCATATGTCATGCAAGCCGAACGGCCCTCCACAAATCCAAAGAGTCGTAACCTGATCATTAAACATAGTCTACATGGTGGTCTCTGCAATCGACATGTATGTATGTCTGTGTGTGTGTTTTATAAAAGGGTTCAAATAAAATCTAAAATCCAAATGTGTGTTGCTGAGATAAAGGAGGTATTAAAAGTCGTACATCTCTAACATTTTCTCCAGCGTGTTTACAGCTGTGCACAGAAAAGTAACCAGCGCAGCTCTCTCTCTCTCTCTCTCTCTCTCTCTCTCATCACACAACATCTCACAAGGTTTCTCCTACGAGCCGAGAGAAAGTAAAACAAGTTAAACTGCTGGTTTGGACCACTGACTCACTGTTTTCCTCACTCCAACAGATACAGAACAGGACGAATCCTCCTGCCTGATCTCATCTAGAACAGGGACATCTAACTCGGTCCTAGGAACTCCACAATCCAGCAGGTTTTCTATGCATCTTTGCTCCAACACAGCTGACTCTAATTACTGAGTCTTTGTGTAGAACCTGATCAGCTGTTAGATCCATTTAATTTGACTCAGGTGTGTTAAAACGTGCTGGATTGTGGCCCTTGTAGGACCGAGTTGAACACCCCTTGCCTGGAATAATCCCATTTGCAGCTACACCACTTGCTTATTTAGTACAAAATGACCAAACTACATCATGCTCACTGGCATAAACCATTCTTCAACGCTTCATGGCATTAGGTGTGGACTCTAACAAGGAATTAATGATGAATCTGCATTAGATACATATATATATATAGATTACATCACAAGTTCAATGGCTCTAGTATTGTACGTTACTGCTTATTTTGTCTGCCAGCACGTAAAATGAAGTTAAAATGCAGAAAGAAAATGAAGCTAAACATAAAACTTGGGAATGTTTAAGTATTCCTTCCAACTTGATTGCCTAAATAATTAAATAAGTACTGGCTGAAAATATTTAAACGATTGTCTTGGCATGCTTTTGATCGACTGGATGAGATTCGTATCAACCACAACGTCTGCTTGTTGACTTCATAATTACGGTGTCTTGTTACATAATCATCTAAGTATTAATGGCAAATCTGTTTTGCGTGGAAACAAATATCAAGTCTACAAGCAACAGGGAACTTTGTGGCTGGTAATAACACAGCAACGTTTGTCAAACGTGGAGCAGGATAAAGAACTGTCCTGCAGAAGCCTTTTTTTTTTATTAAAAAAATAGACTAAAAGAGAAAAACTCTTCCAGTGTAATCATATTTCACATCGCACTCATTCCTGAGAAAGCAGAAGACATTTGAAGCAGGTACAGGCGTGTCTATGCCATCAACTCTGTGTTGTGTGATAAGCTGAGTCAAGCTCACTGACGCTCAACGACCACCTTATTTTAAAAAAAAAAAAAAAAAAAAACCTGTTAGGTTGCCTTAAGATAAACATCTAATTGGCCAATCACACAGCAACTCATTCAGTCACGTAAACAAAGTTAAAGGCGACTTGCTGGAGTTCAAACTAAGCATCTGAATGAGGAGAAATGGGGTTTAGTGCTAGGTTCACACTGCAGGACCAATATGTTTTGGAGTGGTTGTTCACATTACAATTTTATTTAATTTAATGCAACCGCCATCAGACCCCAGAGTGCACGTCGACAGCCCACATGCAGAGGAAGATGTGATATCGCAATCAGCTTGTTGCTTTACGACATAAACATGGATGCTACGCGTCAGCTTGTGTCCATAAGTTAAGAAGTTGTTCTGGAATCAGAGCCGATAAGCGACATAATCCGTGAATTTACATAGAAATTTTAATTCCTGTTTAATTGCGAATAAAAGTTAATTCCTCTTTAAACTGACGAAAAATGACCATGTAAACACTTAATTCCTAATGCAAATTTCTATTCGGAATTAAACTTAATTTCGATGTAAGTGGCTGGTTCATTTTAATTCCAAACTATTTCATTCTTCTGTCATGTAAACTTTAATTCTGCTCTAAATTAATTCCAGGAGAATACGTTAATTCCGAATTATTTAACTCTGAATTATTAATTCTGAATTATCATGTAACCGTACCCATTGTTGTTCTGTTCATTGTTTACGTTCAGTCGTCCTGCCTCCTCCGGTGCAGAATGGTGACGTCTGGCTCATCCCAACAATGTAAAAATCAGATTATATCCAACATGACTGTTCGCTCTGGGGTCACGAAAAACAACCAGATATGTATCTGGTTTAATAGAACATATGAAAGTACTCAGAGCTAGATTTGAAAAAAAAAGCTGATTTGTACTGTTCAGACTGTCATTTAAGGTCAGATCTGTCTGACAAATAAATGTCCCAATATGTTGGATTTATGCAACGTTTGCCTGCAGTGTGTGAACATGGCCTGAGTGGCTGAACGCAGCATGGTTGTTGGTCTGAGTATTTACTGGGATTTTCACACACAACCATCTGTAGAGTTTCCAGAGAAGCTCTGAAGAAGAGAAAATATCCAGCGAGCAGCAGTTGTCTGGACCAGAATGTCTGCTTGATGTCAGAGGAGAATGGACAGACTGGTTGGAGATGATGGAAAGACAACAGGAAGTCAGAAAATCACAATTTTGCCATTAAGGTCCACTTAAATTTAATTCCTAATTAATAAATCAATTTTTTTGCAAATCTTTAGTATATGCAAGTATCTAATGTCACCACAAATTCGTCTCTCCAATATATATCTGGACAATAATTTTTTGGGGGTTTTTTTGTTGTTTTTTTGGTAATGAATGTGGTAGTAATTCAGATATTCAAACTGGCATTTAAATGGTAATTACAGAGTATAAAGCCTTGTTTCTACCAACGGGTGCAGGTTGGAAGCGTACCCTCATATCTGACCCAACTGGTCGTACTTTATCAGGATCCTTCCATTAGAGTACCGATCTAGCCGATCTGACTAAATGGGTGGAGCTTGTCACGCTGCAATCCATTGATTGGTTGAATAAAAACTCCCTTCCTATTAAAACCAACCAGGAATGGCTCCTTGTTCAAAGCAGCACATTTTGTTTTTGGTGATTAAATCTCTGTTTAAAATAGTGTAACGAAGCACCGCTACAACAACACCTAAGGAGGTCTGTCCTTTCCTCCGCATCGTCAAGTAGGTTGTCCAGGGACAACTTGATTAAGGAAGGCATTATGCTGCAATGACGTCACACTATTACGTAGCTGAAGCAACTACGAAGATCCAGCTGATTCTCTCCGTCTTGGGTAAGATTACAACTGGCCGTAGGAACGCAACATTACTATTAACCCACCCACACCCGACCACCCCATCCTGACCAGCAAACCAGGAAACAAGGTTTAAAATAAGTCTGAGAAAATAAATAAAAACACTAGGTTTTAAAAAATGTCAAAAAAGAAGAGTTACTGCAAAAATTCTTGGCCATGCAGCCAAAAAGATCAGAAACTGAAAAAAAAAAAGAACAAAAATTTCACTATGCCCGATATGGTGCATGAAAGACCATCCCTGCTTCTAAACAACATGGACCACAGAGATGCAGGTCTGATTGTGCCTCTGATAACAGGTGTTTCCTTCCAAAAGCCCACCAACCTCACACCAGGCTGCAGCACTTTCTGAGACACTTTGAGTCTGGCAAACTGCTGCTTCTTCAAGAAAAGGGCATCCTCATTAAAACATGCAGAGAAACACAAACACAAGAACAACTTGACTAAACCTACCAGGGGGGCCCGGGCTCAAAGGCAGCTGAGGCACTCGTCTTTTAACTTAAACATCATCAGCGCTGTCAAAGGAGCCCTTTTTAACCAGGGATTTTAAAAACAGCTCCGTTTAATGTTGCCTGAGACGAAAATGTGTCGGAGTGACGCAGATGTATTCAGTTTGATGGCAGCTCTCCCAAGGGGACCTTGGTGTTATTGATTTGAAATTCAGATCCAAGTCTAAGTTTGCACTCAGTCTTTTGGAGAAGAAAGTGGGATTTTACATTTCTTTTTCATGGAGGTACGAGAACAACAGTCTAGACTGAGATTCACTTCCAGTCACAGTGAGGCAGACAATACTCTATTGTTTTACAGAGGTTTTCAGTTATGTCAGCAGTGGGACGAAAACGGGTAATATAGGTAGCTGGATGGGAAAAGAAACAATCCGACTACTTGAACTAGGAAGAGATTGCCCGCATTTGCAACCGTGACACTAGAAGTTTGGTCATATTATATAAGCTTAAAACATTTTCTCTTCTCAACAGGGTGTTGAAGAGGTTAAACCTCTTTGTGGAGGAGATATAAATCAGTCATAAGAAGTCTTTGGGATCTATATAAGTGTTTTTTATGCATGTACTGGAGCCTGAAATGTTCGATATATCATGTAGAAAATAAAAAATATGTCTCCAGAATTTAATCCAGACTTTTCCAATCAGCTCTCTGGTGAACGAAGGGATGCAAGAACACTGAAATAACTCATATAAAGCAGCAAAACCCAAGATTACATATGTTTAGAGCAGAGTATTTAATTAAAAATGACTGAAATTTAGAACCAGTCATTGATGCAATCTTGCTAAAGTCCATTATTTGAATCATGTCTTTTAAAAACATATAAAATTATTCTTTAAATACTATTTTTAAAATATTTTTAAAATTTTAAAATAATTAAACATCTATATATATAGTTAAACTATGTTTGTTTTCACGTACACAGTTAACTACGAGGGCTAAAGCTAAAAGCTAAAGGATGCTACAATAACTGTTAATTGTAATCGAGGTAACATGTTCAACTAATTGTAATGTTGTATTGGTTGTATTGCCCAGCCCTACATTCATTTATCGCTGTCTGGTGTAGGAACCAGATCTGCTTGGGGTCCTGCGCCTGCCAATGACGTTGCAGTATACGATTGGCTGGACGTTGGAAACACTGCTGTGGTTGGTCCGGACAACTTACAGAAGTAGGTTTTTTAGCTAAGTGGGATTGTAGGTCTTTTTTGTAGAATAAACGGACAACATTCATATGAAATCCATCATTACCAATGGAAAGGGACTGACCACAGCCTGACCACAACTTCCAAAACTCCGGAGAACTGAAAGAAAACAATTAAAAAATAACAGTGTGACTTAATGTCCATGTTAGCGACTTCTTCTTAGTTTATAATTGCAATATTTATTCTCTATTTAACCAGTTATTATACATAAATCCCAAAAATCATGTTTTGCTTCCAACCACAGCTGGCCATCAGACTGTAACAAACTTCATTAATAACCTGATTTCTAAGTCAAGAGTTTATCCGCTCCGTTAAGACATCGTTGGTAACATAGGTCTCACTCAGTCAGAGTGCCCAAAGTCGGTCCTCCAGGTCCGCTGTCCTGCAGGTTTTTGATGTATCCCTGTTCAAACACACCTGGTTTTCCTTAAATGGATCCAACAACCAATAAAGTTCTGCACTATGACTGATTGGTTTGAGTTAGGTGTGTTGGAGCAGGGATACATGGAAACCCCGTAAGATTGTGACGCAACAAAATTAAAAGCCTTAAAACACATTTTCAACAAGTTCCAATGTTAAAACTCATCTTTACCCGCTATGAAGACTTAAAACTCACTACTTATGACTTTATAGTACAAACTCACAGCTGATTACATTTGAAAGAATTCATATTTATTACAAATCAATTAATAAATAAGCGGAAGTTGCAGGGATCAAATCCTGCAGATGGTGATTTTTTTTGCTCAAAAGCCTGTTAATGTGCAGATCTTCCATTGAGACACCTAGAAAAGGTCCATTTTCGCCCTTCCTTTTTTCTCTCTCTCTCCCCCTCTTTTCCCTTCTGCGCGCTATTTGACCATTTTTAGCCAAAAACAACATCTAAGCGAGCAAAAATGACTAAACAGAGTCAGTGGGAACGTGTTCCTTACAAGAATGCACTCCAGTCCCAGCATGCAACACAGCATTACAGACCAGTCTCTAGACTTCACACTCTATGTACTGCATGGAATAACAATCACTTGATAAGCAAACCAAGAATATCACTCATTTGACAAGGTCACTGCTCTGCGATTTAAAACGTTTCAATTTAAGTTTTTATCCATCACTGAATGACCGAATATGGCAAATAAACTAACCAGCCACTTTATCAGGTCCACCTTGTCAGGACCAGGATTTGATCCCATTTTTCCTTTAGAGCAGGGATCCTCAACCCTGGTCTAAAGGACCGATGTACTGAAGGTTTTCCAAGTGTTCCTGCTGCAACACACCCGACTCAGACTCAGACAAGCTCTGAACGTGTCTGCTAAATACACATCGATTTGAATCAGGTGTGGTCCAGCTATGGACATAGTCCAGTCTGTCTTTACAATACATTCTGGTCCAGACATCTGCTGGATATTTTCTCTTCTTCAGACCTTCTCTGGAAACACTAGAGATGCTTTTGTGTGGAAATCCCAGCAGTACACAGTCAGACCAACAACCATGCTGCGTTCAGTCACGTAAATCTTCTTTCTTCCTCATTCTGATGCTCAGTTTGAACTTCAGCGAGTCATCTTTATCATGTCTACATGACTAGATGTGTTGCGTCGCTGCCACCTGATTGGCTGATTACATATTTGTGTATATTTGTTTTACCAAGCAGCAAAGCAGGCAGACTTAATAAAATGGCTGGTGGGTGTAATAATTAAAAATCAATCACCAAGGCTAGAATATGGTTTGATTTATCTAATCTGTCATCAGTTCAGTTTACTTTGTTGACATGTTAACTGAATGCAGTCAACAATTATGAACACAAATAACACATGTTAGATTTACCTGTAAATACATTTAACCTTTATATTATGTTAAGGGTCAATTTGACCCATTCCAGTTTTTGTGATGAACAAACTACTGGTTAACTTTTCTTTTTCTTCATGAAATTTTGTGACTTTTCCTCTTCTGGGCTCATGAACTTTTGAGTTAAATTTGGTAACTTTGATGTGTCGTCGAACATCTGTGCAGTGTTTGTATACAATGATGACGTTGGGGGTCATTTTGACCCAGATTAGAGTAAAAAATGTCTCTTAAATGTACTTAAATTTGATTGCTTATTTTTATTTTTAATGCTTCAGAATAGACATTCATACACAGACACTCTGTTGTATCTTGGGGATAAACTTTCTCGCCCCTGTACTGTAAATCTGTGGAATGAAAATCTTTCCAGCAACAATATCTCGAGTCACCTGATTTGACAACCAGAGCGAACTGACATGAAAGAGACAAGCTAGCTGTGATGAGATGAGTGGGATAAATGGGTTGAAATTCTACCTTTGTTGTACAGTCTTGGTTTGCATGTTACTGTTGATGAGCCCATTATTTCATCCAGGCAGTGCGGACCTTTCCAACAGTACATGTCCAACAATCCTGCCAAGTATGGCTTAAAAATATGGATGGCCTCTGATTCAAAATCCAGCTATGCATAAAATATGTAAGTGTACACTGGAAAGCCACCTGGAGGTGCATAACATCACATGTGACAACGTCTTTACATCCTACTGCCTTGGAGATGAACTTCTAAAGAGAAAGCTAAATGTTTGTAATAGTCAAAAATAAACCATAACTTGCAAAAATCTGCAGAAAACACATAGTTACTGTCAGCTCATCATCTGGAGGACACTGAAAATGTTCAAACTGAGAAAATCAGAGAAAATGGGGCAAGTTAAAAGTGTTTGTGAAGAGGGAAAAACAAAAAATAGTTTTTAAATATGGTGTTGTAGTGAAAAGATTGTATTAAAGGTCTCTTTTCTAAACATTTACATAATCAGAAAAAAGTTGTTAGTGGTTGAACTAGATTTTTTTTTTTAATGTTGTGAGTAGATTTACACATTGTGGGTCAAAATGACCTGTAACATAATCAGTGTGATTTATTTCAGCATAATACAGGGGTGAAGAGCTGGAGCTGATCTGCTGTGTTTCAGGCTCATCTTAACTTGCTGCTCATTGTTGGTGACTGTAATCTGTAGGCCTAACTTACTGTGTGTGTGTGTGTGTGTGTGTGTGTGTGTGTGTGTGTGTGTGTGTGTGTGTGTGTGTGTATGAACAGACCAAATGTCACGTTTCTGTGCATCATTTGTCTCCATTTAAGCAGTTCAAGCCAACAGAAAACACTTTCTACAATTTAGTGACACACCTTGTAATTTACAGCCCTAAACGTGGCATATCGCTGCTGTCGTAAACAGGACGGTTCCTGCTACGTAACGAGCACGTAAAGAAAAGAGAAGAGGGCTTGTTCATGGACTTTTCTCTAACTTTAGCTAAAAAAAAAAAAAAAAAGAAAAGAAAAGAAAAACCCAGTGAAGTAAAAAGCCATGGAGGCATTAGTCTGCAGAAAGAGGCTCTCCTCCTCCTCTCCTGTCCCGGCAGTGACAGCCTGCCTTCCGCATTGCGCGGCTGCAGACCACTCGGCTAAAAACAGAAGAAAAAAAAACCCTGAGAGTCCACGTTTAGCACAACTTGTCGCTTCAAAACGTCTGATATCTGCCATGCATGACTGAGTTTTGCTCCAGCGCGACATTTAGCTTCGTTTGGACCCTCATGTAACATTCCTGGCCGGCCAAAGCAGCCGTGTCCAGTCCACGCCCTCATAGTTCCCTCCGTCCGAGCTACAGTCACCTTCATACAGTCTGCAACAAGGCCGGACACACACCGAGCGCGAGCTTCTCTGCGACATATTTCTCTCACAAACACACTTTTTTAAAAGAAAAAAAAAATGACAAAACAAAAAAAAAAAAAGAGCCGATGCGTTTAAACCGTCCAAAAAGCGCCATGTTTAGTTCGCTTACCTCGCTTTCTAGGAAACGTGAGAGAGGCTGAAATAATCCCACCGAGAAAAAAAAAAAAAAAAAAAGTGAAACTTCTTGATCCAAAATGTGGGAGAGTTGCAGGCAGTGACGTCACGCTGTGAAATTCCAGTCAGTTCAGAGGTTTGCCCATGTAAGGCAGCAGGCCAAACCAGCACGAGCCTCTGCGACCGGCGCGCGCGCAACCAGAGGGATGGAAAGGCCGGAGGAGTCTCCTCACTTCCTCCTGCCTCTGGAAACTTAAACTGGCTTTTTTTTTTTTTTTTTTTTTTAAAAAAGAGAGAGACATTATAAGTAATAAACTAAAGTAAATGACACATAGAAGTCTGCATCTTTCCAGTGGAGGAGCTGAACATTTATACTGGGGTGGCCAGAAGTTATCAAGAAGGGCTTCGAGTAAGAAATAGGGGTATGCAATCTTGCAAGATTTGGTGTCAATCCCATACCAGGTAAATAAAGAGCTAGTATTAAAGCTGCGGTAGATAATCTTTTTTTCTTTTTTTTACTCTGGGTTAACTGGTTACTCATCCTGATAGTAGCAGGGCCAGATTAAAAGTGCATTGGTCCCTGGGCAAGGGTGTTCCAGGGGCCCCTTTCCCCACCACAACATTGTGAAATTTGTGAATGATACACTGTGAAACGACATTTTTAATATCTCTAAGCCAGTGATATCAATAGCAATACACTGGACCAGGGGTAGGCAACTCCGGTCCTCGAGTGCCACAGTTCTGCAAATGTTAGGAGTTTCCCTGCTGGCCTGGGCCTGTGCTCATAATGTCCATTGGATAATCCGGCCTTGGATAGTAGTATATACATTTTTTAATCATGAACAATAAGAAATATAGTTAGACCCCTCAGTTTACTGTAAATCTTTAAAAACTCTGAACAATCCAAAAGTTCGGACCGAAATGAAGTTGTTAATTTCTTATATTTTGTAAATTTATTCTCCTGGCTCCCCTCATCCAGCTCCCACAGCGAATACCTAACAGCCACACCCTGCGTATAAACAACTTGTTAGGATGAAAATACAAAGTAGTGAAGAAGGGCAAACATGGCAGGATTGATTTCCCGACCCGGCTCGGTTAATTTGCCTCCTCCTGCTAAAGAGCCTAGAAAGAGAAAATCGTTGGTGGAAAAAGCTATGAATGAAAAAAGCCTTGGGTCACACAAGGAGCGTGACCCAACCAGACGGGGAGGAGTCAAGACAGGGCGCCACTTTCACATCTTGCTAGCTCCCCAACATTACTTCCGTCAGCTTTAATACTGATACTTTTTCATAGAGTAGAATCATGAAGAAAAGCCTTGTGATGGACTGGCAACCTGTCCAGGGTGTCCCTGCCTCTCGCATGCTAATTGCTGAGACAGGCCTTGTCCACACATAGCCAGTTATCTCACAAAATGAAGATATTTGGCCTGTCATCCACACAAAATTGTAGATTTATGAAATCAAAAACTATTCTTTTAAAAAAACCCAACCAAAGTGAAGATGTGCCACTACTCCAGTTGCCTGTTTGCATGTGGACATAAGTAACTGCGTTTTTAGGTCTTAAAACATCATTGTCGGCAACAAAAATTAGGATGACGTCACTTGTGCGACCTTTGTTTTGAACAACATGGACGTCCAGTAAACTGTGTTCGCGTTGTCCATTTAGTGTTGCCAACTCCTCAGGTTTCTGTTTGCTGTCCTAAAAATCGCTAAATGACACCTAATTTGCATAATGAAACTAGTACTAGATATGATTGATGATGTCGCTTACAGAAATAATCTGGTTGGAGAGTCAAATTAATGATTTGAAACCCTGAATATATTTAGAACATAAAAACATATTTTTGTGCTTTTTATTTTAGTTTTTATTGAGTGCAGTTTGGTTTTTAATTAGGAGTCTGCCACATATTACAGTACTTTGACTGTACATATCTGTATTGCTACTGCACATATCTGTATGTACATATACAAGATTATTTTCATCTATTGCACTGCCAATTTGCACGGTTGTTCGGATGCTACTGTACATATATACTTGTATATATACAAGATTCTTTTCACCTTTACTTTTTATTATACTTTTTTTTTCTTTTTTTTTTTACATTTTTCTGCGTGCCCTTACCTTATATGTAAAATAGCTGTATTTCTACTATTATATTATTATTCAGTGTTTTTATGTTGCACCTTATCACCAAAACAAGTTCCTAGTCTGTGAATTGTCTTCACAGAAAATGGCAATAAAAGTTTTTCTGATTCTAATTCTAACTTTTTAGTGTATTTATTGAAGCTTTTCTTTAGGAGAAGGGATCAGCCAGCAGCGTTGCGTGTTTTATTTTCAGTTCGGTTTTGGAGCAGAGGGCAACATCTCCTGCTTTGGAACGTGGAATTGATGCAGCAGAAGAATTGAGCCTCTTCTGAGTGCTTTTAGATGTGGGCGGGGCATGAGCAGCAATGCTGCTCATCGAAATGAAGAAAAAGATACCTGCTTTCACATCAGTCACCAAAGGTCTTCAATAACAGTAGAAAAACGCTAGATTTGTCCCTTGTTGCTATTTGGGGAAAAAAATGTCACTAGAGAGGTCTGAAAACTTGCTAAATATAGCAACAAAGTTGCTAAGTTGGCGACACTGTATCCGTTGTCCTGGCGCTTGTGTTTGTGTTTACATTGCTGTCAGTACCGCTCCACATAGACGACCAAAGGCAAAGGACGAGATTCAGGACAGTTATTTTCTGCCACAAGGCATGTTTTGTGTTTTGTGGAAGTGATGTTGTAAGACAAAATAATCACTTCCTCCACAGTCAAAGCCGGATTATTCAATGGGGCATTATGGGCACAAGTCCAGGGGCCCACACCTACTTGGGACCCATGTGGGGGCCACGTCGGGCAAACATCAGCAGTTTGGGCATAAAACAAAATGTACACAAAAGCCAGATAGTTACCCCACAGTGTCTAGTGTGTTGTGATTGGTACCATTGGCTGAGAGATGTTAGAAATGTGGTTTCACAGTGTATCATTCGTTTTCACAATGTTGCGGTGGGGAAGGGGGCCCCTGGAACACTCTGGGCCCAGGGGCCTGTGCAATTTTAATCCGGCCCTGCCCACAGTTATCATGACCTAACCTAAAATCTAAAATGTTTTTTTGTACCAGGCTGTAAACATGTTTGTTTCTACTAAGAAGTCGGCCTTTTTAAAATGGAACTATTATGTGCATTTCAGGCTAATTTATTTTTATATCTGAGACCAGAAGGGCTGGGATTGATAGAGTTATCGTCACAAATCGCTTTATTTACTTCAGACCGACCCTCTCCGTAGGCTGTCAGATCAGCCTGCGGGCAAAACGAGTGGATTGAGACTCTTCCGCATTAAGCCCCGCCTCCCGCCACTGCACTACATCGGGAGCGCGCACCGCACCTGCTTTCGCTGTCATTGTAACATATCTCATAAACAGAAGGATTAGGCTGATATGAACTCAATAAAAAAAAAAAAAAATACAATGTCAACACATAGCATACAGCCCTACATGTTGGAACCTGAATCAGACCCTGAAAACGAAGTGGAAAACAGCAACCCACAGCAAGGAATGCAGCAGGATGTCTCTCTTTGGTAAACTCACCAGCCATCGTTGGAAATAACTTTATCCCACGTTTTCCACCCGCCTGATGTATTTGTACATGCCCTTGTTAACCAGTAGAAGGTAACCAATCACCAAACCTTATCCCCCGGGACGTCACAAGGATTTAAGGTTTTGGATAAGTAGAAAAAACTCTCTAAAACGAGGCGTTTTTTTGTCGTCATGGAAACCGAACTGGAACTCAAACTCAAACATGCGTTTAGGTGATAAAAACAGTGTCGTTCACATGTCTGATGAGGATTCAACACAGTAACACTGTAGAAAGCTCAGAAAGCTTGAAATACCATAATAGGACCCCTTTAACATGAGAGTCTTGAAAACTGTCTGCTTTGGAGCCCCTAGTGGATGAAGGTAGGACTGCAATTTTTGGCACTTCCACAAAGGTTTCAGTTTTAACTGCCAGAAGTTGTTGTTTGGGGGCTGCACAGTGGCATGGTTAGCACTGTGAACTCACAGCAAGAACGTTGCTGGTTCAATCTTTGACTGGGGCGGGGTTTGGACAGTAGCCTTTCTGTGTGGAGTTTGCATGTTCTCCCCGTGTATGTATGGCTTCCTGCCATCGTCCAAAGACATGCATGTTAGGTTGATTGGCTAAATTAGCTAAATTGCCCGTAGGAGTGACTGTGAGTGGTTGTTTGTCTCTGTGTGGCCCTGCGATGGACCGGCGAGCTGTCCAGGGTGTACCCTGCCTTTCGCCCAAAGACTGCTGGGATAGGCTCCAGCTTCCCTGTGACCCTTTATCGGACTAAGTGGTTAGGATGATGAAAGTTGAACTTTGAAAGTTGCAAAGTGGAAATAATGCACTCGTTTTTTAAAATTGCATAAACACAAGAAAAAACATTAAATTCATACCATAAAAATCCAAATTTGGCATCATCTCTGTAAGGAGAGCTGGTTTGGGGCATGTAGGTGCCTTGTCACTGAATTGAACCAAATCTAGCAAATGCCATTTCATTCAATGTATTTATAAATATTCTGACACTTTTCAAAATTATCAATGCGTATTGATTGATACAGATACCAACTTTGGTATTGATATTATCAGTATTTGGAACAATTGGCTCACTGATAGTAAAAATGACAGTGTTTCTCTCTCTTGGGGCACATTGACACCGGCACTGCTTGGTCAGCTTTAATCAAACCCTGATGTAAGGGGAACAGCTAAAAACTGGGGTGTCCAGCTCCAGGCCTCCTATTAATGAGTCATTGTGCAGAATTTTGTGTGCTTTTGAATCCATTTAAATTCAAATGAGGTACGTTGTAGGAGTGAAACACGGAAAACTTGCAGGACAGCAGCCCATGAGGACCAACTTTGGACACCCCCCAAGGAAACAGCTGGTATTTACTGCTCTCTGAGCTGAAAGAAGCTTTACTTCCAGTTCTGAGTCACACAGGAAGTGATGATTCTTTCAACCAATCAAAGGAATGTCAAGCTTCACCTTCTCAGGTTGGATCATTAAAGTGTCGTTTGCCCCAACAGGTTCAGTTCGGTACAGAATGTGTCACCATACATGTGTATGTGTTTCCACAGGGAAAACCTGCAAAGAGTTCTGGATTATCCAACCTGAACCACTTGTTTTTGGACTTGTTTTAAGAATAACTAATTAAGAAACTGCTTTAAAAATGACTACAAACTGGTGTAGTACTGGTGATCCACGTGAGTCTGGAAAGACATTTTTGTCCACTGTCTCCAGTGACCCAATCAATCACCTGTGATGGCATCAGGATTGTCCATCAGACCTCAGTGAAAAAGGGTCTGCATATTTAGTCATGCCCATTTCTTTTCCTTTTGCTCGCATCGTACAGGAAGCACAGTTGTCAAATCCGGTGCATTTTATATATTTTGGTTTTTGGCTTAAAAGTAAAGCAGCCCAGAAAGTGTCTCGGAACAACCACAAAGCACTCATCCGGTGAAGTGTGAATTGGTTCGTGTTATAATCTGAACAGATTCAAATTCAAATGCTGTGCATTGCATGCTGCAGTGCTCTCATATCCTGTCATGCACTGTCTTTCTTCTGGAACCCTGAGAAAGTGTCTTCATCACTGTCTGTAACTCCTTTTTTAACCATCAGCTAAATTTAGCAAGTATTTTCTGGTAAATATACCAGAGAGCAATTCAAATACTGCTTACCGTACATCTAAGCATGATCTTTTAGAGGCAGGTAGAAGTAATGAAGGTGTCAGGCTTCCTGACGCACCGTCACATCTCTCCCTAAAAAATTAAACTTGTAAGACGTGGTTTATTTTTTCCTTCATTTGATAGATTTGCTGTTGTCATGGCTTTTCCATCTTCTGGTTATGGTTTTGTTTTCTAAGGTAAAACCGACAGTGATCTCTGGAAGGGAGACGAAACTAGTTAAACTTGTTTTTTACTTTCTTTAGTCTAGGAGTAGCAGTTGCCATGGAGATGAGATGGGTATGTGCTACCTAGAGATGGATCATCATGCAAGAACTGTTCATAATTATACTAAATATATGAACTTGTTGAAATGGACCACATGTCAAAATCCTGTAATCTTGCTGCATTTCTAAGTTATTTTCTCACTGGTAGTGATCATTCATTTGTTCATTCATTCAATCAATTATTTTCCAAATCACTTAATCCTGTCCAGGGTCATTGGGAAACTGGAGCCTATCCCAGTAATCACTGGTCGAGACGCAGCTACACCTGGACCAGTCGCCAGTCCATCACAGGACCACACATTACATTATTTTGCTAAATAAAAGAAACATTTCTATGTTTTGAAAAACAACAATTGCGATTTGCATGAGTTTCCACTGAACAGAGTTTAGCGCATCAACCTCAGTTCTCATAAAATCTCACCCAGATGACGAGATTTTGTGACTTATGCAAGGTACCACGTAGCGTTATTTTGGTGTTTTCTACTTGCTGTAGAGAATTTGCTACGGCTTTTTTACTCTTTTCTTCTTCATTTTCATTTCTAAAACTCTGAAATTCGCTGTTGTTTGTTTCACACCGCAGCATCTTTACTGGAAATGAACTGATCATGACCCAAGGTCACGTTTGGGGACATGTAAATATGAAAAAGTGTTTCCATTAAACTTTCAAGATATATTTCTCTATCGAAATGTCTGAAAAACCACCTCATGAGCGATATTTCAGACTTTTTTTTTTTTAAATGTAGGTGTCTCCATTAGTATTTTTTATTGCAAGATTTTGTTTTAGCGCCATTCTAGGTATAATGGAAACGCGGCTAGGGAGACAAACCATTCATGCTCACATTCATTTCGACAGAAAATTTAGAGTTCTCAGTTATCTAACATGCATGTCTTTGGAAGTTGGGAGGAAGCTGAGAGAACCCACACATACACAGGGAGAACATGCAAACTCCACACAGAAAGGCCACCGTTTGAACCTCCAGCAGACATATGTTCTCAAATTACAATAAGCATTAGGACCTGCTCACTAAGTCAGAATCTGTAATCAGTGATGCTACATGTTCAAAAATAAATACATTGTGTTGCACATTTATACACACTGACTGAAGCTTCCATGATAGGCACTATGTTTGTCTGCATCTTTTAAAATCCATTTTGAGGTTTGTTTGACCTCATAAAGCCTCTGCACGTTTAAATATTATCCAAAATTAGATCTGATACACTGATTCCCTTTTTTTTCCAGCATGATGGTATTTTATCAGCTGTAATGTAGAAGTTGATGGTCTTCTCTTTTTCAAGCTGGGCTTCTGGCACACTGAAATGATCTGGATAAATCTGCAGATAAAACTCTTCTTGTTCTTGATGCCAGATCAGATGGAACCGGTAATTTCATTTCCATTTATTTAGCCTTGTTTTGAAAATATTTGGGACCTATTGATTACTGTATTTATTTTAGAAGATACAAGTTAAAAATGGGAATTGCTCATGAAGATAACAAAATATTTCTGTTTTGAGTTGCACTAAACTAAATAAATAAGCTTAAAGGTGCTAAAAGCTCCATTGAAAAAAAAATAAATTTTTATACTTCATAGCAAATAAGCACAGAACCAATGTTTATAATGACCTTATTCAAACACCACAACAGCTAAAAGCATAAAACAACTTAGTTTTTGTGGTTTATTTGGTGTTCTTCTGCATCTTCTTCTGGTGCTTCTTATTTGGCGGTTTCTGTGTCGCCTTCTTCTGTTCCTCTTCTTCTCTGGTTTTTTCCTTTGCTGGTTGTGTGTCAGCTATCAACTCTATATTTCCCCTGGATGTCTGGTGGTATTGCTCTGTTATTTGAGTAAAGCGACGGATACATACACCCCTTAAAACCAGATCAAACCGCATCGGATACGCATGCAGTTTGGTCTGTTTTTGTCTGTCTGCTTATCTGTCTTCTGCATCAAGCATAAATAAACCGTATGGGTGTGTTTTCAGGGTCAATGATTGTAAATAAGATGTGGCATCTATCCTGATGATGGAAACCAGACTCGGATTCTAATCTGAAAGGCTGATGTGAATGTGCCCTTAGTTTTCTTGAAATACATGATGAAGGTGGGCTCAAAGCTAGGTGGTTACTGTGCTACAACTTATTTTACTGATTAAAAAATAGACGCCCTGGCAGCTGGGGGAGGGGCTACAGTCATGGTGTTTACAGGTAATTCTTTAAATGATTGGTAAAACTGAACTCTTAATACAGCTTTTGTTTGCTCCGTTGCTGGCTTGACCATACGTACCAGTACATTACATTACCATATATTACCAGTACATTGCCATACGTACCAGTACATTACATTACCATACATTACCAGTACATTACCATACGTACCAGTACATTATATTACCATACATACCAGTATATTACATTACCATACATACCAGTACATTACATTACCATACGTACCAGTACATTACATTACATACCAGTACATTACATTCCCATACATTACCAGTACATTACCATACATACCAGTACATGCCATACATACCAGTACATTACATTACCATACATACCAGTACATTACATTACCATACATACCAGTACATTACATTACCATACATACCAGTACATTACATTACCATACATTACCAGTACATTACATTCCCTACCAGTACATTACATTACTATACATACCAGTATATTACATTACTATACATACCAGTATATTACATTACCATACATACCAGTACATTACATTCCCATACATTACCAGTACATTACCATACATACCAGTATATTACATTACCATACATACCAGTACATTACCATACATACCAGTACATTACATTACTATACATACCAGTATATTACCAAACATACCAGTACAATACATTACCATACATTACCATACATACCAGTACATTACATCACCATACATACCAGTACATTACCATACATACCAGTACATTACATCACCATACATACCAGTACATTACCATATATACCAGTACATTACATTACCATACATACCAGTACATTACCATATATACCAGTATATTACATTACCATACATAACAGTACATTAAATTACCATATATACCAGTACATTACGATATCTACCAGTCCATTACATTACCGTAAATACCAGTACATTACATTACCGTAAATACCAGTACATTACATTACTGTACATACCAGTACATTACATTACCATGTATACCAGTTTATTACATTGCCGTACATACCAGTACATTACATTACCATACATACCTGTGCATTACCATATATACCAGTCCATTACATTACCATACATACCAGTACATTATATTACCATACATACCAGTATATTACATTACCATACATACCAGTACATTACATTACATTACTATACATACCAGTATATTACATTACCATACATACCAGTACATTACATTCCCATACATTACCAGTACATTACCATACATACCAGTACATTACATTCCCATACATTACCAGTACATTACCATACATACCAGTACATTACATTCCCATACATTACCAGTACATTACCATACATACCAGTACATTATATTACCATACATACCAGTATATTACATTACCATACATTACATTACATACCAGTACATTACATTACTATACATACCAGTATATTACATTACCATACATACCAGTACATTACATTCCCATACATTACCAGTACATTACCATACATACCAGTACATTACATTCCCATACATTACCAGTACATTACCATACATACCAGTACATTACATTACCATACATACCAGTACATTACATTACCATACATAACAGTACATTACATTACCATACATACCAGTACATTAAATTACCATATATACCAGTACATTACGATATCTACCAGTCCATTACATTACCATACCTACCAGTACATTACATTACCATGTATACCAGTCCATTACATTGCCGTACATACCAGTACATTACATTACCATACATACAAGTACATTACATTACCATACATACCAGTACATTACCATACAAACCAGTCCATTACATTACCATACAAACCAGTCCATTACATTACCATACATACCAGTACATTACATTGCCATACATACCAGTACATTACCATATATACCAGTACATTACTTTACCATACATACCGGTACATTAAACTACCATATATACCAGTACATTACCATATATGCCAGTACATTACATTACCATACATACCAGTACATTACATTACCGTACATACCAGTACATTACCATATATACCAGTACATTACATTACATTGCCATACATACCAGTACATTAGCATATATACCAGTACATTACTTTACCATACATACCAGTACATTAAATTACCATATATACCAGTACATCAACATATATACCATTCATTCATTCATTCATTTTCCGAACCCCTTATTCGAATTCAGGGTCGCGAGGAAGCTGGAGCCTATCCCAGCCGGCTTTGGGCGACAGGCAGGGTACACCCTGGACAGCTCGCCAGTCCATCGCAGGGCCACACAGAGAGACGAACAACCACACTCATGCTCACACTCACTCCTAGGGGCAATATAGAGCGACCAATTAACCTAACATGCATGTCTTTGGATGGTGGGAGGAAGCCGGAGTACCTGGAGAGAACCCACGCATACATGGGGAGAACATGCAAACTCCACACAGAAAGGCCACTGACCAAACCAGCCAAGGATCGGACCAGCGACCTTCTTGCTGTGAGGCCACAGTGCTAACCACTGCGCCACCGTGCAGCCCGGCCATATATACCAGTACATTACATTACCGTACATACCAGTACATTACAATACCGTACATACCAGTACATTACAATACCGTACATACCAGTACATTACATTACCATACATACCAGTACATTACATTACCATATATACCAGTACATTACATTACCGTACATACCAGTACATTACATTACCATGTATACCAGTCCATTACATTACCGTACATACCAGTACATTACAGTACATTACATTACCATACATTACCATACATACCAGTACATTACATTACCATACATTACCATACATACCAGTACATTACATTACCATACATACCATTACATTACCATATATACCAGTACATTACATTACCATACATACCAGTACATTACATTACCATACATTACCATACATACCAGTACATTACATTACCATACATACCAGTACATTACCATACATACCAGTACATTACATTACCATACATACCAGTACATTACATTACCATACATTACCAGTACATTACCATACGTACCAGTACATTACATACCAGTACATTATATTACCATACATTACCAGTACATTACCATACATACCAGTACATTACAGTACATACCAGTACATTACATTACCATACATACCAGTACATTACCGTACATACCAGTACATTACCATACATACCAGTACATTACATTACCAGTACATTACCATACGTACCAGTACATTACATACCAGTACATTATATTACCATACATTACCAGTACATTACCATACATACCAGTACATTACAGTACATACCAGTACATTACATTACCATACATACCAGTATATTACCGTACATACCAGTCCATTACATTACCATACATACCAGTACATTACATTACCGTACATACCAGTCCATTACATTACCATACATACCAGTACATTACCGTACATACCAGTACATTACATTACTGTACATACCAGTACATTACATTACCATACATACCAGTGCATTACAGTACATACCAGTACATTACATTACCATACATTGCCAGTACATTACTATACGTACCAGTACATTACATACCAGTACATTATATTACTGTACATACCAGTACATTACATTACCATACATACCAGTATATTACCGTACATACCAGTACATTACATTACCATACATACCAGTACATTACATTACCATACATACCAGTACATTACCATACATACCAGTACATTACATTACCGTACATACCAGTACATTACATTACCATACATACCAGTACATTACATTACCATACATACCAGTACATTACCGTACATACCAGTACATTACATTACCGTACATACCAGTACATTACATTACCATACATTGCCAGTACATTACCATACGTACCAGTACATTACATACCAGTACATTACATTACCGTACATACCAGTACATTACAGTACATACCAGTACATTACATTACCATACGTACCAGTACATTACATACCAGTACATTATATTACCATACGTACCAGTACATTACATTACCCTACATACCAGTACATTACCGTACATACCAGTAGATTACATTACCATAAATACCAGTACATTACCGTACATACCAGTACATTACATTACCATACATACCAGTACATTACCGTACATACCAGTACATTACATTACCATACATACCAGTACATTACCGTACATACCAGTACATTACATTACTGTACGTGTGGCTTTTGGTTGACATTTACAGTCTTTTTGGAACAATAATTTTTACATTTCCATAAAGTTGCGTGTTTTTTCCTTAAAAACTCTGCCCTTCTTATATGATTAAGATGGAAAACCCTTTCATTTGTTTGCCTCCTTCATGCCTTGTTTAAAGCTCCTGCCTGAAATGCATTGTGGTCTACACTGACCCACTGAGTGAACATCATGCTCACTACTTTTCAAAATGCTTAACGGGAAATTTTCAGTGAACTACTTTTTTCTCTCTGGACATTCGGAAACCCTAGAACATGAATCCTCAAGGCCAAGTGTCCTGCAGGTTTTCCAAGTGTCCCTGCTGGAACACACCACACTCAGACTCAGAAAAGCTCAAATACACATTGATTTGAATCAAGTGTGTTGCAGCTGGGACGCTTGGAAAACCAGCAGGACACCGGTCAATGAGGACCTGGATTGAGGATCTCTGCCCTAGAAAATGGCGTGACCACGAAATAGGGCATTATGTAGGGAATAGTTTGGACATTCGGACACAGCCACGCTTTTCAGCTTCCGTACCTGTGTCATTCAACATCCGACAAGAATGACGTAGATGTCTAAACAGCACAGGTATGGTGCGTTCCAGTTGTGTTGGAAATCTGAGTGGTGGAGAGTTGGTGAAGACATTACCAGGTTGTTGTGTTCCAGCTGTACAAACTGGGAAAAAACGCCTCCAAAATAGCTCATTTTTGAGCATCTAGAAATGTGGAAGGAAGGAAGGAAGGAAGAAAGCAAGAAAGAAAGGAAAAAAAAGTAGTAAGAAGGCCATTGGTTCCTCGCTGGGGGAGGTATGAACAGTGGTCTTTCTGGGTAGCTTACTCTCACCCACAAGACATGTCTGCTAGGCTAATTTCTAGGTTAATTGATCACATTACTTATCACATGGTTAAAAGCACCATGACACCACCAGCCAGTTTAGATGATAATGGTTAGAACACATATGCCATTGACACTGCAAGAAGGTAATTATCAATAATAACTAATTTCTGTTTACTGTAAAAACTTGATGGACACAAAATATATTTAAATTAATTTTAATAAACACAACAATAGCCTGCTGGGCGTTGTTTCCCCTGAAACTGAAAACTTCCCAGCTCTGAATTTCTGGAAATCGTCGTCATTTCCGGTCTAAATTTCTCGGAATTCCGAGTTTGAGGATAACTGGAAACAAAAGTATCTCTGATGTGAACGATGGTGGAGATGTCAGGCGCTCACACCTCCAGCTGGCTGAGGCGCATCCAGAGGGGCTGGAAGGTGAGGGGTCCGTGCAGAGGCACAGACCTGCAGCTGGGCGCAGGAACACGGGACACATTTCCGTGGAACAGCGGCTTGAGCCCTCCCCACAGCGTGGAAATGGATTACCTGGAAAAGCCGTAACGATTCATGTTCGTGTCCCTGCAGGCAGAGAAAAGCTGCCTGACGCCACAACCACACCCAGCTCACCTGAACCGAGCTGGGCCTGACCTGCTGGGACATCAGTCACGCGCAGCTGGTCACCAGCACGAGGATGGAAGTCCACTAACACCCACTGGTACACAGAGACGGTGTGGAAAGCCAGCTCATGATGGATGGGTCACGCAGGTATGTGAATGATTGGGCAGGGCTTGGCGTGGAGCTGCGTCGGTGGTTATTAACGCAGGACTTTGCGTGACATCTGAAAGCTGTGGATTGACCACATCACCAGCAGGTAGTTCTGCTGTGAGCTGCATGTAGACAGAGGATGAGTTGATTTTGAGCATCGTTGTTGTGTCTTTAATGGTTCCAGGGCCTGTATTTTAGAAGACAGGGAAATTTTGGGGTGTTTTGTGTGGAAAAAAACTCCAGTTGTGGTTTCTTTTGCCAGCCAGCATCACGTGGATAAGATGCTGATTGCAATCTGAAGACTAAAAAGCAGTTTACTGATGTGTTGATGGGCTGAAATCCTTAAAAGACTTGATTGAAGGATGAAAAATGCACGGCCATCTTGCCCCTATTCAATATTTTCTTCCAGCTAATACCTCGGTTTTTATTTTCAGCATAAGTATTCCTTTCGGTGTAAAGTGGACTCAGTAGTTGAAGGAAATTCTACAATTTGCATTACCTACATATATTTCTATCCTGCATTCTCAAACACTTGACACACTGTGTAAAATGTAAATTGAAAACATAATGCAAAGATCCATGAATCTCATAAAGTCCTGTTTTATTCCCAGTAGAAAAAACAACATATCAGATGATGAAACTGAGACATTTTACCATTTCATGGTAAATATGAGCTCATTTTGAATCTGATGGCAGCAAAACATCTGTAAAAAATTTGGAACAGGGACAACGAAAGGCTGGAAAAGTAATTGGTACAAATAATGAAACAACAAGAGGCACATTGGACAAGTAATTATGTTAATTAGGAACAAGGAGCATTTCAGAGTCTCTCAAATGAAAAGATGGACAGAGGTTCAACAACCTGAGATAAACTGGATCAAAACATTGTTAAATAATTTCAGGAAAATCTTCCTTGTAAATTCTGAAGACTTTGAAGATTTCACCATCATCAGTGTTTAATATTATCATAAGATATAGAGAATCAGAAGGAATCCCTGTGTGATTGGGAGATGGCTGAAGGTGATGATGTGATCTTGGGTTTCTAGCATGCATTAAAAGCAGACAAGATTCTCTCCTGAAAATCCTTGCATGGACTCAGGAAGATTCCAGAAATCACTGTCTGTGAACACAGTTCACCCTGAAATCCACACATGCAGGTTAGAGTTCCACCGTGCTCTTATACAGACAACCTATGTTTTGTAGAGGACCTTACACATTTTCAGCAAAACAATACTAGACTAAAAACCAAAGCATCATAGTTTTTCTGAGGTTGCTGCCATCAAAGTCAAGATGAGGTTATGTTTTTATAAAACTGTTTAAATCTCACTAATAATAAATCAAATTCCTCACATAGACAGAAAAAAATATTTCTGTTCAGTTTTTTCCCTGTAATGTATTTTCACAACAAAATCACACCAATGGACTTTAACAGACAGATTACAATTCATTATAGTCTAATAATAATCCAATTAAAGCAAATCCTCATTACCTAGCTAAAGCGGCTAATCACTTGTAGCAAATCTTCTGATCAGTTTAATCCTGAGCTGCTTGAGGAGACAGTGGAGAGTAAAAACTTCCTTTTAACAAGAAGGAAACAGAACAAACAGAATCACCGATGGAACCAGAGACAGGAAGGATGGCTACCTGCCTCATCCAGTTACGGGTGGAGAGGACAAGGAAAGAGGGATCAAGAAGCACCGTAACTCTAAACCAGCCATACCTGCTGAGAATTAGGGGAAACATAAATTATTGACAAAGTCAGATCTTTATGAATGGATAGACAAGTACAGGTGTTCAGACTATAGACTGTATATAAAAGATGGACGCAGCCTCCGTGACGTCACCCATAGGTTTTTGAAGAGCTGAACTGAAGCTCGGTGGGCGGTTCCTACATCGCCATCTTGGTAGGGGCATGCGTGTCGTCTCACCCGGAAAATATAAATATGGACAAAGAGGTGGAGCTGAGAGGGGGGCTGTGAGCGTCATGGTGGATGATTGACATCGAGCGAACTCCGAGCTTTCTGTAGCTAAGAGCTAACCGAGCTAACCCGGAGATAACAGGAGCTAACCAGCTAACAGAGGTAAGCCGGCTAAAGCTAAGTCACGTTGTTAACTGGCTAAAAACCGCGGTTGTTCTGCATTCTTCTCACTTGAAGCGGGAGACCTGGTACCTGTCAATCAAAAGGACACACCCCTTAATTATGCCAAATTTATAGATTAAATCACTTTTAAACGGGCAAGTTTGAAAAAAACTCACTCCTCCCACAGTTGTCATGAAGGTAAACCTGACCTATTAAACCTAAAGTGGATTTTTGTACCAGGCTGTAAACATGTTTATTTCTGCTGTGAAGGTGGTCTTTTTTTTTTTCTCTTTTTTTCCAGCCCCTAGTGAATGAAGGGGGAACTGCAGTTTTATGCACTTCTGCATAGGGATCACTTTTAACCGGCGGAGGTTGCCACTTGCTTCAGAGCAGCAAGTAGCTCTTAGTCAACAACCATCTCTTACTACAAGCTTTGTCTAAGAGGAAAGTTTGAAGTCAGATCATAAAGGTAGAGAGGATATATCTTTCCTGAACCCAAACTGGGATCTTGGTCCACAGAGAGGGATCTGAAAACTGGTCCTCTAGTGCTACTTTAAAACATCAAGAACCACAACAAAACCTGAAGCCTTAGAGCAAGATGCTCTGCTGGGACAATCTGGAACTGTAGCTTTAAATGTATTGAAGGAGAAGAGTCGACACCCAGTGAGGAGGGCCAAGTTGCAGTGGTACAGTCCAGGCCATCGTATTTTTCTGAATTTACACCATGCGGGGTGGGCAACAGCTAAAGTTACACCACAGAAAATGAGGAATTTTCAGTCCTTATGGATAAAAAAAAATTAGCAATTTTTGGAAAAAGCTTTAAGTGAGTGAAACGCTAACGGTAAATGATGTTAATTCATTTTTGAATGTGTTAATATAATTGTTGGTAGTTGAGAAGTGTAAATATACTCTGGCCCCAAGGTCAGTTTTCTGTTGTCTCCATGTTCCAACACACCTGACTGAATTACTGACTGATTGTAAAGATGCTAACCAGCAGCGGCTAACCATTTGATTTTAATCCCGTTTGTTGGACCAGTAAAACCACAATAACTGCAGGATGGCGGCCCTCAAGGAGCGGAGTTTGATACCACTGAGGTATTGCCTGCTGAGGTTGTAATCTCCATCACTAACTTCCTGTGATGTAACTTTAGCTCTTGCCCACTCTGCGGTGTAACTTTTGGGTGTTGCGGCTAATTGTGGAGCGTTGTGATTTTTGTATTGCTGTGACATCTGGGCCACCGTACAAAATCTTCTTCTCAATCTTCACAAGTTACTGTGATGTGAAATGCTGGGTTTTTCAATTCCAGCTACCTGTGATTAAAGATTTTGTTATTTTTGTGGCTCCACTGGGATCTGTAAGTTGTAGAACACGTGAAATGAGATAAAATATGGTTGAAACAGCTATTTTCTCAAGTTATTTAAGGTATTTTCTAAAAAGATGGTTGATAAAATCTAAAGATCTTATTTGCACTAAAATAATCAGTAAAACTTTGTGTTTTAAAAAAAAAATAAATAAATTATTATAGGTTATTTTGCGGTTATTTTACTGGTCTGAGGTCTGACCCATTTGAGATCAAACTGGTCTAAATGTGGACCCTATACTACAGTCCTGATGTAGACTCATAATGTTAAAACTTTGGCCTGTCTTGATATGATTTGTTTTGTTACTGTTTTGTACTCAGAGCAAGTGGCAACCTCTGGCGGTTAAAAGTGAAGTAAGTGCGAAAAATTGCAGTTCCCTCCTCATCCACTAGGGGCTCCAAAACAGAGCAAATCCCCATGTTAAAAAGACCAACTTCACAGCAGAAATAAACATGTTTACAGCGGAAATAAACATGTTTGCAGTCGGGTTCAAAAAACATTTTCGGTTTAATAGGTCAGGTTTACCTCCATGACAACTGTGGGGGGAGTGAATTTTTTTCTAACTCGTCCATTTAAAAGGAATTTAATCTCGAAGTTTGGCAAATTTAGGCGTGTGTCCTTTTGATTGACAGGTACACAATATCCTGCTGCAGGAAAGCAGTATAGCACCACGGCTAACAGCATGACTTCAATGTAATCTGCCTACCTTTGGTAGTTCCCATTTGGTCCTTTTAACTCGTAGCTACAGGCAGGTTGGAGTTTGATAGATGCCCATCACTCGCCGCCACGCTGACAGCCCCCCTCTCAGCTCTACCTCTTTGCCCATTTGTTATTTTCAGAGAGAGATGGCACATGTGATGCTGCCAAGATGGCGACTGTGGAAACCGCCCAACGAGCTTCAATTCAGCTACGGGTGACATGTCATCTTTTATTCAGTTTATGTTTCAGAGGTGTGAAAAAAAAATATGAAAAAGTAATTGTGACATAAATAAACATATATTTTACAAAAATGCATAAAAATAAAGCTTTTGTTAAAATAAACATTCAAACCAGTTTAAGTAAAAAAAACAAAAACAAACATACAATGGTTTCCGTGTTTTTAACAAGTTTTAAAATACAAAAATACAAGAGGTGAGACTTTAATAAATTGACTCAGATTTATTAGGTCCAAAAAATTTATGCATTTAATCTCAGTTTTTATTCCAAACGTTAGTCAGTGCACAATTTCCTGGTATACTGATTACTCTGATGCACACATTAATGCTTGGTTAACACAGTATGTCTGCAACTATTTTATTAGTCGACAAGTCACCGACTATGATTAGTCGACTAATCGGATAATTTTTTACTTTATTTTAATTTAGCATGAGGTTGCTTTAATTATGTGGCATATGATAATAAACACAAGAAAGATGAGTACTTCAGTGAAAAAGGTCTCTTTTAATCAACTTTGCTGCTGAAAGGCTGGTTTACAAAAAGTAAACAAAAATGTCCTCAATTATAAAACCATCAGACAGGGACAATGTCAGTATAGACATTAATCCATGAATAAATAAATCTCTGTCCATTTTCTAAAGACAGGGAAAATGTTCTTTTATATATAAAAAAGAAATCATAATAAAATGTTAAGTGAAGATTTTCTAAACCAAGGTCAGGCACATTAGCAGCAGTAAGACAGTAAATAAAACAAAGAGCAAGTACATGCAGTGGTCAACAGCACAGTTTTCCAAGAGAACTTTACAATTTAGTCAGAAATTGAACGGTTTTGATTATATTTATAGCTGAAAATAAAGCATTCAGAGTTGTCCAAACAAACTGAATGAAATAAGCAGCCTTATATCACAGATCAACATCTCCAAGACTGACTCTGTTGCCTGTTGCAGGGTCTGCCTCCTCTGCAGAAAGGGGTCCATGGTGGCTCTTCTTCAGACTGCAGGCATTTAATTCAAAATACTTTAGTCCGGCGTTTTATTTTTGATGTCTCAGTCTGCTAGTTGGCGTAGAAGGTAATCTTACCGAGATGAGTCAGACTCTGTTTCATTCACATGCCCGACGTGCTTCCTCTTAAAATGCTCATGCATCGTCGACTAGCTGCCATAATAAGCAAGGTCTGCTTTGCAAACTTGCAGGAGATCTTTTTGTCCAGGTTTAAAGGTTCCCAAACTTGAGACGTTTTGGTACACATTGTTGTGGACGCTGCCATTTCTGTGTGCATTACCGACGCTGTTGCACATACCTGTGACTCAGCAGAGATTATGATTACGTGAGATGCCTCACTCCATTGGAAAACACATCTGGTGACAATAGTTGACGATGGAATTCATGTCGACTATTTTCATTGTCGATTTTTATCGACAACGTCGATGAATTGTTGCATCCCTTTAACACAGTGGTGCTAACTTAGCATTCTGCTAAATGAAGCTAAAAAAGTAGCTCTAAAACAGGAAAGCCCAAAGCTGGACAGCTGTCCTGCAAGCTTTAGATGTTTCCTGCTGCAGCACACATAAACGGGTGTAATGCTTCTATATGTTTGAGGAGAACTGGACAGCAAGCTGTTGAGGAGACATTTGATTTGAGCCAGGTGTGTTTAAGCAGGGAAACGCAGGACAACCTACAAGATTGGGGGACTCAAGGACTGGAGCTGGACACCCCTGCTCCAAGTCAGGAGTGTCCATCCTTTAAATGCATCTCTTCTCCAACACACATGATTCAGAAGGCACATGTCATTCAGGCCTGGCAACGAGACATTCATTTGATTCAAGGAAACTGAAGCTACTAAAATCTGCAGGATAGTAGACCCTGAGGACTGGAGCTAAACACCCATGTTGGAAGGTAATCAACGAAGAACCATTTGGGAGCCGAAAGAGTTGCCTCCTGTGAGGGAGCCGACCTGAAACAGTTGAATATTTTAATGTCCTGTATTATACTAATACGTGTCTCCATATTCTGTCTATGAGGCCAAACAATGAGAAAATTCTCTCATCTGTCTCACTTGCTCTAAATTTTTAATGAATCTGGGCTCAAACTGGTGAGCCTGACATCTTCCCCTATAAAAACTCATGACTGGAAAAAACCAGTCACCCCAGTAGCGGATACTGGCAATGATACATCCCCCCTTTCCTTCACTAGTTGTCGTACATACAGATTGACTTTGCATTTAGTTGTACATCTCGCACAGATCTGGTATGTGCCGGTAGTATTGATTTGGAAACTATGGGTGAATTGTTTCACTTGGGATTGCCCAGTTCCATATTTGTTTTCCGTGCAGATTCCTCCAATAACAATAATGATAATAATTATAATAATGATGGTAATGATGCATTTTATTTTTAAAAAAGTGCCTGTTCAGGTCACTCAAGGTCACTGTACAATGGAAACATGGTAAAAAAAAACAATAGCAACAACGAACAAATAAAATACAGACACAAAAGCGTGGGACGGAGTAATTAGAGCGAGTATGCCATCTTAAACAGGCGTGTTTTGAGTCTGGATTTAAACAAAGGTAAACAGTCAACGTTTACCTTTTTGTTTAAACGTTTACATTTATCTGGACTTGTTCTGGCTTGTGAAGAAGTGTCTCCATATTTCATTAGACAGTCCACTTTTTTTAATACTCTACTAAAACCAGTTTATTTGAATCATGCTCCACCACGTTCAGCTTAATAATGAGCGAGCATTCATTATCCGTTCTGCACACAGATATAAAGACATTCTGCTGCTCGTTGTTTGTCACAGCTCAAAACGCTCCCGTTGGTTGATACAAGCGAGCCACTGTCAGATGTACCAACAAAGCTCTTGTTTCATGTGGGCTTCGCCTGACCTCAGTGATCTCTGCCATGCAAACTAGACAATTAGTTTGCATGTTCGTGATTGCATGCAAATGCAATAACAGCTTTTCACCTCTGATTCTGCTCTCATAGCTGTGTTGCTACTATAATACCGACATTGTTGGTCTTATCTCTTCTAAAACTGAATCAGATGGATGAGTGATATAGCAAATAATTCATCTTTATAAGATGAGGCACTGAAAATATTTAAAAGCTATTCCTTTTTTTTTTTTTTTTTTTTTTTTAGAGACCAAAAGGAGCAAATACAGTGAAACAGTCATTCATTCTCTTTCCTCGGATTAATTCGTACTTTGCTGCAACTGATTACATTGTGCTTCAAGCTGTGAATGTACTTTTTTTTCACAGTGCATGAAGAAAGCATAAACAGCACTTTGCAGATCGAGCACACTGATAAAAAGCAGAAGATTTGAGCTATTTTGGAGTCTCACCCATGCATCCTCTCATCTCAAAGTTCCAGGGCAAACTGGAAAAGGTAATCTCATTTGTAGTGTGTGACAGCTTATTTGCAAGTATGTACACTGGCAATTTTTTAATGGACCCGCCAGTGATGCTTCTTCCGCTCTTAAAGCTGATTTCACAAAGACACCCTGGAACAGTTTAGATGACACACTGCTGTCGCCTGTGAACTCAAGTTATCAATCAAGCACCAATTAACATGCTCGGCTAGAAGAAATCAAGGGGTTCTTTGATGTTTGGTGGGGAGGGAGGGGAGCTAAGCATGTCAGTGACATGATGGGCTTCAATTTTATCCACAACATGTGAAAAGATAGAGGCTCACAGGCAGAGCCCAAACATAACAGATAATTCTTTTTTTGTTTGATTGACTGATTTCAACAAGACGGTTTAGCGAAGACTCAGTGAACTCAACTGAACTTGTCCAAATTTAGTATTTCAATTGTTCCAGCATCGGATATCCTGTTTTATTTGCTGGTTGTAACAATGTCTTCTCGCCCACACCACTTCCTCTGAAATAGGTGAACCTCAAACGCAGCAGCAGGCGCAACAGCTGCACAGTCGGCGTGCACTTCCTCAAAAAAGCACGAGTGAAAAGGATCCGTTTTGCACCTATGTGCTAAATAAGAAAACAAAAAACCAGTTGTCTTCCAAAAGCTGCTCTTTTGGTTTCGATAAGGCCCAGTTTTCAGGAATCAAAGGCTCCGTGATGATATCATGCAGGTTACATCCGAACAAGTGAAACCGAGACGAGCGAAGTGATGTCTGCGTACGTTTGTAGATAATGTAATTTAGTTTCTGACTATTATCAGTATGAGTAGGCAGGGAAGTCAAGGTGCTTTGCACAAAAACAACACCCAAGATATTTGCAGAGAGGAAGAAAAGAAAAAGAAAATCAACAAATCTGTGCCTCAGAACCCTGTATGTTCTGTTAATTAGAGCTGAGATAGCAGAGTTTAGTCTTCAAGCGCAACCACATTACAGAGAGTCATGCTAAATGAGGAAAAACAAAAGTAGGAGACAGGCACACTTGCTACAAAAACAATGTCCCAAAGCTACTAATCAAACAACTCTTGATCTAGATCTAGACCTCAGATTACACTAATGAATTCTAATTCTTATGTTTTAGCATGTAAATATGTATTAAAGTGGTAGACGGAGACAATCCCTGCCTACAGCAAAGGTTTTAGCATAAATGATTTGCACTTGTGGGCTTCATGCAACACCTTTGAAGCCTTTTTGAAGCAGCAGGATTTTACAGTTATATCCTGAAATCTTTCTTTTTTTTGTGGATTTGCCATTTAACGTTGCTTTTTTTTTATCGACTGTCTTACCTCTGAGGGAAAAGCTTTCAGCTGGCTCGCTTCCTCAGCAACAACGCCGTAGTTAAGCTCTTTGTCTGGCTGATATTATCGACCAAAAACCTGGACGACACACATCGCTATCAGGACGGGTTTTGCACATCGCAGTATCAGTAAGAATACACAAAACTTTCATACGGGACTGGATTTTAAAACGGAGGCAAATAACGGAGAGGTGCTTTTGGAGTCCAGCTGAAATTTAAAGGTGTGATTTATCTGTTAGAGGAAGTCATCTTTTTAACTGTGATTTATTTATTTTGTTGTTTTTAATGCCATGAGTTAACCTGTTGACACCAGGTGTCTCATATCTCCCTTCCAAGTTCCTACACGTTATACACCACTGAAAAGCTACCATTGTTGAGACCAATATATACCATTCCAGGCTACAATCGTAACCCCAGATTTGGTAAACACTAAAATCCAGAAGTGAATGCGATGCACCTTTAAAGCAGGAGTGTCCAAAGTCGGTCTTCGAGGGCCGCCATCCTGAAGGTTTTCTATGTATCCCTTTTCCAACACGCCTGGCTCACAATCAGATCCAACATCCAATAAAGTTCTGCACAGTCACTGATTCATTAGAGTCAGGTGTGTTGGAGCAGGGATGCATGGAAAACCTGCAGGATTGTGGCCCTCGAAGACCGGAGCTGGACTACCCTGCTTTAAAGTCATACTCTACTCTAGTAATGATGCTGGTACATCAGTGAAAGCTGTGCAGTAAAATAGTTGGTCCACAACAAGTATTTCATTCATAAAAATCAGTTTTTGGTAAAAAAAAATTGCAGGATTTTAAGGGCTTAATTATTGTTCTACGTTTTATTCCACAGTTTTCTCTTGCCCTCTATAAGATGCATGAATTTAACTGTAATATCAGCTGATAACGACGAACAACAACTGAATCGAGACTGTCAGGTGCACAAGCACCATGTGTTTGTTATTTACAGCAAAGAAGGAAAGACAAGGAGGCAGAAGAGAATGGAAAAAAGTTTGAAAAAGTCAAACAAGCGAATGTTCAAAGCACCAGCTGCTATAATGTCCTGTAGCGCTGAGGAGTTTCAAAAGGTTTGATGGGTTGTTTAGCTGAATGCAGAAGTCTTAAAGACACTTTGTTGTCTGATACAAAGAGACAGTGAGCAAACCAACTTTGTCTGATCATAAACCACATTGATGTTTATGATCTGTCAAAGTGCATCAGGCTATCATGGATGGATGGTAACAAAAAGCACCAACAATATTGAGTCTGTTGTGAGTCTTTGGTTTCATACGTGTAAGTTGCATCATAAACATGATGTAGAACTTAACAACATTAAAATCAGCTGAATGACGCCTTTATCAACTCTGTAGCTGCAGCAGCCAACCTACCCATTACAGTGGTGGTTCTCAAACTTTTTGAGCCACTGCCCCCAAGACATCCCCACCCCCACGCAACGACTGAATGCTGGGATATATCAAATGGGACCAAGGTGGCCAGGAGTGGCCAGTGCCACCCTAACAAAAAGCCACACTGGCCACCCCATTGGCCTTCCCTGCAAATACTGTATTTTTTTTACTGTTAACACGGCACGGTATAGTTTGTTTATATGTGTGTGTCCAAATATTTCAAAAGCAAATAAAAACAGAAACAAAAGTGTACTTTAATCAGGCGTGTAGAAGGCACCTCATGTAGGGTCCTACTATATGAGGTCTTTAGAGACAGGACACCAAAGCACGAAAATCAAAGAGTGATTTTGCCATTGTGGTAGTAGGACGGACGCAAACGAGAGTTGTCAGTAAGTATATGATAAAATAACAATCACCTCAGTTAAATGGTTTTATGCTAATTCTTGGTAGTGTTTCAGTAACTACTGGGATGATGGCTAGAGCTGACATGTGGATGTATGTGACCTGAAATGAAGAACAAAATATCTTCCTGTTTTATGGGTGATGCTACAAAGCCTTTGTTTGGGCTAATGTCACCAAGGCTTGGCTAACATTAGCTTGGTAACCAAGTTTGAGCTTTGTCATAAACTCAAACTGACCAGATTAAGGCTGCAACTATTGTCACCAATGAAAATTCATTGATGCGAAATTTCATTGTCGACGCGTCACGTTATAAACATCCGTAACGGCTTTGCTAATAAAAACACTGCGCCAGGCAACTTAACACCATTTACCAACCACGGCTTTTCAGACAGTAGAAGAACTCTAAACACCAAGCAAATGACACAAACCACCACAGGAAGTGCTGGGGGCAGTATTGTCATTTTGTGCAGCATCTTTGTTTGAACAATGAAGAACAGCGACACACCCTATTTCCTATTAAGTTTGGATATATTTCACGCTAAACAAAGTGTCAAACAGGTGAAATGTGTCGTCTGTCATGCAGAGTTGGCGTACCACGGCAGCACGACAGTCATGCATGAGCGGCTGAAACGAAAGCACCCTGGAGTCATGGTTTCCAGCGTTCCTGATGGCAAAGGTAGCATTAGCGAGTAGCGATGTGCTGTTGTTACCTCTGCCAAAGACGTTATGGTTTTACCGGCGTTTATCTGTTTGTTCGTGTTGAAGATAACTCAAAAAGTTATGGATAGATTTTCATAAAAATTTTCAGGAGTTGATGGAAATATGAAAAGGAAGACGTGATTTAATGTTGGTGGTGATCCGGGTCACCATTTGGATTGAGGAATTTTTTTTTTTTAAATGATTCTGGTTTTTGTTTACCTACAAAACAGGCTTTTTCAAGATGTAAATGCATTTTAATGCAATTCTACAAAAATTAAGATGTTTAAATATTTTATTTATTTTGTTTTCCTTTTTAGGCAAATTTTGTACAGCTTGGCTAAGACACTGTAGCTAAGTTTAAATGTTTAAAAATAAATGAGTAGTAAGCTGTTAAACTTAAATTTAATATTAAACTGGTTCAGGAGTTGTTCTTTTAACTTACTAAAGCACATTATGTTGTGACTGACTGGGAATCAGGGGGACATTCATATGATGCAAATGAAGAGAGTGGGGTAAAACATACTGGAGCCTGTAAAAAGAGCTGCGTCAACTGGAAGCACAGATGGTGGGCGGGACAGGAATAATCGTGACAAATCGACTAATCGAAAAAATTATTTACAGATTAGTCGACTACTTATTGTTTGCAGGCCTTGACCAGATATAGGTTTTTGCTCACATACAACATTGACTTTTGTAGTTATGCATCACAAACAAACTTTTAGCCACCCACACATGGACACACTATGGCAGTGTTTCTCAAATCCGGTCCTCCTCATCAAAGAACTTGATGAGGAAGTTCAATAATCTGACTCAGGTGCTTTGGAGCAGGGTCATGTCTAAAACATGCAAGGCAGGGGGCTTGAGGACTGGAATTGAGAAACACTGCCCAATGACAACCCTTAAAAGAAATTTCTGTGGGAATCCCTGGATGGGGCGTCTTGCAACCATCCTCAACGTGTAAGGCTGGAAAACTGTCAAAATCTTGATAAATTAGGAGGATGAAGGGCTTTTTTTGGTGGACCACTGTGATGAAGAATCTACATCCCTAAATCTGCTTCTCTCTTGGAGAAAACTCCAAATTCAGATTTTTATTCTGGCATTAGGATGAATTTTCCATGAATGACCTAAAGGCTGTGATTAAAAAGAAACACTGCACGGAAACAATTTTACAAGTTTAAAACGTTAATGAAACCTACAAAGAATATTGCACTTTTGAAGCCATAGTACGACTCAGAAATGACTGGAGTGGCGGTAGATTCAGCTTGTTCAGCTGCGCGTGTTCCCGTGATGAACATAACGTCGGGATGATGGACATGCAAGTTCTCAGTGTAGCTCTGGAGCAGAAAAAATACGCCGTCTGTTCCTCGCTGGACTGCAAGAGTTTCTGTCTTATCTCCGATAGTTTTTTCTCTAATTTTTCAGCAGGGCGGGATTCTTGACGCGCACTCTCCGTCTGCTGGTAGAAATGTGCTCACCAGTGTGTCTATGCATGTGACATCAGGGCAAACCTCACAGGGCATTGTAGAGAGCAGCTATGACATCGTACCGCCATGTAAATAACTTTTAATAAAAGAACTCTGTACAAACTTCTTCTAGAGGAAAATGACTTTCATTGTGACTTTGACTTGGATAGAAAACCAGATCAAAATATTAAAATAAATGTGACTTTTGACGGCCCATTAATACTCGATGCAGAAAACGGACCCGTAGCGTAATTTACGCATAGTTGTCCATCACTTGGCACAGAAAACGGAGCAACACCACCAGAAATCCCGCAAGCAGCGTTGAGTTGTGTAGCTGAAACACATGCAGCCAAAGGAACAAACCAAAGAAGAAGAAGAGGAACAAGAAGAAGATGACACAGAAACTACCAAATAAAAAACATCAGAAGAAGATGAAGAAGTTATGGAGAACAGCAACATCAACAACTGTAGACATGATTGGAGCCTTTGCGGAGAAGTTGTGTCTGCACGTGTAGCCACCAACCGGGGAACTCAACACTGCCCCCTAGTGGACAAACTAACTGGAATACTCTGGCAACGAAAAAGAGGCGAAGTATGACAGCGACATATTACGTTTGAAATGGATGAACCCATGTATCTAGGGAGCATAAATGGGGGCAGGGGGTCTCGTTGGGGAGATGGGGCCCAAAAGGAGCAACAAAAGACTTAAAAAGTTGAGGAGTGCTGAAAATGTACCTATACGGATCATTTCATAAGTGAACAGGTTCATTGACAACAGGTGAAGGTCATGATTGGTATAAAAACGCAAACAAGAATGAGGGGGTCCACTTTGTGAACAACTACGAGAGAAAACAGTCCAACAATTGAAGAATGTTTTCATATTTTTCATCATCGACAGTCCATAATATCATCATTCACTGCATGTAAGCGGCAAGGCTGAAAGCCCACACGACCTTCGATCCATCAGGCGCCACTGCTTTAAAAACTGACCTCATTGTGTAAGGGATATTATTGCCTGGGCTCAGGAACACAGAAAAGCATCATCAGGCGCAGTTAGAACTAAACGTGTTGCAGGCAAATGCAAAATGAGTCTTTGGAAAAAACAACAACAAAGTTTATCAGTTGGCGAGTTGGACTTCAGCCTGAAGCGTTGATCCTGACGGCAGGATGGATCCATGTTGTCATGATGTTTCCAGCAGATTCTGATCCTACCATGTGAATGTGGAGCTGAACTGGAGACTCATCAGACCAGCAAAGTTTCTCCATCTTCTATTGTCCAGTTCTGGTGAGTCTGTGTGAATTGTAGCCTCAGTTTCCTGTTCTTACTGACAGGAGGGAACCCGCTGTGGTCGTCTGCTGCTGGAGACCATCTGCTTCCAGGCTGGACGTGTTGTGTGTTCAGAGATGATGTTCTGCAGATCTTGGTTGGAACCAGTGCTTACTGGACTTCCTGTTGTCTTTCCATCATCTCCAACCAGTCTGTCCATTCTCCTCTGACCTCTGACATCAACCAGACATTCTGGTCCAGACAACTGCTGCTCGCTGGATATTTTCTCTTCTTCAGACCTTCTCTGGAAACACTAGAGATGGTTGTGTGTGAAAATCCCAGTAAACACTCAACAACCATGCTGCGTTCAAAGTCACGTAAATCTCCTTTCTTCCTCATCCTGATGCTCAGTTTGGTCTTCAGCAAGTCGTCTTCATCATGTCTACATGACTAGATGCTGCCATGTGATTGGCTGGTTAGATATTTGCATTAACAAGCAGCTGAACAGGTGGAGCTGATAAAGTTCTGGGTTTGTCATTGGTTGGTTAGATATTTGTGTTGACAAGTAACTAAATAGGCAAAAGAAGAGGCTGGCGAGTGTCGCTGATAAGAAGTGACCTCTCCTTGCAGCTAAGGGCTCGGAGACGGCGAGAACGGACTTTGGAAAGCGTCTAGAAACTCTTCTGAAAACTGGAGGTTGCTGAATCTGTTGATTCCTTGACACACCAGAAAACCTGCACCTGTAGCTGCCTGCCAGGTTCTGGTCCTGCCTCGTCTTCATCTCTTCATGCAGTATACGCTCACAGAAGAAAACCAGCGTTAGAGAATGTTAGAGATGCCTCCGTTGGTGACACTCGCCCAAAATATGTTTCCTCTTCACTCTATAAATGCCAGCTAATGCAAAGCTCCACATTTGGCTCTCCTGACCTTTTATTAGAGCTGATAGCAGCAGCCATGGATACCGGGTGGGGGCATACCACGCTGGTACAACAAAGGCTAGTAGTGGCTCTAGATTACAGATCTGTGTGATGGCAGGTAAGTGAAAATGACATGCGAGTATTATCCCTCACCGATGTGATAATTACCTGCAGCCGACCGCCTGGGAAAGGTTATCTTCCAAACAGACGAGCACCGATGCAACACAGCAGGTTGTTTATGGAGGATCTGCCATTTTCCATCCACAACTTCTGAAAACAACCTGCAGTATTTACGACAGAGACACATCTGATAGATTAGTGATCTATAAACTCATTTTTACCTGGGCTACTTTTCAGGCAAATGTTTTATTTTTTTTTAAAAAAGAACGTAGATGATAAACGCGTCTTTAGATCTTAACTTTTAGTCTTTTATTTGTCGCGGAAATGGCTGCAGAGCATGTTTGCGGAATGAGGCTTAAAATATGTCTGCATTTAAACAAACAAAGCAAAGACGTGTAAATAAAAAGAGACTTTAGGGAGGTTGCAAAAAAAAAAAAAAAAATCAAAAGTTTCCCCTTTTAAAGATTTGGGGTGATCCCTCTTTTGTTGACTCGATTCAGGCCAAACTTGTATCAGATGACAGCGTAATCCCACATCGCTGTGAACATCAAACCGTGTTTGATGCCGTTTGGCCCGGGGCTGACGGCACCACAGTTTCTGTAACGGGATGATATGGATTACACTTTGCAAACCGACCTTGGCCCTTTCTCATTTTATATGCCTGCCAGTCCAACGCAGTGATGACCGCCTGCGTCGCATCGCTGCCAAGTAAAACCCAAATATCCCTCTGATGATTAAGGTCACTCATACGCTGCTCTGCAGAAGCCGACCTCATATAAGCCTCAGAGAGCGGGGGGAAAGGGCGGGGGAGAAGAGGTGGGGGTGGGCTTGACCGTTTGGACTCCACTTTGCCTTCATGCGTTTATCGTGAGGCCTCTCCGATGCCGTCCAGGTTCTCCGTGCCGCACTGTGGAGACGGAAAACAAACGCACCGCATCCAGACTTCTCCTCCGAGGCAGCGTGACCTGTTGTTGACTTTGATTTGTGTGTCATTAAGAGGTTTAAGCTTCTTCATGAGTTTATCCCCGGATCACAGGGATCTGTGAGGCTCACCGGTCATTTGCTGTCGGTATCCCAAGAGCTCAGATTGTTTGGGGCCGCTTTACTCTGAATATGATGGAAATGTGTTGGACTAATTTGGCTTTAGTAGGATTGGCTGAATATTAGTCCACTCATCCAGTGGATTATCTCGTAGCTGTGGCGAACACGCCGCATGGTGGGATCTGTCAGGCGTCCATACACGTCTCATTTTTCCTGTAATGTCCAGCTCTTCTCGTAGAAGGTGCTGGTGGTGGTGAGAGCTTTTAGGGTTCTTACCGGTGAGATGAGCTTATCTGCACAGTGTATTCATCCAATCTGAGTTCAGCATCAGGTGTCAAGAGCAATTACACGCCGCTGCACGTGCACTGTGGTAACCAGAGCTGAAAAATAAGACGGCTTGATGCCCTGAAAGTAAACTGTAACCACTTAACTCTGCAATGAATAAAAAAAAAAAAAAAAAAAAAAAAAGAAAATTCACCATGGATATTAGCTTTTTCCCCTCCTCTTAAATATTCCTTCTCTGCTGGGAGGATTTTCCTCCCTAATTTCCCTCCAGCGGAAACATTACTGACCTTCCTATTGGCTGGAGCATGTTGAAGTGACAGCTGGTGTGATGCAACAACACCCCCTCCACTACACAAGTTATAAAGAGCAATATCTAGTTCCATGGATTGAGATAAGCTTAGGTAGATTAATGCTCCGGGACACTGAAATGTTTGTTGTATAAAAGCTCTGTTTATAAAACAATGTGTCATTGCTGTGTATGAAAAACTCTGATCTGGCAGATGGCCTGAGCTCTGAGTTTCTCCGCGTTAAAGGCACTATTCTATGCTTTGTACCCCCCTGGCTTGATGGGATTTTAGAGTCTACATTCAGATGAATTCTATATAGAAAAACTGGGATTATTTTAGAGGCTGTATAATCTCTCCCTCTCTCTCTCCCGCTCTCTCTCTCTCTCTCTTTTTTTTTTTTTCAAAACCCAGCCTGTCCCATGGTTTTAGCATTCGTGGAAAAGTGGAGCGACTGTGAGTGCTACAATCAATGAACGCTAGAGTGCAGGCGGCCTATCAGCTCGGAGAACCAGAGAGATGCCCTGTGGACCGTTTCTCTAACGTGAAGCGTGCTCAGTCAATTTGACTCACTTCAGCCCGGCTGCCGTGCCCGCCTTCCCACAAGCGTTCCCATCCTGCTCGACGAGGACAGACACGAGGCTTCACCAGAGCTTCGCTGCCACCGCCAGACACGGATCCGGTGCAGCTCTTCCACTGAAGAACAGCTCCATCCCCTCCAAGCTTCAGCTGCCACTCTGGGGAAGAGGCGTCGGGCGCCAGTCAGCCGCTGCATCTCGGATCAACTCGCTACTCGCCAGACAAAAATAAACAGAAAAACAACAACTCTGGTGGCAAACAGTCGCTGGAACCCCAGGGGAGAGGTCCCATCACTTCCTGAACCGGACTGTGAGCTGAAGATTCAGCGCCGCCACCTGGGTCCCGACAGATCCCATCATGCCTCACTCCTTCCAGCTGAAAAAAGGTGAGACCTCCATCGTCTGTTTGTCAACACGGGTTAAAAATGAAGCTGGCTAAATGAATGCGGAGTGCAGCGAACAGAGAACAAGCTCTTAAGTTTAGCCCTCAGTGACTCCTGAAGATTGTGTCTGAATAAAACACACATTTCATTCAGCGTTTTTTATTTCTCGCTGCTTTCTGCTTCCTCGCTCAGTTTCAGCTCTGAAACGGGACAAATAATCCTAAACATCCAGGTATCTCTTTTATCTAACAGTCAGCACGTCGGAGGAACTTCACACCTGAGCTGGGTGGATGACACCCCATGCAAAGGCCACAAACACCGATCCCACTGATACGGCTCCAGATTTCCACACAACCTTTGTGTTGGTCAGTTAATCTCTGAGATTTAATCAGTGTGCTGCTGAATGGTTGGTCACTGTTAACATTCATGCAAAGTAACAGCAAAGGATGGAGTGTGTGATAAAACAACTGCCATCTGATAAGCAAATGGGAGAAGCGAATCCAGCAGCTAATGACCTCACAGCCTTTATCTGCTGTATGGAAAAATATGGAAAGGAGACTTTTAACAGGAGCCAGGATGCGATATGAGCAATTTGAGAGAACTTTTTGATTCAGTTTTGATTTTCATGCCAGCTTCGCACAACGAGTCTCCTGTCAAACGAAACAAAGGTGAGTGCTTGAGATTTAAACTTCCCATCTGAGGCCTTTAGAAGAAGCTAAACTTCTCTGGATCTCCAGTCAGCAGGTCGTAGGTGCGAGCTGTCGGAGGATTTTCTTTCTGTTCAGTCGTGCTACTTTAGCTGAGAAATCGCTCCTGGTCTCCTGCCTGCAGTTTGCACAGTGGCTCCCTGGCATGATGAGGTGTAGATAACAATAACGTGAAGCTGGCACTGTCTGAACTTCCACCTGCCATTTCCTGGGCTGCAGATATGCTTTTTAACGGATGCACGGGTGGGGTGGGGGTTGGGGAGGCAGGAGAAACAGCAAAAGTACATTTCACAGCAAAAATCAGGCTTAATTACAACTAATTGTTGTTGCAGTTTATTTGTTTCTTGCACAAATACACGTTGGAGGTTTTTCTGAATGCAGATTTAACAAAAAAAACAACATTTTTATTGTTTTATGTGTTTAATAAAATCGAGGTTTTGGCATTTGAGACAGAAAACTGAGCAAAAGTAGGCGAGTAAAGAAGGTTCTGTTCAGATGCTGGAAGTTATCTCCACTCTGATCCGTGTCATCGTGTCATTAAACGGCTTCAGTCTGATTCATCCTCATCAATCCCATCTTTCCACGTTGGATTTAAATCCATTTGCGGCTCTGGCTGGAGGAAACCACCACCTACATGCCTCTGCAGGTCGGAAATGTTTGATGCACGGGAATCTTTGGGAATTTCTCTCATGGAAAGCTCGTCTTTCTGCGTGTTAGAAGAGAGGAGACGGATCTGACCTCTCGTGTCTGAACGTGAGCTTATGAAAAATGTAGATATGTTCAGTGAGAACTTTAAGCGTGCTCTACCCAGGATCACATTCATGTTTTAGGATTTTTTTGCAGCACGGAAGCAGCACAGACAGAGTGCTGGATGTGCTGCTTTGTGCGTGGCTCTTGTTGAACTGTGGCCCGGAGCAAGGTGTGTGTGCAGTTCCTGTTTAACCAGCCTTGTAGACCAGTATCAGCAGCTGGCGTTATACTCAGGCAACCACTCTGACCTGGCAGGAGAGGCGGTGAACCACTGGGACAATTTCATATGGTTGAAATCAAAATTGGGCCAAAGGAAAAAAAAAAAGAAAGTGCAGGTTAACAGGAGGGCGACAAAACGCTTCATCTTTGTGCAGTGAATCATTACTAAACCTAAACAGTGGGAGCATATCTGCTGCATTCCCCAGTCTGCCTTACACGGCGTGCACGGCGACTGATCCGAACCGGTTTGGTAGCTTCTCAGTCCCGACTGTTTAGATCACCACAAGCTCATCTTCTGTGGAAACAGTCCAAATGTTACGTCTGTTGGCTAAACAGCCACAAATGCTGAAGTGGAGATCTGTGAGATCAGCCCAGACTCAAATTCACTTCTTATTTCCTCACTTTTTATTATATTTTACAATCATACTTACTGTGATTATTATTATTTCTTTTAATTGCATTTAAATGTAAATTTTTTAATTATTTAATTTATTTTTTGCTGGTTTCTTTTATTAACGTTTATTGTCTCTATGAGAAATGTCAGTGAGTTGGATTAAAGTGGAAAAAGTCCTTTTTTTTTTTTTTCTGCTTTAGTTTTTTATCTTTCTGCTTCAATCACAGAACCACTACTCTAATTATCTCTGTTCGAGACAAAAACCCTGGTGGGAGTTTCTCCCGTGCCGTGGGGGTGCATCTGTAAATAGGAGTCTGCGTTGCCTAATGTCAGAGACAAAAAGAACCAAAAATGCTGTGATACAAGAAACATTTCCAGCGCACATCCAACCGGTCTAGACCTGCAACTCCACACTAACTAGATGTTTTGACAGTAGAGCAGAAAAGGGGGGTTGAGTCAGACAGATGGTTCTTATTGGATCATTATCAAGGGTGGTGCAAAGAAATAAGACCCACTTGTTTACCATTTCAATCCCTCCACTTAGGCTTGTTGTCAAGAGAGGATACCTCTGTTAAAATACCAAACTCAGCCCACGTGGAGGCACATAAACCGAGCTTTGAAACTAATCTGTGCAGAAGTTCTCTCGTCCTCGTGCACGCTCCGAACGGCTGTGTTTCTGCAGAACTGGAGCGCGTGGAAGAAAAAGAGGAAGACAAACAGCAAACATTGTGCAGATTTTGTGAGGATGGCACAAATCTGCTGCACGCTTTTCCCCCCTCGTCTTCCTCGGTGGAAGTTACTGACCCATCATCCAGCAGATGGCACGCTGGTGAGAGGCTCTCTGTGGTATGCGTGGAAAATTCCATCAAGTTGGACTCTGCAGGCTGCATTCCTGGGCTCCTCTCAGCTGGCCTTGAGAAAGTCCTGAATCTACATGCTTTGATTGGACTAAATTGGAATTCCAGCCCACTTCCACGCCTCTGCTCTGACTGCAACCTTAGCATGTAGCTTTCACAAGCAAACTGGTCAAGTCAAGGTTATCCACAGAGGCACGCTGCAGAAAACCTGCTCCAAACTTTAGCTTAAAGAGTCCAGCTGTGTCTTTGTTGGTTTCTGAAGGAGCTGATAAAAGCAGAATGAAACCGTCTTCCACAAAGCTTCCACACCTCCGGGGACTGTGTCGGTATTGACCACCAAAAGCTGCAAAAATGCATGTACAACTCATGAATACAAGTTTGAGAAGAAGACCCTGAAAAGCCCCCTTTAATTAAGTGCAATACCAAAATGATCATTTGTAATCATGAAGCTCCTTTTAGATAAAACGTGAACCTCAGAGAGCTCTTTACCTCCATCATTCAGAGCTGCCGCTAATCTTCCCGCGTGTGTTTAACCTTGTCAAGTGGGATAAAAGACAACTTTCAACCCGGCGTGCACGCACGCAGCAGACACGGTTTCATGTCAGAATATGACGACTGCGTCTGGTAATTAAAAAAGCAGGAGGCAAGCTTCCACAGAAAGAGCCCTCCTGCACACAGGAGCTTTTGAAGGGAATTTTTTCCACTGATTCCAATTATTACACCTCATGTTCTTTAACAGTCGCCATAAATGATGCATGTCTTACTGTATGCATTCACACACCTCTTCAAACAGATGATCAAGGAAAAGACATGTGTAGAAATACATACAGTAAGACCTGGGGAAGAAATCTTTTTTATTGACACTCCAGAGTTCACACCTGCAAGTCGTAACAAAGAGAAACTGATGTGTAGACAAAAGAAAAGGGGGGGGCTTCCAGGATGCATGGAGTTAAAAAAGTGAAACTTAACAATATGAAAAGAAATTCTTTTAGAGAAAGGAACTAAAAAGAGCTCTGTAGCTAACAGCATTATCTGTTTGGTGTTACAGCGCGGTTGCATCATGCCTCTCAGAACAAAACTCCACACTCACATCTTTGCTGACAATGAACACTGAAGTTGGCAGAAATTTGCTGTGAAACGAGACAAAAGTGTGCAGTTTGCGAAGGGAAAGAAAAAAAGTGAGGCAACCTCCGGGCCTCGGGCTCCTGTCGGTGGGCATTTCTACTCAATGACCTATCATGCACGGAGCGCAGGCAAAAGGTGTTTCACAGTCATGAGTGGGTTTTTTTTATTTTTATTATCCTGGCTGGGATCACAGGCTCAAGCCGCTCCTGCTGCGGTTGTTTCTGACAAAGACAGCGAGACCCTAAACGTCATGACCGCTTGTTTAATCATCCAGCCTGAATGGAGATCAGGGGATTAGCTGTTACACAGCTCATCGTGCCTTAATGCACCCCCAATCAGTTCAGACTGGGGCGTATTGATCAGCCTCTCGGCGCTCTTCCTCTGCCCTCTGTAAGTGGGTCATTTTTTTTTTTTTTTTTTGCAAGAAATTGGTTGAGGAAAAGTTTGCCAAGGATTTGCAGTAATTATCTCATCCCTGTATAGCTGGGCACAGCATGAGGCCTTGGTAAATTACACATCTCTCTCCTAACTCCTGGATGGTTTATGGCCGTGCATTATGCATAACTGCGCTGGAGCGCCTTCAACATCCCCCAAGTGGATTGAAATAAAGTTGACGCTGCTCTTTGTTTGGAGCTCAACACAGTCTTTATTTGGCAGTGCTGAATCGGAGATTGCTGTAAAAGCGTTCGTCTTAATTATTTTGGAGACATTTTTTTTTTTACTCTCCCTAATGGTTTGTGAACACCTGAAGTGTTTTTAGTGGGATGCCGGATGCAGATGGGCGGATGCTCGGGCAGTCCACGGGGACATGTCACATGCGTTAAGGCTTACTGGGTTACAGAAAAAGTATATTTAAAAAAAGAAAAGAAAAGAAAAAAGTTGTTCAGAGAATGATGAAGATATCAGGCAGTTCAAACGCCACAGATGGTGGGATCACATACACAACTGGTTTCCCCCCCTCAGCAATACGAACACAATACTACAGCCCATCATGAAGAGAGAAAATGACTTTAATGGCTTTGATACACAGGTTATTTTACTCTGTTTCAGTCACTGTAAGCTCTAATGTTTATCTGGATCATCTTAGCATCACTAATCTAAAACAAAATCCAAGTACTTTGCTTAATTTTTGGTTCCTTTTAGAGCTTCTAAACGTCCGCTGTTGAATCAGCACCTCCATGTTTTACAGTGAATCTGATTGATTTGTCTGTTTTCGTGCTCTCCAGCCCAGCAGATGCTCCTCCTGTGCCCGGGAGTGAACGGGGTGAGAAAAGACGGGGAATCTGTGGTTTGGAATCACCACAAGCAAGGTTTCCAAGGTGAGTCATTCTGTGCCCCCACATCTCGTGAAATGATTACAACTTCTCAGATGCTGTCGCTTCTGATGTGCAAATCCTCCACGCAGAAGCAGAACTGCAGCTTTCAGCTCGTCTCAAATGTCTTCTTGTTTCATGGTGATGTTTTCAGATGGGGAAAAAGAACAACACACAACTACAAGGCTGACATGTAAAAGAAACTAAAAGTTTATTTTTACTTTTTTTTAAATTTTTTTTTAGAAATGATGAAACGTGGAAGACACGCTTTAAATTAAATGCTTTAAAATGTACAAAAGTGCATTGAGTTCAGTTTCCTGGCACGTTGTTTCTGTATTAAACATGACAAGGAAACATTTTCCTTTTTCTAAATGGATTAAAATATTATATATTAAACAGAAAATGGTCATTTTCAGGGAAAACACAAGCTTAACACCAAAAAAAACCCCACAGACTTGACCCTGACATGAAATTTTCACAGCATATTAAACATTAACTGCGTGTTTTCCATAAACTCGCGTCATGCACGCGCTTTAAGTGTTTTAAAAGCCATCTTTAAGGTGACCATTCTCTAAAAATCACTTCTCTAAGTAAACAAACAGGCTCAACAAACAAAAGCACCTCTTCTCTACAAAGCAGGAACAGCTGGAGAGGCACGTGCAGATGAAAACTTAACCGCGCGCGCGCGGAGAGAGAAGGCAGTCCCATCGCGAAACGGACGCGTGAATAAAAAGTCAATTAAAGCTTCCCTTTTTCCAACCCCCCCCCCCTCCACACACACACACACACACACACACACACACACACACACACATCCCTCGCGCTGCATCTATGAAGTTGGCATACCTGCAGGAAAACCTGGCTACAAAGTGATAGCAGGAAAAAGCCAGGCCTGTCACGGACCCGTCCGCGCGGACCTATTTTACAGCTCTGCCTTTGTGCTGTTCATGCAGGATCTGTGTATTAAATGCGACGGAAAGGCGGCGCGCGACGCGATAGATTGCTTAAGTCATGGAATATAAATTAGTTCTGAGAATTACGGGGGCGTGGCTTGAAGCAGCGGTGACGTCGCCAGCCCGACGTCCTGCAACTGCGGGCTCAACCAAACGTAGGGGGGTTTGGACCCAAACGCAGCAAATATCCGCCTTATTTTCCACCTTTTAATGCATTTTACATGCAATTTAAAAACTAATTTTTATAAATTATAACTATTAAAACTACAATGTGTGATATGTGCTAGAAAAGCGGGTTTTAAAGGCGTTTGTTGTCGTCGCGGGAGGAAAGGGAGTCTCTCCCCTGTGCTGGGAGAGTGGTACGGTCTCGGGCTCAAATTCCGAGAATTGAGCTGGTCTGATTCTTAGAACTGGGGTTCTTAGAAGTGGTGATGCAAGAAGTTTCTAGGAAAGCGCTACCAGGTGATTTTTTAAATTCCTTTTTTCCTTTTATTTGGCGCCAAGTTGTTTCTATACTATGTCCTGTTGGTGCTTTAGACGTTTGTTTGTTTGTTGCTGGTGGAGTGTGTGTGGATCCGTGTGGGGACTGTGTCAGCAGCGCGAGCGGAGCGGCGTGACAGCCGGAGCGGCGGCCGCTGTCTGACGGATCCGCCGCCGCGGCGCTGCGCTGGGGAAGGCGCACGCCGCTCCTCGCGCTGCTGACACGTGCACAAAGCTGTGATAATGTCTGATAGATGACTACGCCGACGGGAAGCGGCTGTTTTTTGGGGGGGGCAGCGCTTGTCCGGAGAGCCAGGGCTGCCGCGCGCAATGCGCTCGCCGTGGATGCGTCCACGCGCTCTGATTTGATGCGTTCCGAGTGTCAGCACGCATAAGCGGTGGCACGCGCGCGCTGTCACGCCAACTTTGCAGGCAGCATGGCAGCAGAAGGCTCCGGATGTCTTTACTTGGTTGTTTTCTCTGATGAAGCGCAAAGAAAAATAAATAAAGACAAAAAAAAAAAAAAAAAGCGCAGATCTGAAACGTCCCGTTTGCGTCAGATTGTAGCGGAAATGTCACTGATGAGGTGTGTGTGTGTGTGTGTGTGTGTGTGTGTGTTTTCCGCGGTAGAGGCTACAAGTTGTCTCTTATTTTTCCACTGTGACACTGTTTGACAAGTTTAAAGGTTTCACCATCACGCGCGCACTTTCTCCTCTCCGCGCGCGCTGCAGAGTTTCGCTTCGGGTGTTTTTATTATTTAAGGGCTTTAAAAAATGCAAATAAAACCAGAGATGTGATTTTATTTTATTTGTTTTTTTTTTAAAAAAAAGAAAAAAAAGAAGCAGATTAAAATGTGTAATTTTAATGTTTACCATCAAGCCGACAGAATGGAGTTGTCTGGCTGTAATGGTTTCCAGTTAGATTTGTTGATGTTGCTGGTTGATGAAGCGGCAGAAGGTCATTTTTCCCCATCGGTCAGTTTAAGGTGTCCTGCTTCTATTTGCGGACGGGTCCAGTTTCAGACTGAAAGTCTTGACATTGAGTTAAAGAGTCTGTCATAAATCCGCCTGCATGTTGTAAAAACCTGTTTTCTCCTCCTGGAGTTGATTCGGTGTAAATCTGAGCCAGAAATTAGGAACATTCATCAGCAGATCAACTCAAATTTCCTTATAAAATAGTTGTTATATGGTAGTAATGTGTTCAATGTTGCAACCTGCACCGGGTTATTTGGCAGAACTGGAGCATCTTGCAGCTGAAATTAAAATTAACATGTTATTTGTGCTTTAAAGATAAAAAGAAAAAAAGTTATTGTTAAAAAAAATTTTTTTTTTTCAAAGTAAAAATAATCTTTAAAAGAAAATCTTAAAAAAAATATATTTTGAAATGAAATTTTCTCCTTTAAAATGCTGTTTTATTTGTGCATCTTGGATAAAAACATTTCAAAAGCTTTTTTTTTTTTTTAAATTAAAGTAAAACAGAACTTTCTCATAATTTCTGCTCATATTGACATGTTCTATAAATAAGATTATTGTGCTCTTTATTTAAACTGATCTCTCAAATTATATTAAATAAATTCTTGAAAAGGATATTTTGAAAACAGCCATTTTGATTTATTTAAGAAATATATTTAATTTCTTTATTTTTGTATTTAAAGCTTTTATTAGCCTGGGTGATCTAATGTGGACTTAATTTGAGGCGTAAAGCTGCTAATCAGAGTTTCAGAGTGGAGGAAATGATTCCAGAGCAGAAATTACAATGTCTAGACGTTGTTTGTTTAATAAATGGCGCCGCCTACTGGTGGTCAGAGAATCTGTCCTTTCTGTTTCTAAACTGAGTTTCCAACTCGGTTTTAGTTGAAGCCAGTTCAGGAGATCATCTAAAACCTTCTCAAAGCTGTAAAATACTTTGCACCAAAACGAGGCCGTCAGTCTGTTTTTAGGCTTAAAAAAACGTGGAATTTCTCTTCTGTTTGCAGAAGTTGAGAAAATGGCTTGCGCAGCAGACAGCTGCATACAGTTCACACGCCATGCAAGCGATGTTCTGCTCAACCTGAATCGGCTGCGCAGCAGAGATATCCTCACCGATGTCACCATCCTGGTGAACAGACAGCAGTTTCGTGCACACAAGACCGTCCTGATGGCTTGCAGGTGCGTTTTATTTCATCTTCTGCTGCTCTATGGCGACGAAAAAACTTTTTTAAAATTATATTTCATCATGTTTTTCTGTTTCGTGGCTGCAGTGGGCTGTTTTACTCCATCTTCACCGACTCCCACAAGTGCAACCTTAACGCCATCAGTCTGGACCCGAAGGTGGACCCGGAGGGCTTCGCCATCCTGCTGGAGTTTATGTACACCTCCCGACTCACACTAAAGGAGAATCTCATCATGGCTATCATGAATACGGCTATTTATTTGCAGATGGACCACGTCGTGGACACCTGTCACAGATTTATCAAATCCAGGTGGGTGGAGCAAAGCGCCGTCGCACCATTCAGTGTAAATCGGTGATTAGCGGCGCCTGCATGTTCACAGTCCGCTTCTGTTCGCAGCGATCCGACAGTCAAGCTGCCCAGAGACGAGTTTTTGGTCAGTCCCTTGGTTTTACCTCAGGATGTCCACGCTTACCGTCCTCATGATGTGGTCGAGAGTTTGCACAGCCGCATGGCCCCGTTCAGGGACGGGAGGCCCTACGGCCCGAACATGTTCAGCGGGGTCAGCAGCCCCAGCAACTACCACCTCTACGGCCAGTTTCCCATGCCAGGATTCCCCTTCCCCCTCTGCAAGCTGACTGATACCAAAAATGCTTTTGCTGACTTCTCAAAGAGCGGCCTCCACCACAAGCACTGCTCTCCACACGACGGCAGCAACGCCATCAGGGCAGAATACACCAGGGCCATCGGCGCCGCCTCCTCCGGCATCGTTCACTCAACCTCCTACGCCTCCAGGGAGGTGCTGAGAGACGACGAGATGAGGAAGGAGGGCCACGACGGCGTTGGCCAGTCGATCGGTCTCAGCTCGAGGAAGCGTGCGTTCCCCGCGCTGACGCTGGAGCACCAGAAAGACTCGAGCAAAGAGCACGCTCCCCAAGTGGAGGAAGACCTCATCCATCAGCACTACCCTCTGGGAATCTCCTCCGCTGGGCGGAAGAGTCTGGTGAGCAGCCCGCAGAGCCCCCTCAAGTCAGACTGCCAGCCCAACTCTCCCACAGAGTCCAGCAGCAGCAAGAACGCCGGCCTCTCCCAAGCCAGCGGCGCTCAAGCCCCGCAGGGCATGTCGGACCCCAAGGCTCGCAACTGGAAGAAGTACAAGTTCATCGTTCTGAACCAGAGCGCGAAGGAGGAGGAGGCGGGGCTTCGGGACCCCGGGCTCCGCTCTCCTCAGCGGCTCGGCCTGCAGCCCTACCTTCACGCCAGCGACTCGGAGAGCCTCGACCCCCAAGCCACGAGCAAGAGCAGCGATCACAGCGAGGATCTGCCCGCGCCGCAGGCCAGCCGACTCAACAACATCATCAGCAGGTGAGCTTCTTCCTCTGACGCCTCGATGCTTCTGTTTCCACACCAAACAGGCGGGTTTGCTGCGTTTACCTGAGAGGATTCGCCTCGAAACACACCAGCACGCTTTACATCTGGTTTCTGTTTGCACACAGCGGGCTGGAGGCGTCGCTGAGGAACGGAGACGGCCATCCTCAGCACTACCCGAACCGCCTCAGCTGCTCCACCTGCGGCTCCCAGTCGCCCCAGCACTCCGACGTCTGTCCCAACACCTCCAGGTCCCGCCTCTCCGAGGACATGGCCGAGCTGCATTCAGAGTACTCCGACTCCAGCTGTGGTGCGTTTGTGTTTTCCTGTAAACGTCAGCTCTGATCGCTCAGAGCAGCCGTTAACGTCCACCTCTGCTTTGTCTTCCGGACAGAAAACGGTACGTTCTTCTGCAACGAGTGCGACTCCAGGTTCGCCGAGGACGAAGCGCTGAAGCAGCACATGCTTCAGGTCCACAGCGACAAGCCGTACAAGTGCGACCGCTGCCAGGCTGCGTTTAGGTACAAGGGAAACCTCGCCAGCCACAAAACCGTCCACACAGGTACGGCGCTCGTCCTCCTCCTCCTCCCAGCAGGTGTTGCAGAGCGCTGAACGTCTTCGCTTCTCGTTTTTTCAGGAGAGAAACCGTATCGCTGTAACATCTGTGGTGCTCAGTTTAACAGACCAGCTAACCTCAAGACTCACACTCGCATCCACTCAGGAGAGAAGCCATACAAATGTGAGACGTGTGGAGCTCGTTTTGTGCAGGTAAGAACGCCTCCAACGGACATCCGCCGCATAGAGGCGTCGCAGTTTCCTCTCGGCTGAAAGCAGATGTTCAGTTTGCCTTTCTGTCCTCCGTTAGGTCGCTCACCTCCGCGCCCATGTGCTGATCCACACGGGCGAGAAGCCGTACCCGTGTGAGATCTGCGGGACGCGCTTCCGCCACCTGCAGACGCTGAAGAGCCACCTGCGCATCCACACGGGAGAGAAGCCCTACCATGTAGGTTCGCTTCCTTTCACCGCTCGACAGGCTGGAAAACAGGAAAACTGACGTAACTCTGCTCTTCTTTCCTTCCCAGTGTGAAAAATGCAACCTGCACTTCCGCCACAAGAGTCAGCTGCGGCTCCACCTGCGGCAGAAGCACGGCGCCATCACCAACACGAAAGTCCAGTACCGCATGTCCACAGCAGACATGCCCACCGACTTGACTAAAGCATGCTGAGCTACGAGAGGGAAGCTGTTTCCATGGAGACAATCTTCACCTTGGCATTTATAGACCCCGCCCAAAAAAAGAAAGAAAACTTGTACAATCATCCGAAATTGTAGCGCCACACTGTGTTGATTAGACGATTTAAACCGGCTGTTTACGCCTCTCTGAACGGGTTTCCACTACATGTGAACGTAGAGCCGCTGACGGCGTCTTAGTCACTTTACTGTTTATATATAAATATTATATATATATATATATATATATGTATATATATGTACGTTTGAGTGTTTTTAGGATTTGAGGGAACGTATATAAAGCTTTATTTTGTTCAAAAGGATGGAATGTAAACAACGTGGGTTTTTTTAAATACAGTATTTTATATCAGAGAACTTACTTTTTTCTGAAAGTATTGAAAATTTCGATCGACGAGCGGTACATATATTTTAAGATAACGGGGCTTCGCGGCTGTAAAAAAGTTGTCTATACATTTTTACGTGGGTGTACAGACATGTTGCTTCTTGTCAGGTTGCCATGTTCACGTGAAAAGAGGAGATTTGGTGTGAAACATATCGGGCGAGCGCCGCTGTCCGGCCAAGATATGCATGAGGTTCTGTAACCGAAGTGGGCGACTACATAAATATTGTGACATGTTGTGTTCTTCTCTCTGCTGGCAGAGCCGATCTTTAAGTGTTGAACTGCATCTCAAGGTACTTCTTTGTAACGACCAAGAAAACGTTTTCCTTTTTGCTTCGGATGTATTTGTATAGATGTGACTTTTTGGTTTTTGTTCGTTTGTTTTTACTAAGTGAAAGTTTACAGTTTTTGCTCTTTGTTCTCGACCCTACAGTAAAGTTGTGTCCGTGTTAAGGTTTTTCTGTTTGTAGATACACTGTGTATTCAATGTGCCTTTCTCTACAGTGACTGAATTCCTCTTCATTCAGCCCAGCTTCTAATAAGGTACAACTCAAGGACGCCACTCGTCCTAGATCCCTGTGTGTGTGTGTGTGTGTGTGTGTGTGTGTGTGTGTGTGTATATATATATTTCTAAACGCTTGTCAGTAACCTTCCAACATGCAACTTTCTCATTGTAAATTTACAAGACTTGTTTTTTGAATTTGGCTTTTTAAAAAAACGAAGAAAAAAAAAAACCCAAAAACTGCATTAAAGTTATTGTACGTTATAGATGTATGAATGTAAAATAAAGGTTCTGGATTTCTATGTAGACCCACCAGAGTGTGTCGTGTTTGTGATGCCGAGTGGGTGAAAGTCCCGACACGTCGCTCTGAGACGAGCCGGATCCAGTGGAAACATCTGGAAGCAGCTGGAAGGAGGGAAAACATTCAGCTCAACTGTAACAAAAACAAATGAACAAAAGCTGCAACGATGCTGCAAATGCAGGTTGGGTTGAAACATTTGATCTCCTGAGCAACGTTAACGCCGTGCACGTGCACACGTCTGATGGTTCAAACTTCTGGGATTGTTTGAAGCCGGTCAGACACACATAAAAAGAATCAAATGTATAAATATAACATTAACCTGACTGAATCCATGATTAGAAATTTTGTTTGGATGAATCCAAGTTAATTTGTTCCCTTCAGTATAAATACTGTGTAACATGAGTACTGCAGCATTTTACAACCCAAAGAAGACATTTTTTACCTTCAGCCAAATAAATCTCATTTACAGCCTAAAATCTGTTTTTACAACAAGAAATTTGCTTTTTAAGAATCACAATTTGTCAAATTAAAATGTGAAATTGTATCAAAATGACAAAAAGTTTCCTGTGACGGGAGATTTCCTTGGGAACGTTGTGTAAATTGAAAAAGCACATAGTTTCCAAGATAGTGAGGAAAAATATTTTCCAGTTTGTTGTGAGACTTCTACGCAATTACTCCAAAAACAAAAAAAAAAGCTACAATCTGCATTTATCATTATATTTAAAACATTTCTTACTTCTAATTGATGTTATGAAGAGCCAATGTGCAGCTCCGGCTACAGACCCCTGAACTGGGATGAAAACAGCCACTTTATCATAAAACCATTAAACAACACAATCAGAAATTTGATGGATTCATGGATAAAAAGGCTTTTATATGAAATGACTGCGACTTTGCTGATGCAGGGAGCTTTCACGCCTGCTGTTTCCACTCTGCAGCGCAGCATAAAGACACTCAGGAACTCTGGAAATGTTTTCCTTTCTATAAGTTTTACAGCTGGAATCTCCTTCAGCAGGTGAGGAACATCTTCCTGCATGTCATCAGACTATCAGCAGAGCTAGCAGTCCACAGAAAGGCCTCCTCGTGCTCGTCACAGGTCAAACCGACAAACCAGGGACAGTTTTAGTGCATGGGAATGTTGGTGAAACTGCAGCACAAACAATGCGACTGGTTGCAGTGATACGGTGTGTGTGTGTGTGTGTGTGTGTGTAGCCACCTGAGCTGCTGATCACACCAAACCAAGTGCAAGTCCAAGTGTGACACGTACAGTCACAGCGCGCGTAAAGAAAGTTTAAAACAGTTCAGTCCTGTAAATATTTATCCAGATTATCTGCAAAGTCTCTATTTTCATCTTCAATTTTCTCCAAACGCAAAAAGCAACAAAGTCGTTTCTTCCCTGGTTGCAGCAAGCGATGCAGTCAGGTTTTTTTTTTCCTTAATTACCAAGATAATCTTTACAGGAAAGCAAACAAATCAATTAACTTGATCAAAATATAAATAACTTTTATTTCCAAGTGACATTAAAAAAAAAAGTCAGATTATTTTTTTTTTTAAATGAGTCAAACAGTCAACATAATCACCACAGCAGAGCTTTGCCTCTCCTCTGCGACCTCAGATTTACACCTGACTGGATGTTCCCTCCCAAAAAACACAAAGCTGGGCTCAAACAAAGAGCCTGAAACTATAATTGATCACTAATATCAGGAATGTGTTTCAATTTTCTGTGACAAAATAGAGCCGATTCCAAATACTTCTGAGTCGCCAAGACTGTCAACACTTTTCATCTTTAAAGCAAAAACTGGTCACGTTTCAGCGCCGCCGCCCCCCCCCCCCCCCCCCCCCACAGCCCCATCACTGCTTCTGCTGCATGGCTTCTTTCCGCGCGGCGTCCTGCAGCAGCTGAGTGTCCACCTCATCCGCCGGCAGCTGAACGTATCGGACCACCGATCCACGGATGAAACAGTTTTTCACAGACAGCTGGAAGACATTCAGACAAGGCACGGTGGAGTTGGATGTCAATATGATGCAACTCAGCTTCCAGAAACACGAAACACTGCGTGTTCAACATGATCGCAGCTGACAGCTGAGGACAGAGCTGCTGTGTTGCTTTGGGCTTTTCTCTTACTGGTTACCAGAGGTTTAATGGGAACTTTACTGAAACTGTTGACTGCATAGGAACGCTAGCAGGTGTAAAATCAGTCTTCTTTGTGTCACTGAAACTAAGTCTGTTAAGAAATTCATGTGGTAATCTGCTCATTAGCTCCAGCTGGGCTTTCACATTTGTATTTTTATAGTGTTCTACTGTGTCTTAATATTTGTATTTATTTATGAACATAAGAGCTGTTGCATCAGTTTTGTTTTATTTAATCACGTTCAGTTGGATTCAGTAAAACTATCCTTCTCTTAGACTGAGTTTTACTAGTGGAGCCTTAAAGAATTCAAAGAAGAGTTTTGGGTTTTTTCCCCCCCCCCAAAAGTTAGACAGACTTTGTTTTGTTTCTTTAAGGCAGGAGTGTCTAACTCCAGTCCTGGAGCGCCGGTATCCGTCAGGTTTTTGTTGTTTCCCTCCACCAACGCAGCTGATTCAAATCAAATGGATCCAGAAGCTTCTTGTCAACCTGTTTCTAAGTTTTGGTCAGGTGTGTTGGAGCATGGAGACAACAAAAACCTTCAGGATACCGGCCCTCGAAGACTGGAGTTCGACACCTGTGCTTTAAGGCAGGCCTCTTCAAACGGCGGCCCGCGGGCCACATGTGGCCCAAAACCAACTTCTATGTGGCCCAGCTTATGTAAAAAAAGAAAGATATTAATCAAGAACATTTAGTCATTCCTATGCTGATTATGTAGCCGACAATCCTACAGTTATACAGACCATGAATGCAACATTTGGTTGCCTAGCAACATTAATCCCAGCAGCGTTGTGGTGTTTCGAAGTTGTAAGAGTAGCGCTAGCAAGCATGTCTCTCTCTGTCCCAAAACACAAAGTTAACAACGAAAACCACAGATTTAACCACGTCTGGACTGATAAGTATTTCTTTATTTTGCCGACACATTCGAGCACCAAACCGATGTGTTTAATATGCAGTGAGTGTGTGTCTGTGTTTAAAGATTATAATGTGAGGAGGCACCACATCGAGTAGTGTGATGTGACCTGTGTTAAAAGTTAGGAGAAAAATAGGCTCTGACTGGATTTTTTATTATTTTATTTTGTGCATGTGATCTTGTCATGTGGGACTGAATTTATAATAGAAAAATTAATAAACTACTTATTTTTCAAAACGTAAACGTGTCTTTTATTTATTGATTTATTTTTACTGATTTATATCCCCTTACTTTATTTATTGGCTCTGATCATTTTTTTTATTTGAATTTCTGGCCCACCTGAATATCTAATTGAGTAGCCATGCTTTAAGGGAACACATATTTAGATTCATGATCAAGCTGCCAATGTAAAACATCTACATCCTTTGCATGTGTCGGTACAGTCGTTTATCCATCTGAAACTTAAGTCTGTTATATCTAAGTTTGTTCAGATTTTACTGATAACATTAGTAATGCTAGGAACGGAACAGGGTCTTTATTTGGCCCTGATATGTTAACAGAAAGCTGGATGATTCCCAGCAGTGAAACTCACCATGTGTGGATATTTCTCTGGGTCTGTGACACTGATGTCTGTCAGCTTGATGTTCAAGTACTAAAACACACAAAGGACAGTTTCATCACTCAGATATAATAACATCTGATAGCCTTTTATTTAGATATGGTCAACAAATCTGTACATCTAACCTGGTCAACAGAATGAAGCGTTCCGCAGATGCTGAAAAACAGAAAAGTGAAGTAAAAGTGACCATGTTTATTAGCAGATATGCAAATTCAACAATGCATTCAGTGCAAAATATGAAGATTTTAATTAGGTCACATTAGAGCTCTACTAAATTATTTTACATTTCTGGGAGTAATAATAATCCATCATGCTAATTGTTCTGAAATATCTGAGGAAAATTATTAATATTTTAGTTATTGATAAGAGAAAGTTTATTCACAGCTTCAGTCTTGCTATCTCCAATGCTAGGAGGTGCTAACACCTTTTAGCAGACTTAGGGGGTTTTAAAACAAGTGGTATAAGAAATTAAACCATGCAAACCAACCTCAGATCGTTTTTGAGCTCCACCACAACATCTTTTCCCACCAGAGACTTAAAAAACGAGTAAAAAAGCTGAAAAACACCAAAATGCTAACGTTAGCATTAGCAACGCGCTGCATGTCCAGCACAATGGGAGGAAAAGGAAAGCAGGCAAACAAAACCACACATAGCCAAGCACATATATTATAAAATGGAACTCTTTATAAAATAAGAAATGAAAAGGAAGAAAAAATGTTTGCATTCGACCACATTTCTTACCATTATTGCTGCTGCGCTCCTCTTTCTCTACGTCTGAGGTTGATGACGTTGCCAGAATGCGCCTAAAGCTGCAATTCACTGGGATGCAGTTACTAACTATCTCCACCAGAGGGAGCTGGAGGCGTGGTGAACATTCCCATAGACCAGAGGAAACTGAACTGGTTTGAAACCACTTTGGAACCATAGACATCATATACATACATCATATGCCTATGGTTTGGAACGTGCAACCCTGGACAAATGCTAGAAAAGATTCCAGCTTGTTTGTTTGTTTCCAGCTTCCCCACAACACTGAAAAAGACTAAACTGTGTAATGAATGAATGAATGAATGAATGAATGAATGAATACCAGCTATGTTTATTGAAGGTTGTCCAAAAAGTTAAAAAGACTCAGAGCTTCCATTTAATTTGGGTCAGGTTGCTTAGTTGAAGCAGGACTAAGTTGTGGCCGACGTGGGACCGAACTGAATCACCCTGAAATAGACACTCATACCTTAACTGGTAACTTTTTAGGTTACCTTTGCTGGTACCAGTACCAGTCAGAACATCCTTAATTCTTAACCTTGGTTGTGTGTGAAAATCCCAGAAGATCAGCAGTTTCTGAAACACTCAGACCAGCAGCATTCAAAATCATTTAATTCCCCTTTCTCCCTCATTCTGATGCTCAGTTTAAACATAAGCTAAATGTGTGGCAGTACACACTGGACGAGAGGCCATTACAGGCATTTGTGAAGGAGAAAATTAATAAAAGAACCAAATCTAATCAAGCTTTCACATTTATATTTATTTAGCCATTAAATGAGCATCTTTAGAAACAAACATGTTTATGTTATGAGACAATACTGGGTGGTAAACATTCATTGGGCCTAGTATAGTGTAAAACCACCAGAAATGTGAAAATTATTTGGAGGAACAGATCCGTTTTAGACCTACACTTCGAAGCAAGATTAGCAGAAGTCAAATGTGTGAAATAGGTTTCTAATATTGATGCAATTTTATTTTTCTTTGGCCAGGAGGGGGCATAACTTTATTAACATGTATACATTTAATTTCCACATCTTCTTAGTGCAAATATACATTATTCCCCACATTCCCAATAAAATAGCACTGCACAGTTTAGTTCACAGTGAGAAGAGCAATAATCACAGGTTTAGAAATAAGATGAACAAAGTAACAGTAAAACAAGCAACACCCTGTCCTTTCAGTACTCATTCGTCTGTCTGTGATCTTCCAAAACAAACCAGATAATCAAGGAATGTTGTCAATTCCATATAACATATTACCTCTAACTGAGAGTGTCAAAAACTCAGAAAACAGATCAAATATAATTTTATTATTTCCTTTTCTGCAACCACATCTATGTCCACCCAAAGATCTTGGGTGATATTGGCTTTTTCCTGATGTATTAATGTCTGCGTGACTGAACACATGTATACGGTGAATCTGTTGTCAAAGGTTTTGCAGCACAGCTGGTGACAACTCCAGCTGAAACTTACATTTATATTTTCATTTAAGACTTTATAAAAATGACTGACAAATGTCACTGACAAATAGGTTTCTCAAAACTGCAATGTTTTGTGATGATATATGAGTATTTTCTCCCACTTTTTAAAATTTCCTCTAAGATTTTTATTTTTTGCCTGCACTTACATTTTTACCGTCACCTGCAACCAAACGTATTTAGGATCAAATCCCATCAGAACGAGAAGCCGGGTTGATGTTGATATCTGGGACTGCCAGCCCTCTCTGCTCTAATCACCAGCTCAGCTTTGTAAATTTAAATCATGGCCTACCGAGACCAGTTTTACTAACCCTGTAGTGTTTCTTATTCAGCAGGACTGGCAACATCTGAAAATTGTTAAAATATCTAAGGGTGGAAATGAATTTAAATGAAAGCGATCCCGTCTATGTCTGTGCTAATCCAGAATAAGTAGCATTCGGCTGTTATGCTGCAAACAAGTGGAACAAACGGCCAGTGGAGTTAAACTCTCAGCACATGCAGAAGCTTTAAAATGCACGTTAAAAGATTTCTTTTCTCACACATCTGCAGGAAATCTGCACAGTAACTTTTAACCTATCTTGCTTTTAATTTTATATGAAATTATGGTTTTTTATCTTGATTTGTTTTTTCTACCTGCTTTTTTTTGGACCATCTGTAATGTTTTTAATGTGTTATGTGAAGCACTTGGAATTGTCTTGTACATGAAATGTGTTGGGAAAATAAACCTACTTTGCTTAAAATGGACAAAGATTCATCTCATTCATCATATTGACCGAAACATCAGAGAAATAAAATATTCCTAAATAAACAAACAGAACCTTTGGTTGCCCACCAGAAGGGGGACAAACTAGGTGATATCGGCTCAGCTGACATATCTGAAAATTCTGGTGGTGAAATAAACACTAAAACATCATCTGCATACAATAAAATCTTATGCTGGCTTTGTTTAATTGGAACAAAGACATCAGGGTTTGTCCTAGTAGCTTCTGTAAAGAGACAGTTGCTATAGCAACAGTCTCCCATTAGTCCCAGTCCCCCTGATGGCTGCTTAACAACAAAAAGCTAAACACAAAAAGTTTGTAAAATCGTCATCTTGTTTCTTTTGACCAGATCTGTTTTTACAACTAGAGATATTTTCGCTTTCTTTGTTGACCAAATGAGTCAGAAATGTTTTAGATTTACTTCTAAATTGATCCAGTTTCGGTTTTACTGGTTTTACGTTATATTCTGGGTTTCCAGTACATAAAAAGTCCCCTGCTGCTTTGGCCAGTTTGGCCAGACTGGACTTATAGGGAACTTGTTTTGTACCATTTCACAATCAGGCAGCTGTGTCTGAACTTGCTATTGATTCTCTTGAGATTTAATTTAATTTAATTTCATAATAAACGATTGATTGACATGAATAAGCCTCACATGTCCCTGATAAAATGGATCAGAGATCTTATGTGTTATAAATAACATGAAATTATTGGAATTGAATTTGGAAATAAGAGATGACTTAGAGGTCTGTTAACACATGTGCATTAAATATTATTTTTAATCAGTGCTGTTGGACCTAATGATGTATGACGGATGTGGGATAGATCAGTAATTCTATACTGGACCATCAGGTTGGCATTAGAGACACATAGCAGTGAATTTACCATCTACAACCAACTCAGTCAAAGATGTATTTAGTCCTGTATCACGTCTAGCTCCTCACTGTAAAGGAAGAGAGAGGAAAGTATTTCTATGGGTGCAGACTGATGAGTTGCCACTCATACATGTTGATTATCCCAACAGGAGGAAGCCAAGGCTGTGTGCATTTCACGTTTCGGAAAACGGCGAGCAGGAAGCAGTTCTGGTGGTGCCGGCCATCGCTGCATCTCAGTTCACAGGACGACCCGGCTTGGGAACATCTGGATGCACTGAAGGAAGGAAATAACTTTGCATCATCACCATTAATTTATGAGTAAATGTGAAAAAGCTCCTTACTGTCTTTGTTAGGCTGCGGAGGACCGGGTCTCGCTGGGAGTCTGTGCTTGCTGGGGAGCTCCGAGTTGTCCCTGTAGTCTCTGTGTTTGGAGGTCGGGGGCTCCTGTCGAGACTTGTTGGGCAAACGAGGCCGGTTCTGCCCCATGCCACCCTCCGAACGTGAGGGCACTACTGGTTTCTTATTCGTTGTGGGGGCCAGAGTGGATGGGGTTGGGGAATGAGGTTTGTTCTCAGAGCAGGTAAAAGAGCGGTTGCGTGGGGCGGGTACCGGGGGTCGATCTGCATCTCCATCTGCTGCTTTGGAGGATGTAAACTCTGTTGGTGTCAGATGGTCTGTCTGTTGAGGGTCCTTGGCCTGACTGTGTACTTTAACCATTGAACCATACAGAGGATTGTCGAACATCTCGGACACCTTTTCATCCTCCCCCCTAGAAGACAAAAGATCACTCAGTCAGGATTTTATTCACTTTCTGAAACCCTGATGCAGAAAATGTTGGCTTTTATTGACTTACAACCATTTTAGCTTGGTTAAATCAGGCCTTCAGCGCGTTACAACTAAAGTTGGATCATTTAGGGCTCGAAACATAATGACGTTATTGTTATGACGTGATCTCAAACCGATGACGTCACCAGGTGACTTTAATTCTCATTTCTAACAAAAGCAGCTTAAATGGTCTCCGCTTTCTCAACAAAAGCTTGAAAACAACATTCTGTAAAGGTAGGTTATCAGGGATTCGCATGTTTGTGTAATCCCATTAAATTATTTGAATTTGAAGGATAAAGGGTGAAGGGGAGACGTTTCTGATGTGTGAATACAACTCATAGTGGTCTACACTGCCTCTGGACAAAAGCTAACACGAAGGAATGTCAATATAAACAAACACCTGCTGTCCTCCTTATCAGGTCCATCTTACTAACACTGGGTTGGACCCCTTTTGCCTTCAGAACTGCTTTCATTCTCTGTGTCATAGATTCAACAAGGTGTTGGAAACGTTTCTCAGAGATTTTGCTCCACACTGTCGTGATAGCATCACGCAGTTTTTGTAGATTTGTTGGCTGCAGACCCATGATGAGAATAACGGGACCCGAGTACTGTGGGCTGTGGTTTAACTACCACAACCCACAGTACTCAGGTAGGCTGTGGTGGTTAATCAGAATCAGAATAAGTATTTATACCCATGGGGAAATTAAGACGGGAAAGAGTGGCATAATAAGCAACAGACACAGATAAAAGCTCAAAACACAAAGACAATGTGATATTCCACATAAATGGAATATTAAACAGAAGGTTCAGGTCCTGGTTGACCCATAGAGTTCAGGATGAGAACCGCCTTGAGGACAAAGGTAGCTCTCCTCTGGGTCTTGGAGGCTAGACAGTGAAACCTGCGACCAGATGGCAGCAGCTCAAATGCTTGAAAGAGAGGGTGCGTGGGGTAATGTAGCCACCCAGGCCATGTGCCTGCAGCCCATGCACAGTGTTCAGATGGCGGGCAGGAAGTCCAATAATCTTGGAACTAGAGGTGTAGAAGTAGAAGTAAAAATAAAGTAGAAGTCCTGCCATTTTTTTGGATCTAGTGATGCATTTAGAACAGATAACAGGCTGGTCTACCTGCAGTGGAGCTCATTACATTCACCTGGTTTGGTGACTGGTTGGAAAGAGCTGCTGGACAGGACTTCTACTTTCTACTTCTACTTTCTACTTCTACGATTCTGCTTTGAACACACTTTCAGAAAATTGTTCAAGCGGTTCCTGTCATGCAGGGTGGTGGTGTGATACCAGCAGCATATAAAGAAAGCTAAAACACGTTCATAGAACGAGTTGTAGAAAATCAGTAAGATGTTCTGACAGTTCATTTTCCTATGTAGGTTCGTGCTCTGGTGACACTTTCTCAGGATCCTCTCAGTCATAGAGGAGAACCTCTGTTGGTTGTCGAAGGTGGTACCCAGGTATTTATACTCCACTACAGTCTCAACTGGTGTGCCGTGGATCATGCTGGTGACAGCTGCCACCAGTTCCATGTCATGTTGGTACTAAGGGGACCAAAGTGGACCAGAAAACCTCCCCCCACCATTCCACCAGCAGCAGCCTGAAGCCTTGATCCTGACGGCAGGATGGATCCATGTTGTCATGATGTTTCCAGCAGATTCTGATCCTACCATGTGAATGTGGAGCTGAACTGGAGACTCATCAGACCAGCAACGTTTCTCCATCTTCTATTGTCCAGTTCTGGTGAGTCTGTGTGAATTGTAGCCTCAGTTTCCTGTTCTTACTGACAGGAGGGAACCCGCTGTGGTCTTCTGCTGCTGGAGACCATCTGCTTCCAGGCTGGACGTGTTGTGTGTTCAGAGATGATGTTCTGCATCCCTTTGTCACCCTCACCATGCCTGAATGACTAAATGAATTAATTTGCTGCCATGTGATTGGCTCATTAGACGTTTGTGTTAACAGCGGCTAGACAGGAGGACCTGATGGTGTTGCTGGTGATTGCAGACGTTTATGAACTAAAATACGATGCTGACAAGATAAAAGACCAAACATCTCTGCGGTTTGTTCGTTACTGTCTCATCTTTTCCTGATTCGGGTTGTTCTGACTCATACCAGCTACAGATGTTTTTACAGATGCTGAAATGAGACTGTGGTCGTTTTGCATCAGAAACTTACATGGAACAAGCTTTTCCCGTGGGACTGCGAGTGGGAAAATCATGAGGAGCCTTCTTGGGATCTTTAACTCCCTGTCCAGGAGACGGAAGATTTCGTGGGGGCATGCTGTAACTCCAGCCCCTGTCGACATTCCCACTTCTGAATGACAAACCTACGTAACAGGGGTTAGAAATATCATGCGCCTGCATGGTGGAAAACCTGTCAACCAGAACAAAGCAACCTTAGAGACATGTTTGAGATGCGTTTTGAATTATAAGAATGTGTTAAAGGTCTTACTTGCTGACGTCTCCACATTTGCCCTTTGGGGGGACGTTGTCATCCCTTTCAATTTTGATAAAATCTACAAAAGAAGCAAAATAAGATGTTTTTAGAACCAAACGGACAAGGTTATCTAAAACGGTGACTTCTTAGTGACTTTCAGCCTCACCGTATAACTTCTCGGTGGGTTTGCCCTCAGAGGTGCGTAACTGGATGCCACCTGTCAACGTGCCTGTTTTCTCTCCGTGGTGAGTCAGCGTAATCTGGAACTCGCTGTAGCAGAACTGAGCAGCTCGCAGTGCTATGCAGCCCTCTCCTTCAAGGATGACAAGTCAGCGGATTGAAAACACGTTAATCTCTGAGAAAAACCTCACAGTCATGAGAGATCCTTACCGTGTGACTCGTCACAGTCTGTGGATTTCACACATATGAGGATGTGCTGGTCCAAGAGGTACTCAGGGTCAGAGATGATGGGCGTGAGCTGGGAAAGACCAGAAAAGAGGCAATGATGTCAACGACCGGTGGATGCAAAACCACAATCGTCACCATTTGAACAGTCGTGTTTTACCTCAACTTGGTTGCCGAACCAAACCTTGATGGAGCCGTCAGATTGCTCTGTGTTTTCTCCCTCTGAAGTCTTCATGGTTTCTGGTAAAAAAAAAAAAAAAAAAAAAAAAAAAGCTCTTTTGGTCATTTTTGTCCAGAAAAATCGAAAGACCAACATTAAAAAAAACAAAGGAACAAAACGTACTTTCCAAGCAACTCGAGTGGAATTCAATGAAGAACTTTGTCTTTGATTTTGTTGTCAAGATGGCGACGCAGTTCATGATCTGAATCCCACCCTGCGATGCAGTGTTTGGATCTGAAACGGGTCGCAATAAAAAAAAACAAAAAAAACATCAGACTGCAGTTTTAAAGCAACCTGCATCTCCCTGAAGCTGACTGGTCATCTGACCTTGTTTGGAGACAAACTGTGACGTGACCCCAACTTCAAACGAGGCAAAAACCGGCGAGTGGTCACTCGTCATGATGTCGTTAGTGCAACCTGGAAGGGAAAGAGTTAACCATGAACTCGGCGTTACAGGATGCACGGCTGCAGCATTCGGACGTCATCACCGCTAACAGAAACAAGGACGTGCTTTTTAAAAAGCGTTTCATATCATGGCTTGTGTTGCGTTTTCCACAACAAACAGCTCAACACAGTAACATAAATAATCCTCATTAATGTTAGTTTAAAGGTAACATATGAAAAAAAGTACATGTTTCGTTTAAAAGTGAACCGTACCAGCAGTCTGTGGTCGAACTGCTAGCTAACAAACTTGCTAGCATGTGCATGTGGGAGCTCTCAGGCTGCTTGCTCTTTCTTATACAGTAGAAGAAAAAAACTGAGTTATCCCAGCTTAAAAACAGATGAATTTCACCAAGACCTCTGAAAACTATGCCAACTGCTGAAAATATGGACACAATATTCCCAGATGGCCTAATTATGGCCGACATCAGTGGTTTTCTTTGGCCTCATTGGCCTTGACATACAGCATTAACTCTGTGAGGGCGGCTGTTTTAAACTCACATGACCACCACATGTGGATCACCGGGGAAATTACTATCATGTCCAGGCCGGCTCCTCATATTTGAACCATTTCTGGCCAACAAAACACTGGCTAGTGCCAAAGCTGAGCCAATGGGAGCCTGGATTCAACAGAAAAAGGAGGAAATAAAAGGTCGTTGAATTTACTATTATTAAGTTTGTTTTATGCGATGGAGTTGGTTCTAGAAAACATTACCACATGACCAACAATTTGTTTGTTTACTTGAGTTTATTTATCAATTTAAAAATGGTCAGTGCATACTACTGGGCTCATGTAACTATGTGTAATTTGAACAAAATAATTTCATGTGTCCAGTTCTGCTATCTGGGATATGTTTACTTTAATTCAAAAGTCAATGACTCAACAAAATACGAAGAACTTTGAAAGTTTTTGGAAGTGCAGTCACACAAACATGCATGACCAATGCATAAGCACCGTTTTACGCCAAACAAGCTGAACAAATGTGTTTTCATCATGTGCTTTAGGTGGTTTTTCATCAGCGCCTCTGTGGGCTTAAATTTACCAATCTGAGTGTCTTTCTACTTCACAGAGGACAGCTGACTCAACAAGGATGATATTACTCTCTATCCTGCAGTATAGACTTCTGATGATCATTGTTATTAGGCAAGTTTATTACGTTTGAAAGGAACGCATACGTCAGCTCCACACAGCAGGACTGAGAATGAACCTCCAGCTGTCTTAAAGCACATTTCTGTTCTGTTTGCCTACAAGTTATTGCAGTTTCTGGGCAGTTTCCGAGCTCTCACTTAAGATGTTGCAGTCAGTAAATATGTTTCTATCGCTCCAAATGCAGAATCTTAAACTAGCTGGGTCACCTGGGAGGGACCTCAGACTAGGAAACACATGAACACCATATCAGATTAAATCTAATGAATCCAGGAGATTTAACCTGTCCTGTTGTTGCAACACACAAATGGGACCTGCATGAACAATCTGCTGTAGTCACCTTACATAAACATTACAGACAGTGCACTGGTCAAAATGTAAGGGGAGGATGAGCCCCCACTCCATCATTTCCTATGGAGTCACATAACACTGTAATCTCATGTCCATGAGGCATAGTAGGAATGTGTTGTAGTTCTCCAGCTTCGCCACCAGAGGGATTATCCTTTAACGCGAGCAGATCAGTAATCTGTAACCTGCCTGGACCATTCATTCATTTTCTGAAATGCTTCATCCAGTTAAGAGTTACAGGGAAGCTGGAGCCTATCCCAGTTGTCTCTGGGCAAAGGGCAGGGTACAGCCTGGACGAGTCGCCAGTCCATCACATGGCCACACAGAGACAAACAACTCACACTCACTCCCAGGGGGAATTTAGAGTACCCAGTCAACCTAACATGCATGTTTTTGGACGGTGGGAGGAAACCTGGAGAGAACCCACGCATACACGGGGAGAACATGCAACCTCCACACAGAAAGGCCACTGCCCAAGCCTTGCCCCAGCCAAGGACTGAACCAGCGACCACAGTGTGAGGCCACAGTGCTAACCACTATGCCACCGTGCAGCCCAACATTAATTCATTCATGTTCCAAAATGCTTAGTCCAGTTAAGGGTCGCAAGGAAGCTGGAGCCTATCCCAGCTGTCTCTGGGCGAGATGCAGGTACACCCTGGACAGGTTGCCAGTCCATCACAAGGCCTGGCGGGACCAGTTGTTGTATAAAACTCACCCAGACAGAAGTGTTACGTCTGTTTGCCAAACTGTTTCAGTAAAAAGCAACTGATTATCCACAGGATGATTAGTTCGTCTCAGGATGGGACAGATTGGTGCATTTTGGTTTAATAAACCCTGATCTCAGTTGCACTTCACAGTGAGCTGTACCCTTACCTGGTAAACGCGCTATGAGCCAGACAGTGTTGCTCAGCGATGTGACAGCATGGTGCAACATCTTCCTTGAATTATAATGAAAAACGTGACACAGAAACAAAGAAGAGAATCCAGTAGTTTTTGGTCTTTCTTTGCGCTGCGTGGCTTTAAATTTAAACATGGTGCTGTTTCTGCTTTGCTCTGATTGCATTGTGTCAAGCTTCACCCTATAGGTTTGATCAGAGAGTTTTGGACTTCTTTGGAAGGGTATCAAAAAGCAGGATGGGTTGGATTGTATACCCAGGCACCTTTGTCAGTTTTTGCCTGTACTGACCCGGAGCTGTTGGTAAAAACAGGGCTTGACTGAAAACTACTCACCGTACGCTTGGCAGACAACGTGGACCAGAGGGTAGGACTTCCGCAGGACACGATCGCACCATGAAGGCAGATTGTATTTCGTCTGCCGAAAGAATTTATCATGAGTGCAGAAATATTAAAACAGGTGTTTTTTTTATGGACAAAGCTGAAGGAATTACTGACATCTAGTGGTGAAGATCAGCATAGCAGTGACTTCAAACGTAAATGGATGGTGGCCGTCAGTGGCCAAAATTCTTCCAGAAATGGATCCAGCGTCCTTCCAAATTATGTGGGTACTGTCTTCTTCTATGGTCTTATTCTGGCATTATTAGGTGTTCTAGCGCCTATCAATACAGGTTCTAAGCTCTGAGGGTTCTCACTTCACACACACTGTAGCAAAAATGGTTTCTGCCATGTATGTGGTAAATATAAATGTCTCATTTTATGATGTTACTTTACTAAAATAAAGTATTTAGAAACACCGTTTTAATTGTATATTTAGTGTTTATGTCATTGATTTTTTTGTCACAAACTGCACTTTTGGTATGACAAAACCCTGCTATGGTTGAGGCCCAGAGTTGCTGAGCAGTCCCGGTTGGTCATGTCATTTCTGGTAGAAAGATAAGCAACATTCTTGCATGGCATGGATTCATTCCAGAGATCAAATGTTCTTCAGAACTTTTTGACCCGAACGTCTTAAAGCAAACAAACAAGCCGGATGAGATGTGTGTGTGTGGTGCTGTTGCTTTCACTGTGGGGGGCAGGACAGCAGCCATATAGGGACAGACATCTGACTAAACATAGGCTTACCCCTGTGGCTTTGGCTTTCGTGTAGGCATACTTCTCTCGTGTGTCTCTCTCAAATCGGTATGTGGGTGCAAATGTTATTTCCTCTTCATCTACAATAAGATAAGGAAGAAAGTTTGTTCTGACTGCATGTTTATATTCATGATGTTTGCTTATGTTCCTAAACTCACCAAAATGCAGGAAAACCTTTCTATCGTTCCTTTCCATGCTCAGCTGGTCTTTATTGAGGAGTTCTTGGTACTGCTGCTGTTTGATCTTCGTCACAATGTACTCAGCTTCCTGTAAAGGGAAGCAGTGACTTTTCATGACTTCAGCTGAAAGCCACAACGCCTGACAACCAACACTCTCATCTCTGCACCAGCCGCTGAGCTGCAGCAGCCCTGGATCTCTGATTTCATGGCAAATGTCACAACAGGACAATAATAGACCACACACATACAGGTTGTCATTCATGGGATGATTTGTGAGGAGAATTGTCAGCAACTCACTGAAGATGGGAATTCAACACGGTAGTTCAAATCTCCAAGCCAGAAGAGGTGCGTGAAGCGATGTGTGATGTCGAAGGGGTTGAGCTTTTTATCTCCGAGGTTGAGGAATCGCAGGATGCTGGCGTAGTTTTGATTACGTCTGCAGACAGAGAAAGAAAGAAGCGGTTCCAGAGAAATCACAAATAAACTTTCAGGAAGTGACAAGGTTCCCTTTAACTTTCACACTCACAAAAAACCCAGAGAAAAATGTTTCTCTGTGTTTTTCTGTTTGTTTTGGACCAGAATAAACAGAATAAATGTTTTATAGTGAATGGTTGAGATGTTAACAAGAAGAAGTTATTAATAATGACGTAACAACAGTGAAATGGTTGAATGCGAAACAATAGTTGTATAACAAACACTTGGTTTGGGTTTTACATACCCAAACCAGGTGGTAGAGATGCTCAGACTGGTTTATTTCCACATTTAAAAAAAACACTCCAAATTTACCTCTGCCAAATGGTAGAAACAGGACCTCAAAGGGTTAAAAACACCTAAGTTGTGTTTCAGAGATAGAAACAAAAGTGAGAAACATCTGTCTTTTACTGTGGATTAACGCTGATGTCAGACATGTTGTCATGGCCTTCACTCTACAGGCCTTTTCATGCTCGACGCAGAAGATAGACGAGCAGTTTTATTCGTCTCCCGTTTCCGTTTTGCATGTAATTTGGTCTGTTTTCAAGGGGCTGAGCTCTCCGTCGATAGATCTATGGAGGAGCACCACCAGAAATTGTGGGGGTGGTGTTGAGTTTTATCGCTGACACACAACCAGTCGAAGGAACAAAACCAGAGAAGAAGAAGAGGAACAGGAAGAAGACGACGCAGACACAGAGGCGTGACAATAGAGCGACGACAGTGTTCGTGACCTCAGACACATATCAAATATCACATATCAAGCAGATCAAAGGAAGAATGGACATTTCTCAATCAGTATAGCTATAATTTCCTTGATGTTTTATATAAAAGGTGTAATCCAGGATTGTTTAATTAAAGAAAGTGAGTTACTATGGTGATGTAGCTTTGGGGTGAGGCGAAGCATTACATCAATGTGGGGTTTACACTTACAGACTGAAGAAAGAAATAGGAAATATTTACACGAACACAGATTTAATAAGAGAGGAACGATTTAGAGCGGACCCATCAATCAATGCCTAATAGTTTTTTATATATATATATATATATATATATATATATATATATATATATATATATATATATATATATATATATATATATATGTGTGTGTGTGTGTGTGTGTGTGTGTGTGTGTGTGTGGTTATGTGAGTTGAACAGGTTTACAGATTAGATGCACGAAGTCCTTTGTGGTTATTCTCTAAGTATTTCCTGTTACATCCCAGTCAGACACATGCACAGTGATCATGCATGAATTTTTTTACATTTTTTAACTTCATCATGTCTTTACTTTTTGTTTTTATCTAAGTTTCTTTTTCTCTTTTGTTTTTTATTTTTATTTCTTCTTCATATTTTGTAATGTTTCAGTGTTCCTGCTTTTTGACCGCGATTGAATCGTGCTGCGTAGATAAACTTTGTCTTGCATGTTTGTAACACCTCAGCAAGTTTTGATCCAATACTGTAAAACTCAAATTCTTGTCAAATCTGTTTTCTAATCAGCCAATCACATGGCAGCATTTAGTCATGTAGACATGATGAAGACAACTTGCTGAAACTGAGGCTACGATTCACACAGATTCACCAGAACTGGACAATAGAAGATGGAGAAACGTTGCTGGTCTGATGAGTCTCCAGTTCAGCTCCACATTCACATGGTAGGATCAGAATCTGCTGGAAACATCATGACAACATGGATCCATCCTGCCGTCAGGATCAAGGCTTCAGGCTGCTGCTGGTGGAATGGTGGGGGGAGGTTTTCTGGTCCCACTTTGGTCCCCTTAGTACCAACATGACCTGGTTTAACCTCCACAGCCTACCTGAGTCCTGCTGCTGACCATGTCCATCCCTTTCTGAGCACAGTGTAGCATCTTCTGATGGAAACTTCCAGCAGGATGATGCACCATGTCACAAAGCTCACATCGTCTCCACCAGATCAGCTGTTATGTGATGCTTCATGTTGATATGAGGTGAAATCTCTGAGGAATGCGTTGTTGAATCTCTCACACCCATAATGTAGGTAGTTATGAAGGACAATGAGGGTCCAACCTGGTCCCGGTGAGGTGGACTATGTCCTATAATACGACATGGTGTTCCTGAAAGTGTCGACTGCTGCTCACCTCAGCTTCTTTTCACTTCCAGAGGTCAGGTGACTGTTGACAAAGCCAAATGATGTTCCACCGAACATGAAAGACACTCCGACTGCTCCCTTGTTTCCTGGAAGCAAATCAAAAGTCCCAGCATGCACCTGTGTCCATGCTAAACATTGTGTGCGTGTACGGACGTGGAAGTGCTCACCCAAAGTGTTGGCGATCCCCGTCTTCACGCTGTCAGAGAAAACATGAGAGATCCTGTTCTCGTGCTCCGGTTTGGCCAGGACCACAATGCGGATGCTCCACAGGGTGTGAATCGCCACCTGCAGGGTTGGAGATGCACCACATCATGCTTGTTTCCTCTGCGTGTGAATTTAGCCATTACTTGTAACTCTTGTCAGAGTAACTTACTTGTTTAAAGCTAATATTTGTGATGTTTCTCAGGACACTTTTCACCGTGTCAGCCCATTCCCTTTCACCCTGAGGATCCTCTTGAGTCCCAATGACATAAAAATCATGTGGAATATGATCTGCGGTGTCGTCCTGCGTCTTTCCTTGACCCTTACACTGAAACCAGGAGTTGATGTTGTGTGGCGGACCAACATTTCCTGTAGAGGGATCAGTTTTTAGCATCTAAATTCCATACGAACGTATCAGGAAACTGGATAGGATGAATGTGTTACCCATGTTCCAGGTGCCAATAAACACTGTGATCATGTCGGGTTCAGGCTTTTCTGAGTGTTTGTTCTTCATTTGTTGAAGCAGCTGACAGAAACCCTCTCTTTTCTGCAGTGGATAAATAAAAAGACACAAGTGAGGACAATGGAACTCGTTCATCAATATTTTCTTTCAAATCTTCTCAAATTCATTCTGAAGTTGGACTTAAAAACTTTTTTCTTTCTGAAAACCTTCAGATTCACAAACATGTTTGTAAACCTTGTAAACTTGTCTTTCCTCTTGAATACAAATCTCTCCATAAACTTAAAGGACTAACGACACAAGCAAGCAACCAAAAATGCCTTTAAAAAGTCACGAGGGTGATGGGACGTGAGCAGAGACAGAGGCGAGAGAAATGAGAAAAAATAAATGGCAAAGTAATTCTTTAAAACAACGATGTAAACAGAAACAGGATTTTTGTAATTTGTAAAGTGATACTTGTGGTTATTTAAAAGAAAGATTTATGTAAAAAAGTCATAAACAACTGCTGAACTTGGACAGCAGCCTGTCCCAGGACTGCATCATCCTTGTGGTCCCTGAACGCATCAGGACCAACATCCTTGTGGTGTGGATATATTTTCACCTCATTTTAAACACTCAACCTGCTAGATTTTCTAAACCAAATGACCTCCTGTGTTTAAACACGTGCAACATTCTATAAAGACGCGGTAATGACAGAGCGACGGAGTGCCGCATCTGATGAAATAAAACCTCCTGGTTGGAGGAGAAAAGGCCAAAACTTCTGTGCAGTATAAGGAACAAAACAGGCCACGTTCATTAGCCACGCCATAGACCGGATATGAAAGATGGACAGACTTTGGCGGTTAAAAGTGAAGCCTATGCGGAAGTGCATAAAACTGCAGTTCCCTGCTCAACCACTAGAGGCTGCAAAACAGAGTAAATCCCCATAGACTCCCATGTTAAAAAGACCAACTTCACAGCAGAAATAAACATGGTTAAAGCCTGGTTCAGAAATCCATTTTCGATTAAATAAGTCAGGTTTACCTTCATGACAACTGTGGGGGAAGGGAATTTTTTTCTAACTTGCCCATATAAAAGCAATTTAATCTCGAAATTATATTTAACTGCGTGTCCTTTTGATTGACAGGTACCCGATCTCCCGCTTCAAGTAAGAAGAACGTAGAACAACCGCGGTTTTTAGCCGGTTAACAATGAGACTTAGCTTTAGCCCGCTTACCTCCGTTAGCTGGTTAGCTCCTGTTATCTCCGGGTTAGCTCAGTTAGCTTTTAGCTACAGAAAGCTCGGAGTTCGCTCAATGTCAATTATCCACCATGACGCTCACAGTCCCCCTCTCAGCTCCACCTCTTGGCCCACACACATGCCCATGCAAAGATGGCGATTGAAGGAACCGCCCACCAAGCTTCAGTTCAGCTCTTTAGAAACCTATGGGTGACATCACGGAGGCTCCGCCCATCTCTTTATATACAGTCTATGGTCGCACGTCACGAGTTGTAGTCCTGCATTCGAGGGAAAAAAATCTGGCAAGGATGACCTTCATGTGCACGTGTCCGCAGTCTATTTGCTCCAGCAATAGAATTAAGTCCCATCTGGACAATTAAAATAAATGAAAAATAGTTTAATCTTCCTCTGAGTCTTGATGTTTACTTTAAAGAGGAGCTACAGATCGCAGGCAGTGAGACGCCCCCTAACGACGAGCTTTATCCAGTCTTTAAAAGTCTGTCTGATGCCGACTCCTGTTTTATCTCTTGCTCTTTATTTTCCTGTCTTCCAGTGATAACTGTAGCAGACGTGCTACTCTCTAGGTCCCCAGGTAAACCACACAACACACAATAGCATGGTAAGCGGATTTATTTCGTTTAGTGGACTACAGTCTAATACGGGGTGCCCAAGTTCGGTCTTCAGGATCTACCATCCTGCAACTCCTAGATGAAACCTTGTCCAACGCACCTGAATCAAAGAAATAGGTTGTTAGCAGGCCTCTGCAGAGCTGGATGACAGGAAGCAGAAGGAATTCAACTGTTTGATTCAGGTGTGTTGATACATCTGAAAGTTTCAGGATGGTAGATCTTGAGGACTGAACTTGGTCACCCCTGGTCTAACAGCACTCCACTGTTCTCTTCCAAACTGAGTTTCCACAGCTGACTTCCGTCTCAGCTCTCTGTCATCATCCAAGTCCTGCCACGCTACTGCAGATAAAGGCAGGTAATTACTGAAAGGCAACATCCACGCCTCGTCTGCCGCACTCCACTACCTGTCTACTTGTGTTTCTTTTCTCAGTCAGCTCAATCTGTGACGTGGTGCGTAAAGGGAAACTCAGCTGCAACGTCACACAGCGTCCTGGAAGAAAAGGTGGTGAAGTTTCCAGCTTCAGGACATCGCTCAGCAGCGACGGCTCCAGTAATGCACATACTAGATACTACTGCGCCATCATCAGAGGTGCAGAGTTTTAAGGATGGAAACTTGTGCAGCACTAGTGTGAAAATAAAAGAAATGCTTTCTACAGGACAAAATGTTATTTTAAAAATCAGATGAAATTATATTTGAATGAAGTGAAGAACAGAAGACAACACAGAAGCTGATTTGTCCAAAAATCTTGCCACTGAATTGTCTGTAAGACCCTTAGTGCTCATAGGACTGGTTAATCCTAATTAAAAGTTCATAGGTGGGATTTAAGAGGCGAAATATATTCATAAGAACAGGTGTTGAATGAGGCCAGAGTCCATAAACAGATCTCTGTCAGACAACTTTGCAGAATGTTAACAGAGATGATTACCTTTGTGTCATTAAAAACAAACTCTTTGCGCAAAATCTTCTCCTTCTCCGTCTCCACCACGATGATTAATTTGGCATGCATCTTCTGGGATTTCACCAACTGCAAGACTGAGGAATGGATGCTCTTAGACAGTGGTGTAGGGGTCCCCACAAGAAGTGGGTATACTCTTACTTTTTTGCCCTTTTTAAAAACAAACACTGAAAAAATGTAGCCCAGACAACACTGTTTCAGAAAAAGGTGACATATAAGATGATTTGTATTTAGTTTTCCCAAAAAATCCATCAGTATGTTTATTTGTTGTCCCATAATTTCGACTCATCGGTCTCAGGGAGGAAGAGTTATGAAATGACTAAACCAATACTGGGACACAGACTGGTGAGAGACAGGGTCATAGACATATATACATTTTATTATATCTATGTTCAGACTAAAGTTAATACAGCTGATGGCTAACTGCAGCAGTGTAGCATAGCTAACCTTATCTGAGCTGCTACATGTGGAGGGATGTTTGTAATTGTAAAAGCGGCATTACAGGGGGTTTATAAGTAGGTATACTCAATGTTGACTGAAAAACAAGTGGGAACACTACGTATACTTGTGTATACCCTGGACCAGTGTTTTTCAACCTTTTTTAAGCCATGGCACACATTTTTTCACTGAAAATTCACAAGGCACACTACAAGCCAAAATGTTGGGTTTTTTTTTTTTTTTTCAAATTAAAAAGCCCCTATTATTAATATAAAGTCCATCTTGTCAACGTTGCCTTGAATATAAATAAGATAAACACAAGAAAAGGAAATTTCATTATCTTTCACCTGGGCACTGGATAAAAAAGTCCACAGATAAAATCATTTGCACAGATTCATGCCAAAGTTTTCTTTGAAACTGTCGCTTTAACCATAATGATATGCTGAATAAAAAGTTTAGATGGGTTGAATTTGAGCTGCAAACTTATCAACCTATAAACAAGACTTTTCAGACACCCCACAAATCCCTGAACCAACTTGTTCCAGTAACTTCTGTGTTTGCTGAGAGGTGCTAAAAACCCGCAATTTCTAAATTTTCCATGAGTTTATGGCACATTTTCTTTGATACTGATATCAATATTGGTACTAATATCGATGTGGATATAGATATCAATAATAATATCCATTTCAATTTGATACTTAATGCCACTTGCAGTAAAATCCTAAATCCTAAAATATTGCACACTGTAAAATAACTGTACAATCAGTTTATTGCAAGGGCAAAATTGAATATAAAATAAATAAACAAACAAATAAATAAAAAAAAAAACAGGCTTTTTAAAATGAGAAAAAATTAACTTACAGTTCAAAATAAGATTGTTTACATTTATTAACTGGAAAATAAAAATATAATATGTACTATGATTAATATAATAAAGCTTAATGTGCAATAACCAGCATTTAACCAGTAAAATATCAAAACAAAACCTCATCATTGCTAACAGTGCCCACATTATAATGACATCATGATATCTGATAGGCTACTGTAACACACTGTAACACACACACACACACAAAGGCGAGAACAAATTATGCATTTTGAATCAGCAGAGTGGTATCTCGATACTAAATAAAAAGTATCATATCTGACATTTTGGCCGGCAGATATCTAAGTATCGACTCCAGACGATCGATACGCTCATCGCTATGAGCAACTTGTCCGACTAAAACACACTCCTAACCCTCGTGGAAAGTCTTCAAAGATAAAGATGAAGCTGTTATAGCTGCAAAAGGTGGATCATCTCCATAATAAACCTTACAGATTAAGAATCTGATGACATTAAAGCTCCTGTGTGTGACAGAAGGCGTCCCAATACTTTTGGCCGTATAACGTATTTACATGTTGCTAGTACTCAGTGACCACTTCAACCTAATAAACATTTAAATGTGTTTTCATGATAAGTGTCGTGGAGGAGTGATTCAGCTGTCTGTGCAACATTAAATGTAACATGCTACTGAATGAAGTCATAGATTCTTACTTTTATTGTGAACAAAGTATTTGTCTTCAGGCCCATCTTTTGATTTCTTAAAGTAGATCTTTCCACATTCAACATCCACTTTCAGGAACATCTTTGTGGAAATACCAAGAGATTCTTGCTTGACCTGTCAATAATAGATGGAACTGGTTTCATGAACAGTAAAGCTCCACATTTATGACCTAATAATAGTTTTTCTTCATGTAAAAAGCCATAAAAAGAAATGAAAAGGAGCACCTCAAATGTAACGACTGGTATGAGAGATTTCCTGTGGCCTCCATCGTATCCGACTGACTCAAAAACAGAACTTTTTGCCTGAAAAAGGAAAAGACAGAAGTACTTTGTCATCTGTTTCTTGGTTAGATAACAAGATAAGACTCTAAAATGATCACCCATCAACCAGCCAAATGTTTAAAACGTCATTTACTAGTAATAAATGAAAGCTTACTGAATAGTTTCCACGGTAAATCATAACGACTAAAATCAATATTGATGTCAATGTTCCAACCTAGAACACATTTTTCTGTTTACTTGGAGAAATGAAGGATGTATGGTTGATGGGTTAAAGAGGGTAAACTTATGCTTACTTTTATATCTAATATATCTACCAGGTGTTTTTTAAACTTATATTTCATCTACTATTTTCTGTAGTATTTAATTAATTTAATTAATTTACTATTTTAACATGCAATTTACTTTTTTTTTTTACTATCATTTGTACTTTGTAATGATCTCTGTACTGGCAGCCTGTCCAGCTGCCTCTCGCCCAATGATGGCTGAGAGAGACTCAGGCTTCCCACAACTCTGAACTGGACTAAGTGGGTAAGAAGATGGATGGATGGATGGACAGATGGATGGATGGATGAGTGGATGGATGGATGGATGGATGGATGGACGGACGGATGGATGGATGGACAGATGGATGGATGGATGAATGGACGGATAGACGGATGGATGGATGGACAGATGGATGGATGGATGAATGGACAGACAGATGGATAGATGGATGGATGGACAGATGGACAGATTGATGGATGGATGGATGGATGGAGAGATGGATGGATGAATGGATGGATGGATGGATGGATGGATGAATGGACAGACAGATGGATAGATGGATGGATGGACAGATGGACAGATTGATGGATGGATGGATGGAGAGATGGATGGATGGATGGATGGATGGATGGATGGATGGACGGATGGACAGACAGATGGACAGATGGATGGATGGACAGATGGACAGATGGATGGATGGATGGATGGAGAGATGGATGGATGGATGGATGGATGGACAGACGGATGGATGAATGGATGGATGGATGGATGAAAGGATGGATGGATCGACGGACAGACGGATGGATGGATGGATGGATGGATTGATGGACGGATGGATGGATGGATGGATGGACTGATCTCTATGTGTCTTACAGATTGCAGATGGAAACTATCTCTGTAAGCTACAATCTGGCACGAAGCATATTTTTGTCTGTGATCAGTGTTGCTGGACAAGATGCCTGTTCAATAAACTAATCTATATTTCTCATTAATACTATTTATATCATACAGTACCATACAACCACTGCCTGTCCTGGGGGCTTACTGTAGTATGCGTGGTGCCATTTACACGTTACTGCCCAATGAACTGCTAAATCCTCACTGGTCACCCCAGTTCATATCAAATGTATAACTTGTCAATCAAAATGAACAGTTTATTATTATTATTATTATTATTATTATTATTATTATTATTATTATTATTATTATTATTATTATACCAGATGTTAACATAAAGAACTATGCCTGCCATGCAGTAAAGTGCCTACAGTAAATCTCCACTCATATAACAACATACATACTTTTGTTGTTGTTTGTTCTGTCAAGTATCTTTACCTCAATTGTTAGCCATCTTCCTAAAGTTCAAAATGACCGATTATAAAATGTACCAACCATTCAAGTCAATAAAAGGACGACATTTTCTCCCAGAAACCCTTTATTTTGTTGTTAATATTCTTTTTCACTTTTTAATGTATGTTTTTATTTAAAAAAAAAAAAAGATTTTCCACATAAAATGACATTTTATTTGAAGATAAAAATGAATGTTTTTACATATTGTTAGGACATTTAAGGCTATAAATTTAGAGGAAACAAACAAAAGGCAGGTGAAAATCCTGACCTGATCAATAAAGTACATTCAGATGAGGTAGATTTAGTACTTTACCTTATCTTCTATTGAGTAGAGCAGTTTTGTCAGCTCCTCAAGCCGACAGGATACCGACTGACCTGAATCGACAAAAATCTGAAAACACAGACAATAACAGTGACAACAGTTTTTCTTTCTGCATGTGTGTGTGGACGCTGCCAAGGATCAACCACTGACTTGTTTTGGGAATGGCCCAATTCCCGGAGAGAGCTGCTGGTCCAGTGCTCGATGAAGCATCTCCAGAGTCGGCAGGATTCTGGAAATTTCACTGCCTCACAAGAAAACCAGAGCACGGTTAAATCAGTCGTATACACCATACTCCAGGTTCCATTATTTCTACTTTACCTGTTTAGATTTTTGCAGACTGCCATGATCAGCTTCTTCAGGCCGGGAAGGTTAGGTTTCCCATTCTGTACTAGTTCAGCATCTAAACAGATCGAGGTCCTGAAGTATTCTTGGATGGCCACTTGATGCTCCTCCGATAATCTGGAAATATAAGAGCAGAGCAGGTAAAGTTATATTCCAGTCAAATTTCCTCAAACTGTAGTCGTGTGGAGTATTTATGAGTAGTGGGAGTGTTACCTGCAGCACTCTTAGTTTGGAGGATTGCATTGTTTTCTGACATTGACACTAAGCTAACAGCTACAGGAGTAACAGACTAAAACTGTTCACTCTGAAATTGACTCAAACCTCAAAAATGTTTACCACAGTTCAATTTAATGATAAACACACAAAGGGAATTTTATGCTATGTTAGCATTGTTTTTCTCTATTGCTGTTTACTCAGATCAGAACACGCGTGTTGCTATTTGCAGTTCAATGTATCCTGACACTCATTTGTTTAATCACCTTCATTCATTCATTCATTATCCTAACTGCTTAATCCAAGTAAGGGTTGTGGGGAAGCTGGAGCCTATCCCAGCAGTCTTTTGGGTGAAAGGCAGGGTACATACCGGACAGCTTGCCAGTCCATTGCAGGGCTGTTTGATCACCTTACAGCTTGGAATTCCTTTTGTGTTTCTACTTTTCAGGCTTTTTCATTGATTTTTACAGACTTTTAGTTAGTGTTTTGGGGTGGAATCAGAGCTAGCTAGCCCAAAGATACACTGAGTAGCAACCTCACATGCAATGTGTGTTTTCAGTTCAGAAAATACGTCTGTCTGATGTAAGATAGATCCAAACATGCGGCTATTTGTTTCCACTTGTCTGAGGTTCAGCAGGGAGACCCAGACATCCCATGCTGTTGTTAGAGGAACACTCTCCAACTCTTCCTGGAGGATTCTTCAACATTTGCAAGCCAGATGGGATATACTGTAAATTCTGTCCAGTGAACCCTGGTTTGACCTGGGATCTCCCCCCGGTAAGCCTTCTTCAGCCACATGCATCTCATGATGAAGGGTGAGGGTAGGAACGAGATAAACTGAAAGCTCTGAAGCCCTGAAAGCAAGGAAGTGTCACAGCAACACTAAAGGCACAACTCTCTACGGTTAACTGCAACATAACACAACGGAAGTTACGCCGTTGTTTTGGGTTTTTTCAGCAGAAGTTGTTTTAAGAATCTTATTAATACAAAGTTCTTTATCTACGAATTATTTATCAAGATGGATTATTTTCTAAGGCTGTGTCCAAAAGTCCACAATATACCTTACATTGTGTCTTACATAGTGCTCACGCCATTTAGGGGTGTCCGAAAGACCAGAGAGAAAAAAGTAGTGCGCTGAAAATTACCCATAATGCATCTTGAAAAGTAGTGAGCTTTGATGGTCACTAGATGGGTCAATGTAGACCACAATGCATTGCGGGCAGCAGCTCGAAGTGATGCATGAGACACGAATTTTAAAGCAGGTTAAGAAAAAAAACTATAGTTACTTAATTTTATATCCTTATTTTTTGGATAAATATGCAACAGTTAAAGAATAAAATATTCATCATCCTAACTGCTTAATCCGATGATAGGTCGCGGAGAAGCTGGAGCCTATCCCGGCTCTCTGTGGGTCACAGGTAGGGTACATCCTGGACAGCTCGCCAATCCCTCGCAGTGCAGAATAAAATACGAAAAAAAATTCTTTACTCGAGTTTTGGAAGGGTATGGTGGTTGCTGAGGTAACAGCCAGTAGTCACATGATATACGACGATAAGAAAATAGCCAGCTTCGTGTCCAAATCACCAACAGAATGAGTTCACTATGTAGTGTAGCCATATGTAGTAAATGAGGGGTTAGGAAGCAGGATCGACATTCAGTCACAGTCTAAGTTTATGTACAAAGCGATTCTGATTTGTTCGTTACACTCTTACAGTTGAAAGGGGCGTTCTCGCGTTCGGTCTGAGCCGGCCATCCGGCCAACGCATATCTTAAATGCAGTGAAAACTCCGCCCACCAGCTCGCTGCCGCGTCACCCCGGCAGTAAATGGAGCAGACCCACCATGCCACAGCTAACGCACATTACAGTTAACATTTTAGAACGGCTCATACCAAATAAATAATTATTCATCGTGGGAATTTGACTCACTTCACAGGCTTATTTCAAACAGCTTGCTGCTTTTCAACCATTTCAGCTGTGTGGTGTAAATCCCTGAAGAAAAGTGTGTGTGTATGTGTGTTGTGTTTTTTGTATCCATGTCACGGTTTGCATTGGTGTTTGTGACAGTTCAGGGCCACCGTAGCTTTGCCTTTCAGCTCATCTCTCTCCTTCAAAAACGACCGGCCCTCCTTGGTGCTGACGAAGCCCCAATCTGTCCTCCATCTCTCAGGCTGCATTCACACTGGCGCCGTTTGGGCCGTTTTAAACAAAGCCTGGTCCACTTCCCCGGATCATGTGGTTTGTATGGGGTAATGTGAATGTACATTCAGACTCTGGTGTGGACCAAAGACTTAAAACCTGGTCTGTGGATACCGTGGTTCATCTGCAGGGTGAAAGCAGGTGACGCTGGACATGTTGTAGTGCAACATGGTGGATAACTTGGTGCCTCTCCTGCTGCTCATACTGGACAGATTCTCATGAAGACCGTGTTTGCTTCGAACGCCAAAGTAAAAACAGAAACTTGATACACTGATACACTGAGCTTCTTTCTTTTTCTCTTTATCTCTTTCTTTTACCCCCCCCCCCCCCCCAATAACAGTGTTGCATCATTAACATGTATGTCTCCTGTCTCAGCAGGTCTCCCTGGCCGGGAGTAGCAGTTCCTGTTGTCTGTTGTCTTTCTGTCCTCTTCCCCCCACACAGCAGAGGCAGATGGCTGCCTGTCCTGAGCCGGGTTCTGCCGGAGGTTTCCTTCCTGTTAAAAGGGAGTTTTTTCCTTCCCACTGTCGCCAGTGTGCTTGCTCAGGATGGGAGATTGAGTTGGACTCAACTCAATCTGTTGGTTTCCTTATATAGGCTGTTATGAATTGGCCTTCATTATGTTTTCCCCTCTGTCTGTAAAGCGTCTTGAGATGGCATTGCCGTGATTTGACGCTATATAAATAAAGTTGAATTGAATTGAATTGAAACTTTAAGACTCCCAAGATTCATCGTTGCTCCAAACTGTTTCTCTCCTGGACAATCAGTGAGTTGACTTTTCTTTGTCCCTCTTCATGATCAGTGGTTGTTTTAGGAAATGTCCTCCCTTTGTGAGAATGGTTGTTATAACTGTGTGACGTTCAGGCGGATTTGGCCGCTTCAAAATAAATAGCAGCGTGAAAGCAAATCAAACCAAAGAAAAATGCAACATTTGTTGGAATTAAGCGATCAAACGGAGTCCCTGGTGTGAATTAGCCCTAAACCTTTCCCCTTGAGGCTAAATTGTGAAGTCGTCTAGCATTTACAGCAACCATTTATGCACTCTTTGGTTCTGTAGCTCTTAGCTTAACTTTGTGTAAGAATTCCTCTATGATTCCTAAAATTGCTGCTTTCCACGCTACCTTTAAGTCAATCTTAAACCTGTGTAAAAGTAGCTGGAGTTAAAACTTGCTGTGAATGTGACATACGTGGATAAGTCCATGTGCTGCAGTCTCATCAGGTAGGTGTCTGACAGGGACTTGCTGGCCTGCTCAGACGTCTTGGATTCACTTTCTTTGCTTTCAGCGGGGATGTTTCTGGGTGGAAGCTGCGGTGGATTATTGGTGGGTTCTGCAACACAAACGCATAGAATAAATTGAACATTTCAAACACATCAATAAGTCCATGAGTGAGTTTTTTAGAGGTATGATACTGATGAAGATGTTTCTGACCTTGCTCGTCATCCATTTCCTCCTCCCTCTGGACAGGGTACTGCAGGTGTGTGATCAGACCCATGTTGGGGCTGTTATACGCCTCCACCAGCTCAGGCAGCATTGTGAAGAACCTAATAGGAACTCCCTCAGATGCCTTTAGAGCAGATCACAGCAGAAACAATATTTAGCACAAAAGAAAATGGGTTTTCATGTGTCCTGATGTTCTAAAAAGCCGGATTTGATAAAAAAAGATTATGTCCGGTGGCTGCTGACGGCTGCAGTAACATCACTGGTTAAGTTTTAAAGCAGATTTTCATCCAATAAAATATATCATTTGCAGCATATCACTGCAAATGTTTAGCTGCTAAACCTGCATGTTTTTGAAACGAAACCAGAAATTGTTCACTCACTAAATTTAAATGTCAAAGAAACTGCAAAGCACCTCAGACTCTCCAGGTCTCAGGTAGCAGGTTAAATGTTAAAGTTCATGATCACGCAAACTGAAAAAGACCAAACAAGTGTGGCTTCAAAATACAAAGAGAGAGAGAGCGAGGAGGTGCTGTCTCTTTAAAAAGGACCATTTTAAGATGTTTTTCTTGAGGGAAATAAATACATCTAATATAAGTATAATTGATGTATATATAACACACGTTAGGTCTGCAAAGCTGCAACTGAACAAACCACAAAACCTCTTGAGCAACGTCCATAAGGTCCTGTTTTCACCATGTTTCCATGTTTCCATTCTTTTTCTTTGTGTATTAAAAAAAGAAAAGTATTGACACAAAAGTGGAGCAATGATTCTGTGCAGAGGTAAAAGCAAATAGGACCAGACCCTATATCATGTAGATGCCACACCATCTAGTCGGTAGTAAAACATTGTATTTCAACACACAGGTGTGTGCAACTTCCTCATAGGACCGGGTAGCACAACACAACAACAGAAATGCTGCATGCTAACCACTCGTTCTTCTGGTGCATGTGGCCTCTGTGTCTGTGCAGATAGTATGCATCTTCTACCTGAAACACGCCACATAAATGCAAAAGACACAAGGAATGGACATGACACAAACGTAACACTAATGTCTGCGAGGGCTGGGGGCATTGATCCAAATATCAATAACAGTGTCATTCGATACCAGCGTGATAAAACTGATATTTTGTTAAGAGAGAGTCAACCAATAGCTGGTTTTTCTTCTGTTCAGCTCACTTTGATAGTTTAATTATTTTTTTGAAACTATTATATCTGATAAAAGTTACTTTATTCATTTGTTGCTTGTTGCTGTTTTTTTCCCCATTGTTTACAAACTAAAAAAGCAGAAATTTTTAATTTCTTAGTTCTCATGTAAATGGGGAAATGGGAGAGTCTCATCATGATTATTTATATCCCTTTGGGGATGAATAAGTATCATTTATTTATTAATTCATTTATTAATTTGTTCAAATACTACAGAATTTTAACATCAACATCACAGTTATGCAGATGACACGCTGGTTTATGTGTCTTTGCCACCAGATGACCACAGTCCAACTGACTTACTGTTTCATTGCTTGGAGCAAATAAACATCTGGATGAGAATTTTCTACAATTAAATGAAGAAAAAACTGAGATTATTCTGTTTGGTAGCAAAAAGAAGAAGGTCATCGTTGGCAAACACCTGGAGACTTGAGCTCTTAAAACTACCAATCAAGTAGTTTTAACCTTGGAGTGTTGATGGACTCAGATCTGAATTTCCTCAGCTACATCAAAGCTTAAATACGAAGCTTTTTACCATCAGAAACATCAACAGGATTAAAAACTTAGTCTCCCAGAAAGACCAGTAGAAACACCTCCCTGCGTTCATCTTCAGTAGACTGGATTAATGTAACAGTCTTTTAACAGGACTTCCTAAAAATAGTATTAAACATGTGCAGCTCACACAGATGCTGCTGCAAGAGCTTTAACTAGAACTAAGAGGTCGGAACACATCACACCAGTTTTAAAATCTTAACACTGGTTTCAAGTTTATGCTGGTTTCCAGTCAGTCACAGGAAAGATTTTAAAACCCTGCTGATTTTTTATAATCCCCAAATGGTTTAGGACCAGAATACATTATCTGTGATACGTTCAGAGAATACAAACCAAGCAGAGCTCTGAGATCCAAAGAATCAGATCAACCAGTCAAGACTAGATTCCAGACCAGAGACTAGACTAGATTCCAGACCAGAGACTAGACCAGAGTCCAGACCTGAGTCTATATCAGAGACTAGACCAGAGTCCAGACCAGACCATCCATCAGACCATGTAATGTTTTTAATGTGCCGTATATATATATATATATATATATATATATATATATATATATATATATATATATATATATATATATATATATATATATATATATATATATATATAGTTCGGGTTCTCTACCAGAGTTCTGGGAGCTTGAAGGTCTTATGCAGTATCTTATCAGACGGACATGTCTGATGTTTCACCAGGTATCTGTTGGAGCCATTTCTCCAGTGTGGGCGACACGGCCCCCCCCAATGTTCCGATCCCTATGGGTACTACTGTTGCTTTCACCCTCCAGGCCTTCTCCAGTTCTTCTTTGAGGCCTTGGTATTTCTCCAGTTTCTCATGCTCCTTTTTCCTGATATTTCCATCACTGAGGATGGATACATCGATCACTACGGCTTTCCTCTGCTGCTTATCCATGATCACTATGTCCGGTTGGTTGGCCACCACCATTTCATCTGTCTGGATCTGGAAGTCACCGAGGATCTTAGCCCTCTCATTCTCCACCACCTTGGGGGGAGTTTCCTACTGGGACTTGGGGGTCTCCAGTCTATATTCTGCACAGATGTTCATGTACGCTATGCCAGCTACTCGGTTATGGTGCTCCATGTAGTCTTTGCCTGCCAGTATCTTGCACCCTGCTATGAGGTGCTGGACTGTTTCAGGGGCTCCTTTGCATAGTCTGCATCTGGGATCCTGCCTGGTATGGTAGATCTGGGCCTCAATTGCTCTGGTGCTCAGGGCCTGCTCCTGTGCTGCCATGTTTAGTGACTCTGTGCTGTCCTTCATATATACCCCAACCGCTCAATCCAATGCAGGGTCGCGGGGAAGCTGGAGCCTATTCCAGCAGTCTTTTGGGCGAAAGGCAGGGTACACCCTGGACAGCTCGCCAGTCCATTTCAGGGCCACACAGAGACAAACAACCACCCATGCTCATGCGACCTGTCCAACCATCACCGAAACCTTCACACTCCTCACACACCAGTGATGCCAACACTGAAGGCAAGCAGCATCTTGCAACCTGCTTTACCACCTAAACCACTGAGCCAAAATGTTTCAAGACAGACTCATTTGCAAGCCTGCACAGGTATTGGCATACCAACAACAGATTATATTATTAATTCCATGAATGCTCAATTACAATATAGACCTCCTCTCAATAATTACAGGGCTCTAATGCTGCTGCAGTTTTTGTCCCAGATGTTGTTATGTAACCTGCCAATGCAGCACATTCTCACATGATTTTAAAGAAGTCTGGCACTGTTTTCTTTAACTAGGTGGACCAGCGGCAGATCAATACACTCACTCACCACTTCATCGGGTTCACCTGTTCACTTGCTTGTTAACACAAATATGTAATCAGCCAATCACATGGCAGCAGCTCAACACACCATGTAGACATGATGAAGACGACTTGCTGAAGTTCAAACTGAGCATCAGGATGAGGAAGAAAGGAGATTTAAGTGACTTTGAACGCAGCATGATTGTTGGTCTGAGTGTTTACTGGGATTTTCACACACACAACCATCTCTGGTGTTTCCAAAGAAGGTCTGAAGAAGAGAAGATATCCAGCGAGTAGCAGCTGTCTGGACCAGAATGTCTGGTTGATGTCAGAAACATGCACAACATTCAGTGCTGCTATTGGTGGAATGGTGGGGGGAGATTTTCTTGTTCCACTTTAGTCCCCTTAGTACCAACATGACATGGTTTAACCACTCATGATGATGAATTCACTGTACTCTAACGGCTTCCACAGTCACCAGATCTACATCCAACAGAGCAGCTTTGGGATTCGGTGGAATGGGAGATTCTCAACATGATGAGATGGAACGGGAGATTCTCATCATGATGTGGTGGAATTTCAATATATAAATTAATATCTGAGGAATGTTTCCACCTTGTTGAACCCACAACACCAAGGATGTGGTTCTGAAGGAAAAAGGGTCCAATTTTGTTCTAGCAAGGTGGACCTTGAATAGTGGATGGTAAATAAATAAATGCAACTCTCATCATGACATCCCAGGGAAATGGGAGTTACCAGGCTGCAATGTTGTAGATACATTCGTAAACTGAAATGATTAGATTTCAATCGAAGCTGTATCCAAGAAGTTTCGTCTGAGCATTCACCTTTTCTCTTGTAATCACACAATGATCATTTTATACCCAGATTCAGAAATATAACCAAAGTGGCCGAAGCCATGAATATGTCAAACTGTCCACCCACCTGAACAGAGAGCTTCTTGTCCCCATTTGGCAGTATCCTGTATGTGTACACACAGTTCTGGTATCTGTAATAAGAGATAAAATGCAAATATCTGTCACTCCACTATGACACGTTGGGCATGAATTAACAAGGGCTTACAATACAATGAATAAATGCACTCAAAAAAGCCTTCACCCTGTAAAAATGTACCAGTGAGAGGTGAAAATGGCAAAGGGTGTTGCTACAAGGCAGTAAGGAATGCAAATAAAGGGGAACTACTTTTGGGTGCAGTGTGTATGTGCAGAAAATGTGATGTGAAACAGTCTAAGACAGCAGGGGAAATTTTTAGCTTTTAACCATGTCACTTGAAATGATGTACTTACAAATTACATACTCTGTTACAACTATTAGTCAGGATCCCCATCTCATAACTACAGACATGTTATCAGTTGTATAAGGTCATTTGAAAATAATCTGCCAGCCACATGTGCAATACTTTAGTATTAAGTTACTTACAAAACACAGAGTGCATACGCTCCTGGTATGGACTCACTATCCCGGATAAGGAAGCTTCCATCTCTTGCCGCTTTGGAGAGTAGATCCTCAGCTTTGGATCGAGTTATATTGCCATGGCACCAAGGCTGAGAGCTTGGCATCCTGTTTTTCTTTATCTAAGAGCCTGAACTCAAGTGTTACATCTGCTTTAAAAGAAAATAAAAGAAAAAACAAATAATATCCCAGCAAACTGATGCACACTTAGTTTTCTACCTGCGCTGGTCTCGTCTTCTCACAGTATGGACATGAAGTTCTTTCTTTCATTTATCCTCTGCCTTCTCAAACTGTAAAAGGAAGCTGCCGCTAGCTCTGCTCTGAACTTCCTCATTTGAGCAGTTTAAGAGAGGAGGGCCGTGGTGCCTTCGCTCTGCCTGCTGTGTGACAGATCCCAGAGCTGTAAAATGGAAATGCAGACTTTGTCTTTGGTCTTCATCACTTTACTCTAATGATTAACCTCCACATCTAAGCCTTGTGGCACCTGTTAATATACTACTTTGCACTGTTGATCTGTAAAATTAACAAAGACATGAAGAAGAGAAGTTGCTGAAGGACTTTAAAATGCATAAAAGAAGCTTCATGTGACTTTCAGACCATCTGTATCACAGAATCTTTGAGCTTTGAGATAAAAACACACGCATACGATCTGAGTGCATACTTTTAATCGTATAAATCAAGAAAGCTTGCAGGTTCTCTGGAGTGTATACATTCAGGAAATGCAAGTTTAGAGCTGCTTGTTGTGTTCATGTGATGGACAGGAAGTCTTGCAGAAATAAGAGGAAAATAAGCTGTGCACAAACCACAACATGGTCACGTGATATGAAAACAGAACTTAGACCGTGACAAGTCACTGCACATATGGAGGTTTAAGCCCTTAACCCTGAAATAGCTTTGCCAGTTTCACAAAAGGACAAGAAATCACACTTTTGCTTTCAGAACTCAACAACTGAGTTCACTGCAGATATTAATAATAATAATAATAATAATAATAAAAAAGTAGAAAATAGGTTTTATTTACAACAATTAAGGTAACTGTTTTCATGAAAAAGAAGCAGGTTTTTATTTACTTACAAACTAAAGTCTGAAAGAACATTTGCAGTTGTACATAAATCTTATAAAGAAATATAACTAATAATAACAAATGACTAATGTTTCATTTAACTTAAAATACAAGAAATAAAAAAGAACATGCATTAAAAGTTCAATATGTACATATTTTGATTTCAATTGTAAATTTACAACACGTCATCACAAATTAGTCTTTGTTGGAGTCGTAGGTGTCATACTGATCCCACCACATACCTACAACCACTTCATGAAACTGAACAGGTGGATGACACCAGTAAAAAAGCGTTACCAGAAGTGACAAGTGGACTTGTAGCCTATAGTTTGCTGAAACAAATAAATTTTAAAAGATTTTTTTTAAAAACACATTTCATATTAAAACAAAACCTGCAATTATCCTTTGAAATGAAATGAATCAATGAAAAAATGTAGATTCAGAAGTTTTTATGTTTTAGCAAAGAGGGGTGGTATCCCAATTAATTCAGCTAGCATGAGCCAAATAGTCATCCAAGTTAGTCAGCTAGCTAGCTAGCACTTGCATTAGCTAATATCTTGCCAAAAAATACACCACAAACAAAAAAATCCCATCATATTTTCCTTTACACATATCCCTGTTATCTTATATTACAATCTCCCTTTATGAAGGTTTTACTTTACAAATTTGAAGACTTTGGTCAGACTGAGTTTTGCTAGCCTAGCTAAATTCACTTTATTCTTTCAGTGGTCCCTTTAGAAAAATAAATATAAATATATTTTTTAAAGTATTTTTTGTCCTCAACATATATTCCTTCAAAATTGGTTGTTGATCACATAATGTTTCATCTTAATCAATGCAGTTAGCATATTAGCATGAACTAACTAGCCACCTTGCTAGCGGTAGCATTGTTTGATAAATTTGCATCTTACTGCTTAATAATTATTGTTCTAACTGGTCCGGTATAACCAAAACAAGTTCAATTACATGCCAAATATTACATAATTTCAATACAGTAGTCCACAGCCCACAAGGTGATGCGACGGTGGTTATGCCCACCTATTTTAAACTGTTTACGATGCAAAGTCATATAAAGTAAAATCACTTGTGCTTTAAAAAGGAAACCATGAAATGTTCAGTGAGTATATATATTCACAACACATGGTGATGACAGTAAAACGTACAAAAATTGCATAAAATGACACCACTACCAGTTTTATGTTAATTTTGCTTTTAAATTGTGATCATGCTGATTTGGATCCTTCAGTCTGTGGAATCTTAAAGTCCTGACACCCTCCATATCTCTCAGAAGTAACATCTCTGAGAGTTCATTGGTTTGTTATGGGATGCAAACTAGGCTTTGATCACCTCTTTTCAAATATAGGCAAGGTAAAGAACCATGACAAGTCAAAACAAAGGTGGATTCATTAGACAGGTATTCAGAACGCACAGTCCTTAGAACTCGGACTTGGCACTCACAGAGCTCTCATGTGTTCCCTTCAAGTCTCCGCTGGTGGCTGCAGACATCCCCGCTGTATCTTTACAAAACAGTCGCCTTAGTGTGCTGCGAAATTTCTCTGCCCCAAATAGATAGACCAACGGGTCCATAGCACCGTTCAGACAGGTGAGTGACGAGGTAAGACGATTGGCCATTCTCAGGGCTCGGAGTGTCTGGCAGGAAACATCAGGGTGGTTGTAGCCAAGGATGAAGGTGGCCCTACTCATATGGTAAGGCAGGAAACAGACCACGTAGATGAGCATGACCACACCAATGGTGCGCAAAGCCCTCATCTTAAGGGCGGGCTCTAACCTGGAGCCTCGATGCAGGCTGTGGATGATGAGTAGGTAACATGACAACGTGACAAGGAAAGGTGGTGTAAAGGCCACAGCCAGGGAAATCAGAGCATTGCGTGAGGCCTTTTCGCGGTACAGCTGCAAGCATACTGTTGTGTTGTCCACTTGCCTAGTCTGAGGGGTGATCAGCAGAGGTGCCATGGAGACAGTAACCAGGGTCCATAAGGAGAAACTGATGATGTGTGCGTAGCGACCTTGACGAACCTTCAATGACTTCACAGCATGAACTACTGCCAGGTAGCGATCGGCAGCCACACAGGCAAGAAAGTACAGGCTGGCGTACATATTAACATAAAACAAAAACCCCACCACCCGGCAGGGAACTTCACCAAGGGGCCAGTGGCCTCCAGTGAAGTGGTAGGTAGCCCTCAGTGGGAGGATGACCACATACGACAAGTCTGCCACAGCCAGATGAATCAGGAAGACGTTAGCAGGAGAGGAAACCCCACGCTGGTGAGAGAAGATCCAGAGAGCCAAACTGTTACCACTCAGAGCCAGAACGAAAACGCCAATGTAGAACCATCCAAACAGCTGGTTCTCCACTGTCGTCTCTACTGCCGCACAGCTCTCTGATGATGTATGGTTTGATTGTGGTAGCAGCTTCATTGTAGCAGACTCCATTTTTATCCCTGAGGAAACAAAGAGATAAAAACTGTTATGAAAGAAAATTTGAAGTATAATTACTTTCGGTGGTGTTTATCTGTCAGTCTGTTTGTAAGCAAATTTAGCATAAAAACATCATGAATTTTCCAAAAACGGGTCCTGGTCTAACTTGGACTCCATAAAATGTTGGGAGATTTCCATGTGGATGCAGAAATGTTGTGGTCATCTGGATACAGAAACATTGTGAAGGATTCTTCCTCATTGTGATTTAGGACCATTTTCAGTATATATGGATATATCGCCATTATAAATGATGAGAAAATCAATGAGAAGTTCCCAACAGGTTCTACAAGATATCAAAGATTTGGAGAGTTGCAACATTCTGGATGCTACTGTCCAGAACAGGAACAACATTCTGGATACTACCTTGCAGAACAGGAAAAGTGTTCTGGATGCCACCGTCCAGAACAGGAATAACTTTTCATCACTGCAAGAGAACAATCTTGCAACAAACACCACAATCCACACCGTGGATTCATTATTAATGGATCTGGAATCTGACAATGGTTCCATAAAACTTGAATGTTAGACCAGAACATCGGCTGGAAATCACAGAGTGGTTGGAAATTAGCTGCTTATGTTTGCAACATATATTTAGATTAATCACTGCTTCCTGAAAAGACTGATTTCTGACCTGTATTGCAGTCAAGAACTTTTCATTAAAAAAAAGCCGTTGTTAGTATTCTGAAAGCAAACCACCCCCGTGGCAGGAAACCATGTTCTCCCACCCTGTCCACACATACAAAGCAGACAACAGGCAGGGAGAGTGTTTGTCACTGTGCCAGTCTCACAAGGTAACAATGGATGTCAGTGTCCCTGGTTAATGTGCCAAAGCTCTGAAAGCACGTAATTGCTTCATTCTGACCATTAGATTTCCTCTACAAAGTCCAGGAAGTCAGACTAAGTCATTAACAATCGTCTCTCTCCATCATAACTGACTCATCAGTATGGTTTGACGCTTATCTGGACTGAAAAGCAAACTCTGCAGCGCATACAATCTCAATTTAATCTTTAATTATTATAGTTAAACACATTAGTTCACTGTAAAACAGTGCTGTTATATTAAATTATTAAACATAGCATTTAGCAGAATAGAAACTATAGAAGAGAAGGAGGAAGAAACAACACTTAACTGAGCAGGAAGAAGTAAAACACATGGTGACTAATGACAGCGTAAAAAGAACGGGGGGAACCTGGTAGTGTTTTCAGCTGAAACACAAGTCAAGGGAGCAACAGGAAGCAAAATCAACACCTGCAATTCGCCAAAAACTTGGCTTAAAATATCAACCTGAAGGGTTAAAATGAAAACCTGCTGTCCATGGGTCTGTTCCAGAAAAGAGATTTAACGTTGGTGGATTCAATTAACCGCTGTGACAAGGCACCTACATGCCAAAAATCAGCTTTTCTTGCAGCGACAATATCAAATTTCGATTTTTAATATGACATGTGTAATAACTTTGTTGTGTATGGGATGATGTGTTAAAAATGAAGGTGCAAATTTTACAGATTCATCCCTGAATTCATGCTTTTATTTTGAGGGCCCTGCTAAATTCCCATATTGATGATACGCCACGTTGTCTTTCTTAAATTTCTTGTGTTGCCAATGTTACAAGGTCCAGAAGAAATGTTTTAAAAATGTTGCAGCGTAAAACTGTAACAGTTGCTGCGATGTTGTCAGTGCCCAAGGCGTGATGCCAGGCATTAACAGAGACAGAATTTCATGTATCGCATCTGTCTGAGTTGTCTACATGCATCGTTGTGTATTAATTCAGCTTCTAAACCTCTGACATGGAGTTCGCCCAACAACCAATGTCTGAAAATAGCTTCAGATGGGAGGACACTGGTAGAAACCCAGGGTTTCTTTACGCTGAACCTATTAAACCAAAAATGGATTTTTGAACCAGGCTGTAAACATGTTTATTTCTGCTGTGAAGTTGGTCTTTTTTAACATGAAACAAAATTAAATGAATGAAATGAAAAATATTTTATTAATCTCCAAAGGGAAATTCAATAACATCACAGTCTATGGAGATTAGCTCTGTTTTGCAGCCCCTAGTGGATGACGGGGGAACTGCAGTTTTATGTACTTCTGCATAGGCTTCACTTTTAACCGCCGAAGGCGCCGTCCATCTTTCAAATACGGTCTCTGGTAATAACTTACCTGTCTTTCTGGAATGGAAAACCCAGAGTTTTCCATGACTCAGGGTTAACATACTTGGACTACCTGCATAAGTCGTTTCCTGGAGCAGATACCAGTTCAGCAGGTATTTTTATCTGTATCGAACATTTAATGTACAAGAGGTTCATTTAACGTACAAAGCGTTTCACATTCAAAGTGTTACAGTAGGGGACAGAAGAATTGAAAAAAAGTATAAAAGATGACAAAAACCAATAAACAAATAATTAAAAATATATTGAATAAAAAATAATGACACTGAGACATAATCAACCCTTTAACGTGTGACCTATGACAAAATGATAAGAAGTGGTTTTTTTTGACTCTTTCACAAAATGTGCCAAATAATTACCAATTCTTTTGGGGATATTTACCATTTATTACCATGTTATATGTTTAAAAAAAATGATTACAGAGTAACCTTCTGCTTCCTGGTGTCTGTTTGGGGACAGAAGTATCAGATTGTCTACAACAGGATTTTGAGCAAAGTTTTTACCATAAAGTGATGCAAAATGTCTCAGAAACTGTTTGTATCATGTATGTCAGTGTGCAAATATCATACAATCATGTTAAATATCTGAACTTATTCAATCAAACTATAGATTATAGCAAATAAATGTAGATGTTAAGGTATTAAAGCAGGGATGTATCGTCCTAGTCCTCAACCTGCCACCAGTTTTAACTGTCTCCCTGCTCCAACACACCTGATTCTAGTGAAACTGATCCCCCCAGCAGCTTGGGAACTTTAACACAAGCCTGTAAATGATTTGTTTATTTGAATCAGATGTTTTGAAGAGGAGAAACACTTGAAAACCTGCATGAAGTGGCCCTCAAGGACTGGAATCGGACATTTCTGCTCTAAAGGTTAGATCTGGGGGAAAAACCGGCCAAAATATTTTCCAGCTTTTCTTCTACTTTCCTCTTTGTTTCCAACTATTTAGACACTCCTATAAAATGACCACCCACTCTGTTGGAGATGTTTAACAAATTACATCCATCCATTCTTCTTTTCCTTCATTCATCTGACTTTTTCTTCCTGTTGCTGTTCCTAGAACAATGCCCTGCTGGGGTGTGATGAGCAAAGTCACATTTTGATTAACAAAGGCAAGTTTTCTCCTGAACTTTCACATTAGTATTTGAGGTAAATCCAACAACAATATTATGGCATATGTAAGAGATGAACTTGTCATCCCACTGATCAGATTTCTTCAGCTTGAAAAGAACAAAAAAACAGGACTGTCTTTGTCAGACGGTGCTTAATCTCTGTTTTTATCAGCGTGCCTTTGCTCCATTAGAAGCCAGTCAGATGTATCAGCATGGCTGTTCGCAGTGAGCCATGCGAGACAATAAACCAAACACGAGTCTCAGCCAAGGTTCAGCTTTCATTCTCCTTAAAGAAAAGGATACAGCCCCAGCAGGGATAACGAACCAGGAGCGGAACGGCTGAATGGAAAAGCCTCCAGAAACGAGTCTGAGGGATAATCCTGGAGAGAGACCAGCCTGAATTTTCCCTTCATCACAGTGATCTGGTTAAGCTGATTTGTGCTGGCAAAGAGGAGACTGAGCATCCTGGCATTGATGCTGTGACAGCTGTAATGTGCACAGTCTACCGCTGTTAACTGGAATAAATAAATGTGAAATTATGGTAACTGGATTAAATTATAATCAGCAATCTAACCTTAAATGTTGAGGACTGATGCCATTTCTTAAAAAAACAAAACAAAACAAAAAGAAAACAGTTTTGGGTTTATATGATCAAAATGTCTAATTTATCTGTGCTACTTGTCAAAAGCACAAATCACAGTTGTGCTAATTAAACTATAAAAAAAAAGGAACAAAATAAAATAAATAAATAAAAAGAAGACTTACCAGAAGTCCTAAGTGAAAAAGTTTTGCAGCTTGCAGGCAACGCGGACGAGTCAGTGCAGGAGCAGGGAGTCGTTTGTGAACCGGCGTGAAGAGCAGGAGATTATCTCCCGCTCTGTAGAAGACCTGCTGCTCTGACACAAAGAATGCCGTCCTATAACCCCTCTTCTCTCCCTCAAGATGTCCCCGGGAATGAGACTGTAGCTCTTTTTGTCTCTCAACAAATTTGATAACAGAGAGGGAGTCCCGTTGGGAGCCTTTCGTTTGAACCCTGACCCCACCCTTTCTTTCTCCATCCCCTTCTCCTCAGAGAGCCACTTGTGCGCTCCACAATAGCTTGAGTCAGAATAAGCGGCGCATTTTAGCAGCGGGAAGAAGAATGGCATGCCTCAGTTGCAATGAGTTGTTGGGCATGACTCCATGGAAACCAGGCCTGGTGGTGTACCGAGTGCTTTACCATGAACTCCCACCCCCCCACTGATAGATAGAAGATGGACTGTGTTGTTAATTGTGAGGTTTATGACTAAAGTCTCAGAGATAATCTTTTGTAGATGCTCTGTTAAATTCTCAAGTGGGCCCCATGCCCTATAGGAACGCTAGAAATAAAGCAAGGGCGGGGGAAACAAGGTGGTGGGGGTGGAGAGGTGGGGGGCGCTTGGTAGAAACAGAAGCCCTTGTTGCTCTCCTGCCTCCTGGGGGCATCTTGAATTGGAATGCCCAAAATAATCAGTCACATAGCTGTGGGACAGATGTGGAGAACGGACCCTCTGGTGAGGGGATAATATTTCTTTCATACATGGTCTTCACAGCTGGGTTTCAGACACATCGACCCTTTTTCTCATCCGTATCATCGATATGCAAATGGAATTCTGTAGACTTGAATGAAACCACTATCTATGCAGGGCTGTGAAGAGGCTTTGACATCCCTACCCTGTTAATCTACTGCCAACTCCTAATTGGGACGGACCCCCCCCAACCTTTGTTTGGATGTCTACTTTGTCTGTTGTGCGTCTGGTAACCCTGCTGCAGAAACATTTGGATACGTGTGTGTGATGCAGAACGATGAAAGGGTTTTGTCAGCGGCTCCAGGCGCTGGTGGTTTGATTGAAGAAAGTCAGTCTCTAAATCACCCTGCATGGATGCAAAAGTTCCGGTCCAACTCACAGAAATCATATTTTCTTCTTATGTTAGCAGCAAACATTCATGGCAAACAAGTATTAAAAGCTTAGAATCATCCCAGAGGCAACTGATCTCACTAGACTTTCATGGAGGCACAAAATCAGCCTAATACTGACATTTTATAGATAATTTATAAAGATATTTACTTGAAGACGCCCAAATAGTTTATTTACTGACTGCTATTAATACAGTGTTTCAGTTTAAAGGCTCCAGTCATGTGTACGTGGTACAAAAGCACAAGGGGCGACGCAGTTCGCTGTGCAGCTGGTTTCATACCAGTCCAGTTATGAATAGATGGAGACAACAGACCCCAAAGAAGCTTAACAAAGCTCCAGCAAAGGCAGTGAAGGAGACTGAAAGCCAGCAAACAGACACATTAACAGTGAGTGGTGCAGAATTTTAAACAATTTTCCGTTTTTCTTTTCGTTGCTGACACGGTGTAATCAGCATCAATGACCTTTGTTTGACCATATTTATGGCACATTTGTAGACTGAAAACAGAAATGACCTCAAAATTGTCCACAAAGTTTAAAACAACTAACATGTGCAAAAACACAGCAAAGTTTCTGAAAATGAATCTTTTTTATTTAACTGTGGGCATTGAGCAAACTCCTGAAAACTAACCAGTTTGAGTTTTTCTACAATGATGCAAAACTTTATATAGATATGAAGCACTTCAGTATTAAAGGACACATAAAACTTTAAATACACCCTACCGCCTGCAAACCTCGCCTGGTCTGCTGCTCAGCATCAAGCAGAGTTTAAATCCCACTAAATACGGCTTAGAAAGCAGGAAAACTTCAGATATGGAATAGTTGAATCCTGCAGTAACCACTGGACTTGTGATATATAAACGAACACTTCAATACATGATGCAAATCTTTGTTGTATCAATGGGCTGCATTGGACTTTTTGGTGAACTAGAGTCAGAATACATTTTCATAAGATGCTGCTTCAGAATAATGGTTCTGTTTTGGTGGATTAAGTCGTTAGGAAGGTTGTATTTACATTATTGTCAGATAAATATTAGTTACTCTATTTGTTATCTCTGTCTGGATTAGGGTGGATTGTCCTCTCCGGGTCGGGAGTCAGGTCCTGCCTCAAGTGGAGGAGTTTAAATATCTCGGGGTCTTGTTCACGAGTGAGGGAAGGATGGAGCGTGAGATCAACAGACGGATCGGTGCGGCGTCTGCAGTAATGTGGACTCTGCGCCGGTCTGTCGTGGTGAAGAAGGAGCTGAGCCAGAAGGCAAAGCTCTTGATTTACCAGTCGATCTACGTTCCTACCCTCACCTATGGTCATGAGCTGTGGGTCGCGACCGAAAGAAGGAGATCTCGTATACAGGCGGCTGAAATGAGTTTCCTCCGCAGGGTGGCCGGGCTCTCCCTTAGAGATAGGGTGAGGAGCTCGGTCATCCGGGAGGAGAACAGAGTAGAGCCGCTGCTCCTCCGCATCAAGAGGAACGAGTGGAGGTGGTTCGGGCATCTGGTTAGGATACCTCCTGGACGTCCCTGGTGAGGTGTTCCTCTGGGAGGAGACCCTAGGGACCCACGACACGCTGGAGGGATTATATCTCTCCACAACCCTGGGAACCCTGAAGATCTGGCAAATGTGGCTGGGGAGAAGGAAGTCTAGGATTTCCTGCTGGGGCCCCCACGACCCGACCCGGATAAGCAGCTGAAAATGGATGGATGGATGGATGGATGGATGGATGGATGGATGAATGGATGGATGGACAGATGGATGACTCTCTCTGTCTTCTTTGTTTTGCTGCACTTGACTCTCCATGCAGTTGCACAAAGTAAAAGACACACAGAGCGACTCGTGGGCTGAATTTCACATCTTTTTATAGGGAAAAACACAAGACAAGGCTACAGAGTGGAGCCAAACAATTTGAGTCTAACAGAAGACTGAGCTGAATTTATTGAGATGCATCTATGAGTGTTTAACATGACTGTAGGCACAAAGCGGAAAACATCTCACTTCAAGATAACATTACATAAACACCAGAGCTGAAAAGTTAATATAAAATCACAAGATGACATGGTTGGTTTGAGGGGATTGTTTGTGTGAAACCCTGATAAAATACAAGTTAGCTCAGGCTAGATGATGTACAAAATGCTCCACCTAGGAGCTGATTCACTCATCCACACAAAATACAACAAAAATATGTTCCACACTGGTTCACTTTGGGTGAGTTTTGGTTCAGGAAAGGAGAAAGCATCTCTGAACTAAAATAACGGCTCACTAAAAACAGTTTAAGTGCTTTGTAAATGTGTAAAAGAATAGTTGATTAATTTCTACCCACTGGGCTACTTGGACAAAACTGGCTTTAAATAAAACCTGAAAGCGTAGTAAAGCAGTGTCTTGTTTTTCCTCATAGCACAAATAAATCTGACTTTCTGAGTTGTTGTGCTGCTGGTTCACATGTTGAAGCGATGGCTCCTGGTTTGCACCGCCCTCCCTTCTCGTAGGTACATGTTGACGTACGAGGTTAAGAGATCGTCCATCTTGTAACCCTTTTAAAAGAAGACAAACGTGAAGAAAATGAAACATAAACAACACAGTCTATGTCTTAGATCAATGGTTTCCAAACTTTTTCCGCAGGGCCCCCTTTTCATCGACGACAATGTCGAGCCCCACCCTCCTATCTCATGAACTTAAGAAGCATGCTAAGACTGCGTTCTCATTATTACCCACCATTGGTTATTACTATTACTGGTCAAGCAGGGACAGATATGCTCCATCATAGTTTGTTCTTTTTCTTTATTACTTGAAGTTTCACTTTTTGATTTATAATCATTTCCTATGAGCACGTTTACAAATTTATGCTGTGTAAAAAAAGTTTTATTTAGCCTTGCCGCGACCCCCCTGTGATAACTCTGGGCCCGCCCCCCAGTTTGGGAACCACTGTCTTAGATCATTTAACATTTGTTTAGTTATAGCTTACCAGCGATGTTTCACACAGGAATTTGGTTCCCTTCACTAAGCTGCCTACAGTCATGTGAAAGTAGGTGCTTCCACTGCACCAATTAGCAATGCGGTTGAATGCATGATTAGCCAGAACCTCCTTTGAAAAGAAAAGAAAATGTTAATGGTGACATGTGAGACCTAAATGCTGCCAATAAAATAGATTTTTTTTTTCATTTTAACCTTAGTTTTTGGGTGGATGATCGTAAGTCCTTGCTTGCTGATGGCTATTCGTACAATATCAGGAAAATCTGGTTCGGATGTTTGCTGGAGAGAAAGTGAGAGAAGTAAACTAGAAGTTCAGCAACAGCGGCTGCAACAGACTGAGCGGGGTCAAGATAATTAGATAAAGCAGGCACCCACTAAAACTCACGATGGTTAAAGACATAAAGCAGCGCATGTGCTCCATTCTCGTCAGCGCTTACCTTCACCTCGAAGAAGGCGCAGCCAAACGTGGGCCAGCGGTGAACTGCCTTCAGAAACGCCACCTTCGCTTCATCAGTTGTCATACCAACTTGTTTGTTAAAAGTGGCGACAATATTCTGAAAATACAACGCACATATCTCACATCACCACACAGCACTTGCTTTGCAGGAAGTCTGCACTGCTTTTTAATGAGGTCAATGAACCCCCCCCGCTCACTCAGGCCTTCAGGGTATGTTCCCACTGCCACTGAGAGGGGATCTATAATGGCACAATTGTTCATGCGGTACATACAGTTCAAAAGATGAGTCTATATTATATTTAAAACTTTCTTTATGTTATAAAGCCTCACAATGGTTCGCAGCTTCTTACACAGGTCAGTTGACTGGTTTGTCGCTGAACCAGCATGAAGTTAGATACCTTTAGCACGAATATAAGTTATAACAATCATTAGATAATAAACTGTTTATTAATCCACAACCACTAGTAGTTGCCTAATAGTGCTACCAAATGATCTTAAGATAATATTTTGAACCTTTGCAAGCTGTTCAAGTCTTAACTTAAGTACAGCTTCAGATGAACAAAGCTTACTGCTGCCATTAGAACCAGCAGCAGACAGGAGCTGGTGACCAAATGAATTTGATTGATTAATCATCAGCCAGTGTGAACACTGTTATATAAACAGCAGTTTATTTGTCTGTATATTACACTGTTATTCTACAGTTAAATGTCCTACTGCTAAACTTTGGGCTGAAACTGGGTCATAAAACAGTACAATCAGCCCAAACACAGCAGCAGATCTACCACAGAATGACTGAAAAAGCAAAGATTCAAGACGATAAAATGGTCCAGACCTCAACCTGAAAACCTCAAGATGAAAACAACAGCTGTCTCAAGATCCGTTGTAAAGAAGAGCAGACCAGTGATGAGAGACTGATATAATCATACAGAACACTATTACTTCAGGTCACTTCAGCTAAAAGTCGCTCTACAACCTGCTGAATCATAGGGTGTGTTTATGCTTCTGCATTTTGAGCTCAACTTTCGTTCCGTTAATATGACACAGTGTAATATGTCATAAGTTCTTATTCATCCCAGACTATGTTTCCCATATTTTGATGACAGATGATAACTCAACACGAGTTACCATCCTGTTTGTAAGACCTCAGAAATGTTGTGAGCCAACATGCACTGCCTAACTAAAACATCTCCATCAGGTTTTAACTAAGCAAACTGGAAGGAGAATCCTACTTGACCATTACTGTGTGGGTGATGATCTTTCAGCTGCAACAAGTCATTTTTAACTTCAACTGATGCAATGAGCAGGATCTCATTTCCTCAACAACCATGTGGAAAGACATCAAGTGGTTGTAGAAAAGATGCTTGTGTGTTAAAGAAGGGTCAAAGCATCGGCAATGAGCAGAGGTTCAGGGAACAGGAGACTGAATCAAGGTTCACGGATCAGGAGACTGAATCTTGGTTCAGGGAACCGGAGACTGAATCAAGGTTCACGGATCAGGAGACTGAATCTTGGTTCAGGGAACAGGAGACTGAATCAAGGTTCAGGGAACCGGAGACTGAATCAAGGTTCAGGAAACAGGAGACTGAATCAAGGTTCAGGGAACAGGAGACTGAATCACGGTTCAGGGGACAGGAGACTACATTAAGGTTCAGGGAACAGGGGACTGAATCAAGGTTCAGGGAACAGGAGACTGAATCACGGTTCAGGGAACAGGAGACTGAATCACGGTTCAGGGAACAGGAGACTGAATCACGGTTCAGGGAACAGGAGACTGAATCACGGTTCAGGGAACAGGAGACCGAATCACGGTTCAGGGAACAGGAGACCGAATCACGGTTCAGGGAACAGGAGACTGCATTAAGGTTCAGGGAACAGGAGACTGCATTAAGGTTCAGGGATCAGGAGACTGAATCAAGGTTCAGGGATCAGGAGACTGAATCAAGGTTCAGGGATCAGGAGACTGAATCAAGGTTCAGGGATCAGGAGACTGAATCAAGGTTCAGGGATCAGGAGACTGAATCAAGGTTCAGGGATCAGGAGACTGAATCACGGTTCAGGGATCAGGAGACTGAATCACGGTTCAGGGATCAGGAGACTGAATCACGGTTCAGGGAACAGGAGACTGAATCACGGTTCAGGGAACAGGAGACTGAATCACGGTTCAGGGAACAGGAGACTGAATCACGGTTCAGGGAACAGGAGACTGAATCACGGTTCAGGGAACAGGAGACTGAATCACGGTTCAGGGAACAGGAGACTGAATCAAGGTTCAGGGAACCGGAGACTGAATCACGGTTCAGGGAACCTGAGACTGAATCACGGTTCAGGGAACAGGAGACTGAATCACGGTTCAGGGAACAGGAGACTGAATCACGGTTCAGGGAACAGGAGACTGAATCACGGTTCAGGGAACAGGAGACTGAATCACGGTTCAGGGAACAGGAGACTGAATCACGGTTCAGGGAACAGGAGACTGAATCAAGGTTCAGGGAACCGGAGACTGAATCACGGTTCAGGGAACCTGAGACTGAATCACGGTTCAGGGAACAGGAGACCGAATCACGGTTCAGGGAACAGGAGACCGAATCACGGTTCAGGGAACAGGAGACTGCATTAAGGTTCAGGGATCAGGAGACTGAATCAAGGTTCAGGGATCAGGAGACTGAATCAAGGTTCAGGCATCAGGAGACTGAATCAAGGTTCAGGGATCAGGAGACTGAATCAAGGTTCAGGGATCAGGAGACTGAATCAAGGTTCAGGCATCAGGAGACTGAATCAAGGTTCAGGGATCAGGAGACTGAATCAAGGTTCAGGGATCAGGAGACTGAATCAAGGTTCAGGGATCAGGAGACTGAATCAAGGTTCAGGGATCAGGAGACTGAATCACGGTTCAGGGAACAGGAGACTGAATAACGGTTCAGGGAACAGGAGACTGAATCACGGTTCAGGGAACAGGAGACTGAATCACGGTTCAGGGAACAGGAGACTGAATCACGGTTCAGGGAACAGGAGACTGAATCAAGGTTCAGGGAACCGGAGACTGAATCACGGTTCAGGGAACCTGAGACTGAATCACAGTTCAGGGAACAGGAGACTGAATCAAGGTTCAGGGAACAGGAGACTGAATCACGGTTCAGGGAACCGGAGACTGAATCACAGTTCAGGGAACAGGAGACTACATTAAGGTTCAGGGAACAGGAGACCGAATCACGGTTCAGGGAACAGGAAACTGCATTAAGGTTCAGGGAACAGGAGACTGAATCACGGTTCAGGAAACAGGAGACTGAATCAAGGTTCAGGGAACAGGAGACTGAATCAAGGTTCAGGGAACAGGAGACTGAATCACGGTTCAGGGAACCGGAGACTGAATCACAGTTCAGGGAACAGGAGACTACATTAAGGTTCAGGGAACAGGAGACCGAATCACGGTTCAGGGAACAGGAAACTGCATTAAGGTTCAGGGAACAGGAGACTGAATCACGGTTCAGGAAACAGGAGACTGAATCACGGTTCAGGAAACAGGAGACTGAATCAAGGTTCAGGGAACAGGAGACTGAATCAAGGTTCAGGGAACAGGAGACTGAATCAAGGTTCAGGGAACAGGAGACTGAATCACGGTTCAGGGAACCGGAGACTGAATCACAGTTCAGGGAACAGGAGACTGCATTAAGGTTCAGGGAACAGGAGACTAAATCACGGTTCAGGAAACAGGAGACTGAATCACGGTTCAGGAAACAGGAGACTGAATCAAGGTTCAGGGAACAGGAGACTGAATCAAGGTTCAGGGAACAGGAGACTTGACTTACTTACCTGTCTTTCTTTGTTTTTTTCTCTGTTTCTTTTTTTTCATGAATTTATTCTCTCTTTCTAATAACTGCTTAGTCCAACTCAAGGTTGCAGGAAGTTGGAGTCTATCCCAGTAATCATTGTGCGAGAGGCAGGTACGCCCTAAAAAGGTTGCCAGTCCATTACAGAGAGCATAATTTTCAATAAATACTTAATTAAATGCAATAATCATGAATAATTAATGCCACACTGTATGGAAATACATCTTGTAACATTGCAGAAGCTCATAGAAACAATGACACAGAGAAAGCTGTTGGAATCAAAGCTAAACGCCATCCAAAGAAATATTAGTAGTGTGACTCTTTTCTTTTTGTGGTGACTGTTGTCGTCGCCAGACGGTGTATGATCGGAGGAAGAAACCCACTGGCTCAGACACTCTTTGCTGTCCCTGTGGGGTTGATATTTTGGTGTCTCATCATTATAATGAGTTGTAATACAGAACACTACTGACAGATTTAAAAGTTTATATTTCTGCAGGGATATTTCAGACATGTGGAACTTAACTGGACACAAATCTCCTCTTATATTGCTGCAGACCAAGAAGCCGTTTCCCCTCCATGTTATAGCTCCTCTGATCCCTCTTAGATCAACCAAATGTAGGATCATAGACTGTAAATAACAGATGGACGGAGCCTCCGTGACGTCACCCGTAGGTTTCTGAAGAGCTGAATTGAAGCTTGGTGGGCGTTTCCTACCATCCCCATCTTGGCAGGGGCATGCGCGTCGTCTCACCCAAATATGGGCAAAGAGGTGGAACTGAGAGGGGGGCTGTGAGCGTCATGGTGGATGTTTGACATAGCGCAAACTCTGAGCTTTCTGTAGCTAAGAGGTAACCGAGCTAACCCGGAGATAACAGGAGCTAACCAGCTAACGGAGGTAAGCGGGTTAAAACTAAGTCAAGTTCTTAACCGGCTAAAAACCGCGGTTGTTCTACGTTCTTTTGACTTGAAGCGTGAGGTTGGGTACATGTCAATCAAAAGGACACGCCCCAAAATGTCCTGAATTTCGAGTTTAAATTACTTTTAAACGTGCGAGTTAGAAAAGAATTCACTCCCCCCACAGTTGTCATGAAAGTAAACCTGACCTATTAAAACCTAAAATGGATTTTTGAACCAGGCTGTAAACATGTTTATTTCTGCTGTGAAGTTGGTCTTTTTAACATGGGAGTCTATGGGGATTTGCTCTGTTATGCAGCCCCTAGTGGATGTAGAGGGAACTGCAGTTTTATGCACTTCCGCATTGGCTGCATTTTTAACTGCTCCATCTATCTTTCATATATGTGTAGGATTTGGTGGAACAAGCAGAGACTGCATATAAAAAAATAGTCTAATGCCCAACGTCCTTCCAGTATGAACTCTTATTCATACTCTTATTCTTATTAACTCTAACAATATAACGCCAAATGACGATGGCGGTGAGGATTGATGTGTTTTTTTTTAGATTAAACCTTCCAAGCGAATGGTGAAAAACATGCACATGTCTGTTTACTTTATGTGTTATTATGAAATGGACTGAAATGAAAAACTTCTGCCAGCCTCATTCTTCAAGCCCTCGTACCTTCTTCCATTCATTTTCAGACAGGGCCTTCAGTTGGTCGGCGGGCACCAACTCCTTCAGCATCTTGGGAATCATGACCAACTGGTTCTTGTCTGTACCAACTTTCACCCGAAACAGCAGAGCTGCGATGTTGACCATTTCCTCTTTTGTACAAATGTGATACCCTCTCAGGTATTTTGGTAACTCCTGCAACATAGAACACACATGAAGTCTGTAGTTTGAGACATTTTTAACAGATCTGGACTAAGGTTTGACCATTAATCCATGTGGGTTGATAAATAACCAGTCTGTTTGTAGATCTTCCGACTGATCACAAAGGCCACTATCAACACGAGCTAATCTGCATGCTAGGTAGCAGTACATGCATGGAAAGGTTTATTTCTGTTTCAAGAGAGAATAAAACTATGTGGCTGGAAAATGCAGACTGCATATTTAAATGTACCTGAGGGAAATGGAAGATAAGATCAGCCTCTGTGTCTCTGCCTGGGACCACGTTAAACCACAGCTTCCTCATGAAGAACACAAGGTAGGTTATATTGGCTGGTCCACCTTCAAAACACACACACACAAAACACACACACATTCAGGTAAATATAGACAGTCCTCTATCTTCCTGCTGGGCCTATAATCACACCACTTGCTGTTACCATCTTTGAGCCCTTTGGCTCTCTTGGACCAGTCGGTGATTTGTCTCAAGCTGTCAAAGAAATAGTCCGTTTCATTTAAACTGAGAACCTGGAAATTAAATAGAAAAGATTAGTTTTTATACAAAAACAAGGTTTCAGAGTTTCTTAAAAATCTGAATAAGTTATAAAAGGTTTAGAAAACGACACCTTGTCATGTGTTTTCACAAAAATGCTGAAGCCGTCTGCTGAAGCCAGGTTCAGCTTTTTGGAAATATTCTGGATGAGATCCTTTATCCTGGTGCTGGTTGCCACCTCAAATACCTGGAAAAGCAGGGAAGGAAAAATACTAATGAGCCAGTACGGTATGGTTCCTATGATTTGGACCTTTGTATGTTTCTTTGTTTAGTTGAGTGAAATAAGTCCATGCCTCGTCTGTGTCGTTCGGGAAGTGGATTTTGTGGAAGATCTGAGTGCTGTTCTGTTGGATGGCGTCTACCTCCACCTGGTGTGGTGGGAGCTTCCTGGGCTCCATCCTGGAACAGATCGGTGGATAAGCCACATGATATTTTGCTTCCTTTATGCTGTACTTCAGTTAAGCAGATGGTTAAATGGCTCGCTGGTGGTTAAAACGTGGTTATATTTATTTGAATGTTCCATCAGACCACTTCCTGGCTGTTCACAAGCCATTCTGCATTTTCATATTTTCATTTTCCATTCAAGTAAAAACCAAACCAAAATGCAGTAGCAGAAGATCAGAAAACCAAGTATACCCCATTTAATACACAGTCCCAACTTCAACAGCCATAATTTGAAGGAAATCAGTCAAAACTTTTCTCACAATGAAATATGTGATCAATATCAAAGTCCCTTACATATTTTGGGCATCACGTGAAACACTATTACATCATGATAATGAACATTTACATCACAGAAACCCAGTTTATATGTAGAAAAAAACTACAATGCCGAAACACTTTTACCAAAAACAAAACAACTTTACATTTCAGAAGAGACAACTGCAATGTGAAACATTTTAACAATCCCTGATGTAAACTTCCATGTGCACTTTTACATGTGTGCATCTAAGTTGCACATGTAAACTTCTGTATGCACCTTTACATGTGTGCATCTAAGTTGCACATGTAAACTTCTATGCGCATTTTTATGTGTGAATGGAAGTTGCACATGTAAACTTCCATGTGCACCTCTACATGTGTGTATCTAAGTTGCACATGTAAACATCCATGTGCAACTTCCATGTACATATGTAAAAGTGCACATGGAAGTTGCACATGTCAATTTTCATACATAAAGGGACTTTAATGTGCTTTCCATCAAGGAAATAAAATACAAGTAGTTCAATAATTAAAACCATATTAAGTTAAAATAGTGGAAAAATCACAGTAACATAATCTATTCTATTCTATTCTATTCTATTCTATTCTATTCTATTCTATCCACAGAAATTTAGCAGATGCTTTCATCCAAAGCGACTTACATATGAGAGCGAGAACAACATATCACGGATGTATTCTGGGCCTAAACCGTTCTCTGATTCTGGAAACCATCAGCAGGGTTTCAGAAACTAGCCTGTGACTGACTGGAAACCAGTGTAAAGATGTTAAACTGGTGGGATGTGTTCAGATCTCTTAGTCCCAGTTAGTTCCAGCAGCAGCATCTGGATGAGCTGCAGATGTTTAATGCCCTTTTTAGGAGGTTCTATTGAAAGTCCATTCTAGTGATCCAGTCTGCTGGAGATGAAGGATGGATGAGCTTCTCCTGGTGTAAACTTTTAATTTTCTTGATGTTTTTGAGTATATAAAAAAACTTTGACAGCTTTGATATCAAGGTTAAAAACTTGTTTTGTGACTTTAAGATCCCAAGGCTCAAGAACTTTAATGCTGATCGGCTTCTCTTTGTTACCAAATAGAATAATCACATTTCCGTCCATTTATTAATTGTCTTTTCTAAAATTTGATTTTACTAATAAAACCTTTTATTCACCAGAAGAAATGTTGCAGGTTCTGCATTCGAGTTTAGTCCTCCACTACGGTGGCCAGGAAGTACAAAACATTATTACATTGTGTAACATAACAGAAGCCACGTTTACATGTACGAAACAAAAAGATCATGTTGAAATGCTTTTACTGAAGATAAAACAGCTTCACATTTCAGAGGAATCAGCTGTACGACACATGAAACACTTTACAATCATTTTAAAAGCTTTTGAAACTTTTTTAAGCACTGAAAACACAAATACAAAGACATGATCCAGACATGATATTGTGTATTTTGTGTAGCCTTTCTTGTCAGCAATCACACTGTATGTGTGAGCTGAGAAACACTTAAGGCAGTCCATGAAGCCGTCCTCCAACTCCTCCTCACTGCAAAACAGCCTGAAAACCTGGAACACGCTCCATGGGCAAAAACCACTCTGCTGACTGGTTTCCTGTTTGCACTGTCTTGTCCACACCCACCCCCACCACCACCAGAGCACTTCCAGGTCATCTCTTTCCAGAACTTTTAACAGTATCATTATGAAGTTACTTTATCGCTGATAAACGTGTTTCCTGTCTTGAATAAACTTGCCTTTGCTGAGAGTTGTGCGTTTCTGTTGCTTGTAGTGACATTTCTTAGCTGAGTCATAAATGTTGCCTTTTTGTGTGTTTGTATATGATGGAACACAAGTTTGTCATGTGAGTTGTCACTAAATAACAGTAACAGGTTGACATGGACGCTGATAAGGTAAGATCCATGTGTAATATGACATGTTTGCTCCCATATTCCTGCTAAAAGTGTATATAATATCATTTAAACAGTACTCTAATATTCAGGACTGTAGGATTGAATCATTTTCCTTTGCTAAACTATTTTATATGAAGGGTTTGTATGAATACAGTTATTATAAACTGGACTAATGTAGATTAAATTTTAAACCGGATTGAATTGATTATATCTGTTTTTGCCTGTAAACAGCTTAAAAACAACTTCTTATATTAAACATAAAGCTGAATTGAATTGGACTGTATAGTGACAAGCTCGCACACTCTCAACATTAAGATCACAGCTTGTAAAAGAATTAATTAATCTTAAATAGAATGAAAACACACACCTCAGTTGGCAAAACTCTGCCCTCTTGTGGATAAATATTTCCAGTTTATTAGTGGTTTTAAACAGAGTAAAAGAAGTCTGTAAATTTAGTTCCTCATTTCGTGTTATATGTTATAAAGACACTGAATGCAAGTTAAATGTATTTGTAGGAGTTATGCAAATGCAGCGTGTGGGTGGTAACCCTGCGGTGAAGCTGATGCAACAGTTTCGCATTAAGAGCTTCTGCTGTAAATGTGTTTCTTGCAGCAGGCAAGTTTTTCTTCACACAATCGGTCTCAAGACAAAATGAGAACCACTTTAACTTATTTTACCATCCAACACATCGCTGCATGACATTTCCTCCTCTCAGGGTCAGAGTGACGCAAGTGCTGAGTTTGTTTCTGTGCTATTTAAAATGTCTGACTCTGAAAGCTACCAACACACACACATCTTTGCGTCTTGCATCAAATTTTTTCTGTGTGAAACGTCATGCTGCACAAGTTATGGGTCAAACCTCAGAGAACTCTGTAGTCGCTGCAGACAGTCGGAGGCGAGGGGCTCTCTGCGACGTGATTCCAGGAAACGCTGAGCATGCTTCAGAAGAGATTGGCTGGGAGGGAACAGACCACAACAGAGCCACAGCAGCTGCCATCCCTGCTCTATGCTGAACCTGCAGGAATAACACAGAGCACTGAAGATGTCGCCTTTGTCCCCCACGTATTCTTGCATCAAGACACAAATTTGGTCAGTGAAAAGAAGAATAAACCTTTATAAGAGAGGATGTGTGTCAGTACTCAGTTGTTTGCATACAAAGGTAAACAAAGCCATTCAGTGGCAAGCTACAAAAAGAGACATAGCAGGTCTACCTGTTGTTATTGCTGGTCATCTGCTTCATGATTTGACAGTAGATCTCATCCCTCAGTGCCTCATTTTCAGTGGGGGGGCCAAAAATCTGGTTGGTAAGATCGTGTGCACTCTGCATCTGCCTGGTGGGATAATCTCCCATATACTTCAGGATCGGTGCGCGACAGTCAAGGAAACATTGATGACAAGCAAGATAAAAACTCAAATGGAAAAGCTTGAGTTGCTATTTTTATGTAGCGGGGGGGGGGGGGGGGGGGGACGACTAAAATCATCTGTTGAGCTCAAACTTTAATCTTTGGTTCATGAACAATTCGTTGGTTACAGATTAAACTAGCAGACTTTGCAGGAGCTTTTATTTGCTCTCTGTTTCCAAAGCAACAGGGTTTACATTATTTTGTAAGATCGTCTACGCAGCATGAATCATGCGTGAGCAGGTGCGTAACTCTAGAGGGACTGTAAAGGCTGCAAATAACGGCTAGCTAGCATTCTGGGGGATGAGGTAAAATGGTAAAGTCAAAACTCTATTGAAGTTCTTGGCTTGGAAATTCTTTAAGGCATTTACTTTGATTTTACAATTTAGAAATATCTGGTTCCCAGCTGGCCTGTGATGGACTGGCGAGCTGTCCAAGGTGTACCCCGCCTCTCTCCCAAAGACTGTTGGGATAGGCTCCAGCTTCCCCGCAACCCTTAATCAGATTAAGCGGTTTGGGTTATGAATGAATGAATTAATAGTTCCAGCTGCAACCAAATACAACATTATTAGGCACACCACTAATTGTTCTAGTACCAAAAAGGTCAGTGAAATGTCGTTCACTTAAACACTACTTACTAAATACTGTAATAAACAGAGTGGAGCAACGGCGAAGGTTTACTGAGCTTGTCTGCAATGTGAGGATTTCAGACAGGATTTTATATCATTATAATCTGCTTTGAATGAAGTGAAAAGATAATAAAAATACTGTATTAATTGCTTTATTAAGTTGTTTTATATCCTTGTTTAGTGCCTATAAAAGGGATCTGAACCAACTATTTGGTGGCTGAACTGCAGATGAGGACAAACAGAAGTGTTTGAGAAGAAAACATAAGCAGTTTGGTGTGTGCTAGTGTGAGCTCGGTTTTCCGTGAGTACTGGTGTGATCGCTCCCTAAATAGGTGTTTCAGTGCAATGTGTATCCAATAATCTATAGCCTGCACCAGTGTTTTTCAGAGGCAGGAGGAGCGCATTGCAGCTTATAGAAAAAGGACCTCGTATAATGGCAACGCCAGAGTGAGAGCATGCATGGGGTGTTTTTTAGCACGGAGTATTTATTTACACAGGCAGGGCCTGCTGACATGTAAACTTCACAGGAATCCTCACCCAACCCCTGACACATTTTTTTCATTAAAGATCATCTATCTACTGGATTACACCAGCTGCAATGCCACTAACTTCTCATAGCACACCCTTTATGCAAATATTATATGTTGTTACACCTGCCACGAACACCTTATATGTTGGAGGAACTAAAACACTGCAAGAAAAAGAAAAAAAAAAAAAGACAAAAAGTAAATAAATAAAATGGTGGCGCAGGAAGAAAAATCTGAAAGAGGCAACAGCCTTTCAGGCCCCTTCCCTTTGGGACAATAGGTGTTTTGATGCAGGAAAATTGCATTAAATTGCATTACATGTTACGCCAGAGGAAAAGATCTGTAAGAGAGGCTTACTACCCCAGAATGTTGGAATATCTGTTAAATTCACATTTATAAAAATGCAGGAGCAGCAGAGGAACTGTTTTGTCCATTGCCAAGGAAGCGAAAGAGAGGGCATAGTGACCGGATCACCATGGATCTAGCATTTGCCAGGTGGAAGGAACTCAAGAGGGAAAAAGAGTTTAAAAGGGACGCTGAAGTTGGAGTTTACTCCTCCACAAGTTATTTAACTGTACTTTTTAAATTAGCTTAAAGGTAACTTTTCACTGGATTTTCTTAGACAGTGTTGCTCATTACATGTGTATGTTTACATGCATTCAAAGTTGCAGTAAATGTGCGGTAGGATTTGGTAGGGTACAGAAGGTTACGGTAGGGTACTGTAGGGTGGGGTAGAGTAGGATAGGGTGCAGCAGGGTACAGAAGGGTGCGGTAGGGTGGGGTAGAGTAGGATAGGGTGCAGCAGGGTACAGAAGGGTGCGGTAGGGTGGGGTGGGGTGGGGTGGGGTGCAGTGGGGTGGGGTGGAGTGGGGTGGGGTGCAGTAGGGTACAGAAGGGTGCGGTAGGGTGGGGTGGGGTGGGGTGGGGTGCAGTGGGGTGGGGTGCAGTAGGGTGAAGTGGGGTGGGGTGGGGTGCAATAGGGTGCAGTGGGGTGGGGTGGGGTGCAGTAGGGTGTGGTGGAGTGGGGTGGGGTGCAGTAGGGTGTGGTGGAGTGGGGTGGGGTGCAACAGGGTGAAGTGGGGTGGGGTGGGGTGCAATAGGGTGCAGTGGGGTGGGGTGGGGTGCAGTAGGGTGAAGTGGGGTGGGGTGGGGTGCAATAGGGTGCAGTGGGGTGGGGTGGGGTGCAGTAGGGTGCAGTGGGGTGGGGTGGGGTGCAGTAGGGTGAAGTGGGGTGGGGTGGGGTGCAGTAGGGTGCCGTGGGGTGGGGTGGGGTGCAGTAGCGTGCCGTGGGGTGGGGTGCAGTAGCGTGCCGTGGGGTGGGGTGGGGTGCGGTGCAGTAGCGTGCCGTGGGGTGGGGTGGGGTGCAGTAGGGTGAAGTGGGGTGGGGTGCGGTGCAGTAGGGTGCCGTGGGGTGGGGTGCGGTGCAGTAGCGTGCCGTGGGGTGGGGTGCAGTAGCGTGCCGTGGGGTGGGGTGGGGTGCGGTGCAGTAGCGTGCCGTGGGGTGGGGTGGGGTGGGGTGGGGTGCAGTAGCGTGCCGTGGGGTGGGGTGGGGTGCGGTGCAGTAGCGTGCCGTGGGGTGGGGTGGGGTGGGGTGCAGTAGCGTGCCGTGGGGTGGGGTGGGGTGGGGTGCAGTAGGGTGCCGTGGGGTGGGGTGGGGTGCGGTGCAGTAGCGTGCCGTGGGGTGGGGTGGGGTGGGGTGGGGTGCAGTAGCGTGCCGTGGGGTGGGGTGGGGTGCGGTGCAGTAGCGTGCCGTGGGGTGGGGTGGGGTGGGGTGCAGTAGCGTGCCGTGGGGTGGGGTGGGGTGGGGTGCAGTAGCGTGCCGTGGGGTGGGGTGGGGTGGGGTGCAGTAGGGTGCCGTGGGGTGGGGTGCGGTGCAGTAGCGTGCCGTGGGGTGGGGTGCAGTGCAGTAGCGTGCCGTGGGGTGGGGTGGGGTGGGGTGCAGTAGGGTGCCGTGGGGTGGGGTGGGGTGCAGTAGGGTGCCGTGGGGTGGGGTGGGGTGCAGTAGGGTGCCGTGGGGTGGGGTGGGGTGGGGTGGGGTGCGGTGCAGTAGCGTGCCGTGGGGTGGGGTGGGGTGCAGTAGCGTGCCGTGGGGTGGGGTGGGGTGCGGTGCAGTAGCGTGATGTGGGGTGGGGTGGGGTGGGGTGCAGTAGCGTGCCGTGGGGTGGGGTGGGGTGGGGTGCAGTAGGGTGCCGTGGGGTGGGGTGGGGTGCGGTGCAGTAGCGTGATGTGGGGTGGGGTGGGGTGGGGTGCAGTAGCGTGCCGTGGGGTGGGGTGGGGTGGGGTGCAGTAGGGTGCCGTGGGGTGGGGTGGGGTGCGGTGCAGTAGCGTGCCGTGGGGTGGGGTGGGGTGCAGTAGGGTGCCGTGGGGTGGGGTGGGGTGCGGTGCAGTAGCGTGCCGTGGGGTGGGGTGGGGTGGGGTGGGGTGGGGTGCGGTGCAGTAGCGTGCCGTGGGGTGGGGTGGGGTGCAGTAGCGTGATGTGGGGTGGGGTGCGGTGCAGTAGCGTGATGTGGGGTGGGGTGCGGTGCAGTAGCGTGATGTGGGGTGGGGTGCGGTGCAGTAGCGTGCCGTGGGGTGGGGTGGGGTGGGGTGCGGTGCAGTAGCGTGATGTGGGGTGGGGTGGGGTGCGGTGCAGTAGCGTGATGTGGGGTGGGGTGGGGTGGGGTGCAGTAGGGTGCCGTGGGGTGGGGTGGGGTGGGGTGGGGTGCGGTGCAGTAGCGTGATGTGGGGTGGGGTGGGGTGCGGTGCAGTAGCGTGATGTGGGGTGGGGTGGGGTGGGGTGCAGTAGGGTGCCGTGGGGTGGGGTGGGGTGCGGTGCAGTAGCGTGATGTGGGGTGGGGTGGGGTGCGGTGCAGTAGCGTGCCGTGGGGTGGGGTGGGGTGCGGTGCAGTAGCGTGCCGTGGGGTGGGGTGGGGTGGGGTGCAGTAGCGTGCCGTGGGGTGGGGTGGGGTGGGGTGCAGTAGGGTGCCGTGGGGTGGGGTGGGGTGCGGTGCAGTAGCGTGATGTGGGGTGGGGTGGGGTGCGGTGCAGTAGCGTGCCGTGGGGTGGGGTGGGGTGCGGTGCAGTAGCGTGCCGTGGGGTGGGGTGGGGTGGGGTGCAGTAGCGTGCCGTGGGGTGGGGTGGGGTGGGGTGCAGTAGCGTGATGTGGGGTGGGGTGGGGTGCGGTGCAGTAGCGTGCCGTGGGGTGGGGTGGGGTGCGGTGCAGTAGCGTGATGTGGGGTGGGGTGGGGTGCGGTGCAGTAGCGTGATGTGGGGTGGGGTGGGGTGGGTTGCAGTAGCGTGCCGTGGGGTGGGGTGGGGTGCGGTGCAGTAGCGTGATGTGGGGTGGGGTGGGGTGCGGTGCAGTAGCGTGCCGTGGGGTGGGGTGGGGTGCGGTGCAGTAGCGTGATGTGGGGTGGGGTGGGGTGCGGTGCAGTAGCGTGCCGTGGGGTGGGGTGGGGTGCGGTGCAGTAGCGTGATGTGGGGTGCGGTGCAGTAGGGTGCCGTGGGGTGGGGTGGGGTGCAGTAGCGTGCCGTGGGGTGGGGTGCGGTGCAGTAGCGTGATGTGGGGTGGGGTGGGGTGCGGTGCAGTAGCGTGCCGTGGGGTGGGGTGCGGTGCAGTAGCGTGATGTGGGGTGCGGTGCAGTAGGGTGCCGTGGGGTGGGGTGGGGTGCAGTAGCGTGCCGTGGGGTGGGGTGCGGTGCAGTAGCGTGCCGTGGGGTGGGGTGGGGTGCAGTAGCGTGCCGTGGGGTGGGGTGCGGTGCAGTAGCGTGCCGTGGGGTGGGGTGCGGTGCAGTAGCGTGATGTGGGGTGCAGAAGAAAACAGTAGATATGTTATGGTAGATGTTATGCTTACACAATGAATAACTGTGATCACAAAAAGACAGAAAAACCAACCAGATCCAAATAGTTCCTGCTTTAGCTGGTGAGACCGGGAACATATCTGCTCACAATGACAGAAACACACACACACCTCTACACACAGAAAAACAATAGAAAAATGCTACATCTGCAGAGGATATCAGTGAAGGCCTGGCAGGCTTTGTGGCTGATCTCTGGGTTGCCCATCAGCTTCTTGAGAAGAGGCTGTCTGATTGGCTCTCTGGAATGGGCCCACAGCCTCTCAGGAGCTGCGTTCCTAGAAATCACCTGACGGTTCACATCCTTTGTTGGCTGCCTGTAGGGGGAACATCACTGCAGTCAAACATGCTCCTCCTGACCCCCCACACACCCAACCTCAAGCAGGTAGAGGGAAATGAGGCAACATCTCACCTGAAGTACTCGAGAGAGAACTCTTTCAGGGTAGCGGGAGCCAGCCTCTCCACAGTTCCCATGTCCTTCTGGTTAGCCTGTATGAGGTTTTTCCTCTGGTTGGGTGGCAGGTTGAGGAGGTTCTGAAAAGGCGGAAACACATATAATACTCAACAGAACTGGGGCACAATAACTCAACGAAGAGAGCCACATTGGCGAGTCCATACCATGAGCTCGTTGGTAGGTTTGCTGAGCGTTGGCAGTATTGAGATGGCCTCGATCGGGACAGCGCCTGTTTTCTTGGTGCTGTCATTTTGACCATTTAGCCAGCCGCGCTGCTGAGAGAACTCATTATCTTTGATAAGTATAATGAGCTCACCCTTCTTGAAGCTGAGGATCGTGGGGTCTTCTGGTAAGGAGTAAAAGATGAACAGCAGTTCAGTGAACGGACATTCAGCAGGCTGCAGCAAGCTGTTCAGCTTCGATCGAGGCTTAGACCTTGACTGTTGACTTCCTTCAGAGCCACAGCGTACTGAGATCGCTCCGTCAGCCCACTTAGGAACATGGTGATCAGTTCAGACATGTCTGCAGCAGAGGATCCACTCAGCGTGAAGTCTCCTTTCAGTGTCAGTAGACTCACAGCCAGGCCAGATGCTTTACCCTCCCTGAGTTACACAATAAACAACATGAATGCTTCTCCAGTAAACTTCACTTTGCCTCTGATTCTCCTGGACCTGAAGCAGCATCTACCTTATGGTGTTGACTGCAGTGACTTCTGGGAAGGACAGTTCCAGCAGCCTCTTCTCCCTCTCATCCAGGAATGTGATACCAGTCCAGTTTACTGCCACGATGAACTTGCTCTTTGGCAGCGAAGGACCTGGAAACGTTCAGAAACACAATAAATTCAGGTTGATGGCAAACACAGAGATCAACTAAGTTCGATCATTTCATCATCAAAACTTCACAAATACTGAAAAAAGCTTTAAATAATTGAACTGTTTGGATGTCTTTGGTACCGGTTTAACAGCCAACCAGATCTTCTACTGCAGTAACTAAAAATTCAGCTTGAGGAAAGAGATGCTAAAGCTGTTTATGTTGTTTATTAATTACACAACTAATCGTTAACTACAAAGATGCAAATCTGAGGGTGTTGCGTGTCTCTGAAGAGGGGAGGACCACTCCGGGATCAACACAATTAAAATCATGTACAAAGCAAAAAACAATCAATAACCACTCTGTAACTAGAAGCTAATTGAAGCTAAGCTGATTTTGTCATATTAAGTGTTTTTACAAAAGTGATCATCCATCCATCCATTAATTCATCCATCCATCCATCCATCCATTAATTCATCCATCCATCCATCCATCCATCCATTTTCTGCCGCTTATCCTCGGTCGAGTCGCGGGGGCAGCAGCCTAAGCAGGGAAGCCCAGACTTCCCTCTCCCCAGCTACATCTGCCAACTCTGCGGGGGGGGGGGATCCCGAGGTGTTCCCAGGCCAGCCGAGAGATATAATCCCTCCAGCGTGTCCTGGGTCTTCCCCGGGGTCTCCTCCTGCAGGAACACACCCTGAACACCTCGCCAGGGAGGTCCAGGAGGCATCCTGACCAGATGCCCAAGCCACCTCAACTGACTCATTTCAGGCGCCTGTATACGAGATCTCTCAGTCACTCCCTACAGCTGGTGACCATAGAATAAATAATTATAATGATTAATTCATTCTTAAATATTTAGTTGTGGATATTAATCCCTCATTTAAAAGTTGCTGTTCTAATTTTTGTTATATTTTTGTTATGATTTTTCTTTTATTCATACTTGTCATGGGTAGGCACTATATAACACACTTCCAAATTCCACGTCTTTTTATTTTACAACACTGAATAAGGATTACTATCTCTATCACTCTATGATGCATGTGTCATGTTTGTGTCATGCCCTGTTACTTTACAAATCTGCAGCGTAGCCATAATTTGGCTCAGAGAAAGACAAACTGACTCAGATCTGAGAGCACATTTTCTGCTATCAGCATGATAAAAACCCGAGGGAACAATCTTATTTACTATCAACAAGGGAGCAATGAGGGAAAGCGGCCAAGTCTTCCTGTTTATAATTTAATCAGTAACGTGTGCTGTTTGTTTTTGAGTTGGGGGATAAGCCTCTTAGTGTTTAAAGTGGCTGCAACCCTCCTGCAAAAGGGCTGAAAAGCAGAGTAGAGCCAACTGCATCTGACCTTTTCTGCTCAACTAATGGACACTGTCAAGTCGGCTCACTTCGATCCTCAGATCAGAATATTTGCTGACTTCCATCAACGAAAACAACAGATTTCCAGCTTGTTCTCAGACCCCCCTGCTGAAACCTGTCAGTAAATACCTGTACAGCTATAAATATCTCAGTCTGTCCATCAAACCTTGCTGGGAGGTGTATAACATGCTATGAGGATGGAAGTTGCCTTTAGCTTTTATTTAGAGCTTTTTTGTACATTTAATCATTTATTTTTACCAGTATATGTGAATTTCTGTTATTATTATCTTATATGTATTGATTTAGCTTAGTTTTTTTCCTGTCACGCTGAATGCTTCATGTACATCCTCTTTGTTTGTTTCAAAGTGTTCTGCATTCATATCCTGAGGGTGTAGACCCCAGGACATAAAGCAACCGCTACGTCAGGAGCTAACGGGGATCTGAATAAACAAGCAAACAAAACATGCTGTTGTGTATTTCTATCTTTTCATATATGTAGTTTTGTTGCTGTGTGACTTCACTGCACCAAAACCAGAAACTCACCGGACTGTTTGGCAACCTCAAAGAACCTGGAGAAGAACATGGGCCACTTCTCTCTGGCAAAGTCGACTAACTCTGCCTTCACTGAGTCCGCTTTTTGTCTCGAACTCAGAAACTGGCCCTGATTCAGATACAGAAAAACAACATTTCATTCACTCAAATCCTCCTAAGAGCTTTTTCTTGGAGCTCTCCATCAGAAAAGCCGGACTGACCTGAGCGTGAGCAGTGCTGACCATCTGAATCCATTTGGCCTCTGACTTGGCCTCCAGCAGAGCGTTGCTGATGCAATCCTGAACGGCTTCTCTCACATTTTCTGGCCGGCCGTCGGAGCCGTGCTGGATGTACAGATGTTTAGCAGTGAGCTGAATCATGTCGTCCTCCTGTGAAGGCGAAAGGTGAGGAAGATGCGTCAGCTGTGAAGCTGACAGGACGCTCGCTCAGGGTCACTTTTTTCATACAGCACTTTATCAGACATAAAATGCAACTCAACATGACGAGCACACTTCCCACCCCCCTTCTTTCTCCTCCTGTCCCATCAAATCTACATGATCATAAGTTTACCATTGTCACATATGCATGAACGTAGCTGTATAGACACACATAAACATAAACATACTTGCAAAGAACACACACACCCATGCACGCCCATGTAGGGTGACCAGCTCTTCTCTCACCAAATGTGGAACAAAGACGATGAAAATGTGGGACAATGTGTGATTCCACTCTTTCATGACAAAGTTTAAAAAAAAAACCTTTATATTGTGCTCTTTGGTAATAAAATTACTAACCAAACATAACCAATCTGTTACTATTTTTTTTTTAAATTGAAATTCAAGTTCTCTGACAAAGGGAAAACAGTAAAAGCTTGCATACTATTTCCTTGTTCCTGTCACGTTATCAAGAATCAAACAGAATTAGAAGTTTAGGCTCCCTCTGAGTGGCGCGTCTTTTTGTGACTCTTGGATTTTTGGTGCCGTTTCACGTCATATTATCCACCGTGTGACACGGAAAAATTACTTTGACAAACATCACAAAATACCCTCACAGTCTCCTCCAACAGGTTTAACCCGGGAATAAATGCTTTCCCAGTGTTTGTTGTAACAAAACTTTCTTTTCTTCTTCGCTGCGGTCGTCTCCCTGTCCTCCATGATCAATCAGTTGTTTTTCTATTTATTTATTTTTCTTAGTTGGTGCACCGGGGCATCCTAGATGTGCATTAAGTCCCACCTCCTAGTTTGATTGACATGAGTGTCACATCAGCAGGCGGTGTGATGTGACAACCGTCAAATATTTCGCCACACACAATGAGTAAAAGACCGTTTTGTTTTGTTTGGTTTTTTTTCCTTCACAAAAGTGAAGGCTGGTCGTAACAACGCGGGACAGCGCCCCGTTTTGTGGGACGTGTGAAAAGTAATAGAAATGCGGGACGATCCCACACAAAGCGTGACATCGGACCACCCTACGCACATGACGTCTCAGAGCGCTGTCCTGACCCCCACTGTTGGCATCAGGACAACTAATACCCTGGAGAATCTAAATAAAAACTGGACTGACATAACCATGAACCCACCTTCTTGCTCTGGTACTCTCCAAACTTCAGGCCGTGGATGATCTGCTTGTAGATGAGGTCAGTGCTGACCTTGTCCTCTTTGCAGTCGTGCCACGGGGTGAAGACCTCCTTTCGGAAGAAAAGACGCCACGGGGCGTGCTGCTCCTGGCCTCCCCTCCTCTTAACCTCCTGCTCACACTGGGAGATGGCATCCATGACGTGCTCCTGACCGCTGGCCAGAGCCCACACCTTCAGCACAGATCGCCGCATAAAGCTTTAGTTTTTGAGCTGATTTAACAGTGAGACACAGCTTCATCTGCTGCAGGAAGGCGTTACAGGTAGCTGCTTACCTTTTCATACATGGCCACGTAGAGCGAGAAGCCAAAAGTGTCTTGGAGTTTGATTTTGTTGGAGACGATTTGGCAGATCTCTTTGGATGTAGATGCTGAGTCGACAGGGAGGTTAATGGAGCGACCGTCCATCAGCGTCACAGACACCATCATGGGCTTTTTGGTCTTGGTTGCCTATCACAGTACAGAGGAATGACTCATTCTGAACATGTAAACATAAAATCCATGGAAATGACACAAGCTTGTGCATCACTGAGATACCTCTCAGTGATGCCTCCTAAATCAAACTTAAAGTCCCACAGATTTCCCTGATTTTTGGTTTTGATTTGAACATATGAAAAGAAACAAATCCGTTTTGTTTAAAGACAGTTTCTCTGTGAGCAATAAGAGCATTTCTCAACCGGTAAAAACAACAAAGACTGTTGGTGTGCTAATGTAAATACTGCTTCAGCAGGGATATGAGAATATTTATGCTGTTTGTCATCTAAAAAATGTTAAATGTTGCTATTTTGAAGAGCAAGCTGCTCCATGTGTGTGTACCCAGCTCACCCTCCCCCAGCACAACGGCTAAAATGCTCTGGAAACTGGCTGGTTTTGAGTGGGAGAGGCAGTTCTAAGAGGTAGCTACCAGTTTTCCAAAATATTTAATCGCTTTAATCGCACGAGTGTCCTGAGCTGACCTGCGATTAATAATAATAATGGATTAGATTTCTGTAGCTGATTCAGCAGATCAGCTGTTGAAAGGTTGCTGCTTGTAGATTATCAGGATGTTTCTGCTGGAAGCTTCATTATGGAGGAGGAGGAGGATGGCTCTGAGTCAGCTGTGTGCTGCATTTATTTCACATGCGATCCAGTAACTCAGTTCACACCAACAGTAGTTAAAACGTTACTTTAGTTTGGTCCAGAAAAGCATCTGGCAGAGCTTTAAAGCTAAACTGCAAATGTTCTGCTTCAGAACCAGAACAGTATCGGTGCATGGATCACACGCAACATCATCAGAACCATTAAAGGAAGTTGCCGTAACGCATCATTAACAGGTTCACTTTAACAGCAGTAAACCGTATGTGTCGTGAATTTCACACATTGTAGCAGTTTAGTTGTTTTTAACTAAATTGCACCTTTGCATTGCATGTTGGCTGTTTAACACATCCAACTGCTGACTAAAGTCAAAGTAACTGAAGCCTGTGGAAAAGTAAAAACATTGTCTGGATCTTTACAGGAATCCCCTGCAGTAATCTGTCCAACAAACGTTCATGTGAGCAACACAGTTGTTCACAAATCGTCCAAAATAACGCAAAAGGTGTGAAATTAATTAAGAAGAATGTTGTTTGAGATGGTCAAAATTCACACATCTGTTTCTGTTCTAAGTTTGTCTTCAGAGTTTCTCTCAGATTTCCAGACTGGAAGCACAAAGTCATCTGTCTGCTGCAGATACCGACTGCTCAGGAGAAGAAATGTCCCTTTAGACTCTGAAAGGTTACAATGAGGAGGACTCAAGGAGAATATTTAGCACACTTTGCTGCTTTTGTCAATGGTTTTCTCCAATTTTTGCAAAATATCACCAAATTCTGCTAGCAGGGCCTCAGTCGGCTGGTGTGACTGGATTCATCCAGGTCGCCGGCTGTTCAACTTCCCACCCTCCAGAAGGAGTAACAGGACATGTAAAGCCTTCCCAACAGCAACATATACATGAAAAAGACTCTAAATGCAATATTTACCTCATGTGTAATCACTCCGCAGTGTTTTATTAGTTTAATTGTTTGTATTTTTATTTTTATTAATTGTCATGTTGTAAGTAATGCATGTGTCAAGTCTGGCACGAAATGGTCATTTTTTTGTGTGAAGACCATAAAGGTCATTTAAAGCAGGGGTTTCTGGGGCTTGTTGAGCCACATAAACCAAGACAACAAACACTGAGGAAGGTGTTTGTGCACCCCACCCTCACACGACTAAGTGATATACTAAGTGTGATATAATAAATGCATTATCTTGAAGCATCTTCTAAATGTAATGCTGTCAGAATCTTTGGAAATAGGGGGAATCAAGCGTTTTTTGTTGGATTTAGCTGTGACAAGTTCCTACATGCGCAAAATCTGCCTGTTTTGTGGATACAATCTCAAATTCAGATGTTAAATATGGCATGTGAACAAGCTTCGATGCGATAAAGTCAAGCAGCAACCTCAAGCGGTTAAAAGTGAAGCTTATATGAAAGTGCCAAAAGCTGCAGTTCCCCCTTCATCCACTAGGGGCAAACAGAGCAAATCCCCATAGACTCCCATGTTAAAAAGACCAACTTCACAGCAGAAATAAACATGTTTACACCATAAATAAACATGTTTACAGCAGAAATAAACATGTTAACAGCAGAAATAAACATGTTAACAGCAGAAATAAACATGTTTACAGCAGAAATAAACATGTTTACAGCCTGGTACAAAAAACGTTTTAGGTTTAATAGGTCAGGTTTACCTTCATGACAACTGTGGGGGGAGTGAATTTTTGTCTAAATCACCTTTTTGGAAGTTAATCTTGAAATTTGGCATAATTGAGGGTGTGTCCCTCAATTATGCAATATGCATAATTGGTATGCAATACAGGTATGCAATATCCCACTTCATGACAGGTATGCAATATCCCAGGTATGGGACAGGTATGCAATATCCCAGGTATGGGACAGGTATGCAATATCCCACTTCAGGAAGGCAGAATGTGGCACAACCGGGGTTTTTAGCCAGTTAACAGCATGAGTTAGCTTTAGCCTGTCTGTTTTAGTTAGCTGGTTAGCTCCTGGTTAGCTTAGTTAGCTCTTAGGAATAGGCAGGTGGGAGTTTGCTAGATGTTAATCACCAATCCCCACGCTCACAGCCCTCCTCTCAGCTCTACAACACGCATGATGCTGCAAAAATGGCGAAGGTAGGAACCGCCCAATGAGCTTCAGTTCAGCTCTTCAGAAACCTACAGGTGACGTCACGGAGGCTCCGCCCATCTTTTATATACAGTCTGTGGTTAAAATGTTAAAGATGAAGGTGTTGTCTGATTTAATGGTTTATTTTTAACAGCTCTGGTAAATGTAGGTTTCATATTTTTACTTCTGACAAGGAGGATATGTTTTTATGTTTATCTGTCTGCCTGTCTCTTAGCAACCTTAAGTCTGACAACCAGTGATTTAGATGACCATACATTAAAATTGAATCATTGTGTTTTAAAAAGAAGATAAAAGCGAATTTTTACAGTTACATAAATAAAACATTCCATTAACCCAGTTTCATCCAACAACTGCAGATAATTTTAATGTGAACAAGAAGTCAACCTTTGACCCTTATATTATAAATTGTTATCAGCTACTTCTACTACTACAGGAAATCCTGTTAGAAACCTGAGTTTCACATTCTTGCATAAACTCTGACCACCAAACCATTCAGGAACTTTCTGTTTTTGTTTCGTCGTTGCGGTTCATGGAGACGTACCTGCAGCTCCAGCCAAGCTGGAGGCTCCCCCCTCTCTCCGTTCATGACGGTACGGCGCAGCCTCTCGGTGCAGTAGGAAGCGTAACCTCCCGGAGCAAAGCGGATGAAACTCTGGAGGTACTGTCCATAGGAGAGACAACGCAGGATGAATACACATTGGATGATTTATGATTCAGCAGCAGCATCTGTAGCTCTTTCACCCACCCTTATGAAGCGGTCGCTTGGCGGGAAAATGCCCAAACAGAGCGACAGCAGGATCCAGCCGCGGAAGTAGCTGTTCCGGTTGTTGTTGTCCTGAAGCTGCTTGCAGATCTGACAGTAAATCTCATCCCTGGACAGAAGAGACTGCGTCAGAGCGGGCTCAGACAGATAAACGTACATTATTAAAACTGAATCAACCTGAGGTCCCGTCTGACGATGGCGTATGACACGATCATGTGGAGCTTCTCAAGAGACGTCAGGGGCTTGTCCAGGGTGGGGCCTTCTCCAGGCATAACATCACTGTCCTCCTTCACAGTCTGCAGGGTGGTGGGCTTCGACACTTCTGTCAGGTCATCTGACTATAAGGAGAAAGAAACACCGGTTTGTGAACGGCATCGCTCAGCTGAAACGCTGCTCAGGCTTCCACCTCACCTCCTCCATGATGATGGAGGGCTTCCTGAAGCTAGAGGAGGACTTCTGGGAAACATTATCTTGAGGGACTGCTTTTTTGTTCCTGGACAGTAAGTCAGTGAATGTGGATCCCTTCCTTGCTCGGCTTGCTTCCGGTACAGTGTATGCACCGGGGCTTTGAGCAGCGTCACCGGGTATGGTAGAAACCTTCCTGTTTTTAGTCAGAAGATCTGTGAAGACGGAGCCTTTCCTCTTCTGATTTGGATCCTCGGCAGCTGTAGGAGGCTTGTTGTCTTTTTTACTCCTTAACATCCTCTGAAACAAAAAGAGATGTAAGGTATTTACGTTAACCTTTGACACTCAAAGTAATTTTTTTTATATATATATATAAAACTACATGTAGAAGCTGAAGCATTTAACCCCAGTCAGCATGCAGACATGATTACTTCAGCCTCAGCTGTCAGGTTGTGAGGCTAAAAGGATGTAAAATGAATTAATGAATAGATAAAGCAGCATAAAGAGCAACCAGAAAAAACAACAGAAGTTTGTAGAAATAACAGACAGATCAACAGTGACCAGAGGTGTATAAAGCAGTAAAAATAAAGTAGAAGTCTTGCCATGTTTTTGGATCTACTGATGTATTTAGAGCAGGTGTTTTCACTAACAGGCTCATCTACCTGCAGGGGAGCTAAACTGATTAATTACACCTAGTTTACTGACTGGTTGGAAAGAGCTGAAGGACAGGACTTTGACTTTCTACAGCCACATTTGCCAACTCTGCGGGGGGGATCCCGAGGCGTTCCCAGGCCAGCCGAGAGATATAATCCCTCCAGCGTGTCCTGGGTCTTCCCCGGGGTCTCCTCCCAGAGGGACGTGCCTGGAACACCTCACCAGGGAGGTCCAGGAGGCATCCTGACCAGATGCCCGAGCCACCTCAACTGGTTCCTCTTGATGCGGAGGAGCAGCGGCTCTACTCTGATCTCCTCCTGGATGACCGAGCTCCTCACCCTATCTCTAAGGGTGAGCCCGGCCACCCTGCAGAGGAAACTCATTTCAGCCGCCTGTATACGAGATCTCCTCCTTTCGGTCACGACCCACAGCTCATGACCATAGGTGAGGGTAGGAACGTAGATCGACTGGTAAATTGAGAGCTTCGCCTTCTGGCTCAGCTCCTTCTTCACCACGACAGACCGGCGCAGAGTCCGCATTACTGCAGACGCCGCACCAATCTGTCTGTCGATCTCACGCTCCATCCTTCCCTCACTCGTGAACAAGACCCCGAGATATTTAAACTCCTCCACTTGAGGCAGGACCTGACCCCCGACCCGGAGAGGGCAATCCACACTCTTCCGGCTGAGGACCATGGTCTCAGATTTGGAGGTGCTGATTCTCATCCCAGCCGCTTCACACTCGGACGCGAATCGCTCAAGCGAGAGCTGGAGATCACGACCAGATGAAGCCAACAGGACCACGTCATCCGCAAAAAGCAGGGACCCAGTCCTGAGGCCACCAAGTCGGATCCCCTCAACACCTCGGCTGCACCTAGAAATTCTGTCCATATAAGTTATGAACAGAACCGGTGATAAAGGGCAGCCTTGGCGGAGTCCAACCCTCACCGGAAATGAATCCAACCTACTGCCAGAAATGCGGACCAAGCTTTTTACCTTCTATCCTCACTAAACCACCTGCAGCTGTTTTAGGACGAAAATGTGACAAATAATGGTGTCATCGTCGCTCATTGTGGATTTACTGTATAGTTTCAGAATCAGAGTAAATGCCTAAAAAAAACTTCTGTAAATCACAATTCACCGCAGAGCGTTACACCCTACCCTTCCAGAGAAATTATTGTCAATATTAGCGACAAGGTTGCTGGTGATTTGGGCCTGTTTTGAGTGTTTATCTGCAAACATGAGGAGACATTCTCCATCTGTCACCTGCCTGTGAAGACATACCTGATCAAGTCCCACCATGTGGCTCAGACGTCTGTCACTTCGAGACATCAAGTCTTGGGGCAAAAATCGTTCTTGTGTGGGTTTTCCCTGAGCTCTGGTCTGCTTCTTTGGTTCAGGGAGGTCTCCCATGAACCTCAGGATGATCCACCACACGGTGAGCGAAGCCTGGGGAAATCAAAGTGTACTCAGTTTTAACCTGCGACACAAAACCAAACATCTGGACGAAATAAACCAAAGTGATGTAGAGGAGGAGCACCAGAACGTCTCCCTCGTCCTCGTGGTACAGCAGCGGCTGACGAAGCCTCTGACGGATGTGGGTATCAGTGGCCGCACCCTGGAAGTACATGGAGGCAAATTTGGAGAAGGAGTACTCATCCAGATCATCATAATCTTCTTTAGGTAGATCTTCCTCCATGGGAATGTCATCGATGTCTATTTCCTCAATGATGGTCCGTTTCCCTTCAATATTCTGCAAACACACAAAAATGATTCAACTTAAACATTTCAATCCAAACATCTAACAGCACCAAATACCAAGCTGTTCGGACCTCGAATCCAACAGGCGCCTGGCCCTCCTGGCCTCCAACGATCTGAGGGAGGAAGCCGAAGATGTCGTCCACCATCTCCTGGTCGGTGATGGATTCAGACTGCGCTTTGGCCTCCATTTCCCTCTTCTTTCTTAACACTTCCTCCAGGTGTCTCTGTTTCTCCAAAATTCCTCGCCGCTCTTCTTCTCTCTCTTTAGCGGAGAGCTGCATCTGAGAGGAGGCAATGCAGGAGATCACCATTAAAATAAGCACATCTGTACACTGGTAAATACAGAGCGGGACCTTCAGAGCAGCTTGACGTTGTGCGTCCTGCAGCGCCTGCAAACACTGGAATACCACGCTGCGAAGGCTGGCTTTGAAAAGGTTCAAAAGCTAAAGAGAAGAATTATTAAGTGTCCAAAATGGCATCATGTAAACTCAATAAACTCTTGTTTTCGTGTTTTTTTTTTTTCCTTCTGATGGGAGAGGCTTCTCAGAAAGGGGTTTCCATGGCGACTATGATCCATAGATCCGCTTTAAACATGTATAGAAAATTAAAAATGAGCTCATATTTACCATGAAATGGTTGAAATGTCTCAGTTTCAACATCTAATATGTTTTTTTTGTGAATAAAACTGGGAAGTTTTAAATAACTCGTTATTTGCAGACATTTAGGGAAGTGGAACCCGAGTGTTTATACAGTATTATCTAAAAGTATCTGGTTGAAACTCCTTAAAGTAAAATGTAAAACAGTTGTTATAAGACAGATAATACAGACGCATAATGTAGCTACAATCGATTCTAATTATTAACTAAAAGTGTTGAATCTAACGGAGACGTGTCTGGGATGGACATGATGAATGTGGGTAAACCTGACAGGAACCATATTTGGGGACGCTGTACAGACTCATCTTCTTTACCATCGCAGCCATTGTTACAAAGAATTAAACAAATCAGCTTTGTTGATGTTTTTTTAAGTCCAACTTACATCTCGCTTCATCTTTTTCAGAGCTTTTCTTGCCAGCATGCCTCTGGTTTGCGCCTGCAGCAGGACCACCGCGTCTCTCTTGCGCTTCCACTCCTTCCTGGCCAGGTAGCCTCGGATCTGCGTCTGCAGCACGAGGGTGGCCTCCCGCTTCTTCTTGTACTGGAGGTGGAGTTTCCGAGAGCGGGACTGAGCCTGCAGTCTGGCGAAGCCCAGCTGCACCTGGAATCCCAGCACAGCAGAAGGTTTAATGCAGGTCTGGTTTTTCTAGGGAAGGACATTTAGGACGTTCTTCACCTTTTTGTACAGCTTCCTGTCTTTGTATCCTCTCCAGTGCTTCTGGAGGACGAGCGCAGCAGACTTTTTTCTCAGGAAGTCTCTCCTTTTAGTGTGAAGGAAACATGCAGACATGAAGCAGAAACTGGCATGAAAACACACATGACGGTTTCTGTGACTCGCACCTGTATTTGTAGCCTCTCAGAACTTTCTGGATCAGAAGAGCTTTTGTGTTCAGCTCCTTCATTCGCTCCAGCTCCAGCATTGTGTCGTGGAAGTCCTGACAGACGGGAAGATCATTTCAGACTTGACATTTCCTTCAGAAGACTTATACATCTCCACGTCCTTTCTATAATACACAACTCAAACCTTCTCAGCTTTGATGCACACTGCTCCCCCAGTAGAATCACTTTTCAGCCCAGTGGCCCCAAAACTGATGATAATATTTTACATACATGCTGGTTCAGGGGCCACAAGCAGAACCAGCAGGTAAAATACAGAAACTCCTCTTTTGTTTTAGTGCAAAGCACATGATCAATATGTTCCCATTCAATTAATAATGCTTTTCATAAACATTATAAACTTAAATACTTCTTTTTTTTTAAATCTGAAATTTATATATAAATTAAGCAATTTGATCTATTTGAACATTTTTTAGTTAGGGTTAGTCAAAGCATCCATTAGTTATCAGCCATGGAGATCTCCCATAATGCACTGAGTAGCTCCTTGCTACTTTTCCTCCATGTAGAAACATATGACAATATTGCCATCTCTAACTTATTTCTCCTTTTTTCCGCAGGTCTTCCTGAATAAGTGCAGTTGTACAAATTGATCTGTCTGTCCTGTCCTCTCCACCCCAACCAGTCGAGGCAGATGGCTGCCCTCCCTGAGCCGGGTTCTGCTGGAGGTTTTCTTCCTGTTAAAGGGGAGTTTTTTCCTTCCCACTGTCGCCTCGTGCAGCTCAGGATGGGGGATTGGATAGAAGTCATGACTCGATGCAATCAGTTGGTTTCTATTATCTAGGCTATTTATAATGAACTGGTTTTAACTGATGTGTCTGCAAAGTGACCTGAGACGACATTGTTGTGAAGTGGTGCTATACAAATAAAGCTTAATTAAATATAATTACACTTCTGATATAATCAATTTATTTTTTTATTATATATATTATAATCATATTTTAGACGTTTAATCTTTTTTAAATTAAGTTGATTAACAAATTTTATTTTCTAATTGTTATTACGTATTTTATTTAGAAAGTTAGACATTATTATATTTATTCATCTACACATTTGTCACAACTTCCAAATCACAAAACATTTAATTAAACGTATGTCGAAATGAAAAATCTAATATTTTATACTATGATCAGAGTAACTTTGCAGAAGTTATTCTAAATATATATACATGCATATTTCTGTAGTAATCCTGACTGCATGAACTTATTCACCTTACACAAACTGAGTCAGATGTAAGTATAAACAATAGAAAATATAAAATTTATTCTCATTTTCTTGTTTAATCATGAACCTCCAGGAGTCCCTGCATGTACCTCAAACATCTCCATGTTTTGTAGTTTTTGTTTCTTCCAAAAATACAAAAACTACAATTAAAAAATATGCAACAATTTTCTACTTGAACTAATTTCATCAACATTATGAATGAAAGTGCTGTTCTTTTAGTTTATATTTGCTTATATGAGCATTTTATCATTTCTTTAAACTTATCAAAGTTTTTACTTTCCTAATTTAATTAATTTTTTTTTTTTTTTTTTTTACTTCCTCCGACAACTTCTTTTTTTTCTTGCAAGTAAATTACTATTTATTTTGCTCTAAATGATATTTGCACTCCTGTACACTGATTAAACCCTGGACATATTAAAGCGTGTTTTGAAGAAGAAAGTTCATATATGTCATCTCTATAACCTGCCAATTAACCCTTCAGGTCAGGGGACCCTGCGCCGTTCGACCAGCTCTGTGCACTAGTTTACTACTTTGTTTATCGTCAGTAAAACACATAAAATCTACAAGCTCTGTGCTACTATCATGTGGCTTGGTCTAGCTGTAGTCGAGGTGTTGCTGAATGGATGCAGTGACATCTGTGTGCATAGAATCATTGCTATCATGATGTTTTCCACTGTGCAAACCAAATAAAAAACAATTAGAAAAATAACATAAACTCTAGGATATTTTATACTTTGAAAATGTCAATTAATAAAGATTTTTGGACCTAAAAGCAATCCGTGAGCTACATCACATATAATATTCTTCTGTCTATACTTAAAATGATTTATTTGTAAAAAAAAAAAAAAGTTGCTGGTTAAGTAAAAAGCTCCGGTCAAACCAGTCAGCTCTGAGGATGTTTATCTATCATTTCTAAAGTTATACAGATTATCTGTCAGCAGCTGAAATTTCTAAACATAATTTAAATTGTTTCAGATAGTTTTTACAATATTTTAAAACTTAAAAAAAAAAAAATAGACATGTAAATGTGTTCGTATGATTTCTGTTGTCACATTTCTTCACAGATTATGTACCAATACAAGAACGCACCTTGAGGAAGATCTTTGTCTTTCCAGTCTTCCAGTCGCCCTCCCCAGTGAGCACGTTCTCACAGATGCTCAAACAGCATTTCTCTTTGCTTTCCTGTTAAAACAAAACAACATCAGCACACAAAGCAACGTTGCGTTTTACATAAATCATATCACGTTTACTTTGCACATTTTAAAACAATCCAATTTGACCACAGTGCTTAAAAATGATCAGAAGCAGACAATTAAAATATGTATAAATGCAGATACAGTAACAGTAATTAGAAAAAAAACAACAAAAAAAAAAAACCTTTTAATAGATTAAGAACATCAGTTTATTAGAAAATAAATGCTGTTTCATTTTAGTTGATAGAAATTTATGGAGAATTCGACTGAAACAGGAGGGCAGCTCCAAAGTTTTCATGTCATTAAAAAAAAGTCAAAATCCCCATTTTTCCCTCTTCTAGATTCAAGAACAGATCAGATCATTGGATCTGTTGATCTGATACGTCTAGTGTTGGTATACAGGCAGAGCAGGTCAACACCTTCTGGAGTTTTCACCCTTTAATGCGCGGCACATGAAAAATGCTCAGAAAAGTCATTTTTAAAAACTTAAAATTAAAAATGGAGGCAAAAAGTCCAGTTTTAATATGAGGTCTTTATTTAGCCTTTTAACAAAATGTAACACTAAAATAAAGGGTTAAACTCAATGCAGTGTTTTTAATGGAAACCAGTGCAGAGACATGAGAATGAAGGCAATGCTGTCTCATTTTTTTTTATTCCAGATGAGTCAATCTGCTGCATTTTATAGCAGCTGCAGAACAGATTGAAAAACTCCTGAATCAGGGTGGACAGCTAAGGTCCTGGAGGGCCGCAGCCCTGCAAGTGTTGGGAGTTTCCCTGCTGCAACACCTCCTGATACCAGTCACACTCAACAAGCAGACTGGTGCAGAGCTTAACATCTAGCTCCACACCAGTCTGATAATTAGCCATTCATGTGAGTCAGGTGTTGCAGCAGGGAAACTCTGAACACCTGCAGGACTGCGGCCCTGCAGGACCGGAGTTGTCCATCATAAGAGTTACAGAAATCCAGCCAGTAAGTTTTTCAAGGAGAAGAATGGCTTGATTTGGCTCCTCTGGTTAACTGGAACAAACCAGATTTGACTACAGAGTTGACGTGTTTATCAAAGCCTAAATTAAAATAACTAAGATTTATGGCCTGTTTGTGAAAAATAACCAACAATATACTTTTAAAAAAAGTACAGAAAATATTAAAAACACAACATCTTTGTAATAATTGCAAATGATTACTGTCAGCTTATTGGTTATATAACATATAAGGATAATATTATTACTATACAAGTATTACAAATATATATATATATATATATATATATATATATATATATATATATATATATATATATATATATATATATATATATATTTTTTTTTTTTTTTTTATTTTTTTTTTTTTTAGCACGTCTATTGATCATTAGATAATTCCATAATAAAAATTTTAAAAAAAACAATGGCATTTCTAAAGGGATGTTGATTGAGTAAACAAAATTGAGTATTGTCAGTAGAACTGTTGTTTTTATTAGATTACATCGTGCGTTGTAGTCATTGTGATAATTGTTTAAGATCTGAAGACTGTTGTGATTACTGGGGTGATATAATATTATATTACATTACATTACATTACATTACATTACATTACATCATATTATATTATATTATATTATATTATATTATATTATATTATATTATATTATATTATATTATATTATATTATATTATATATTAGGTTCTGCTTCTACCCACTCCTTTTGAACTCTTTGTGTTTTCTCTATAGTCATATGTTTTATTTCTATTTTTGTTTTTATATTTGTTGCTGTGTTCAAATAAACATGCTAGATCTAATCTAATGTGTAAACATTAGAGCAGGGTGCAGAAAAGGCATTAAAATGGACATTAAAAATAAAATAAATAAAGACAGAAAAGGCGACGAGAGAAAAGTGATTAAAATTAGTGTGAAGAATTAGCTGTTTTGATAGAAGGTCGCAAACAGAACTGTTTTAACCTTAACAAGGTGAAACAAGCTGAGAACAAAGTAAAACCTTTCTTCTTCAAGTCCAACTTACTTTTTTGGGGTCACAAATGGAAGTCTTCAAGAGGACACGGTAGCGCTCCAGAAACTCGCTGAAGGTGTAACGTATGGGATACCCTGCTTTCCTGATTTTGATGGTCTCCATCATGCCAGAGTAACGAAGCTGCCGCATGCACAGCTCTCTGTCAAAGAGCTGACACAAAGAGACACAAAACATGATGCCTCTGCTGCTAACCGGCTGAGATGCGGTGCATCTGGACTCTACTCACCATGGGCTTCTTGAAGTCGTTGGGTTTGATGCAGCGAATGAAATAAGGCTGACACACGGTCAGGGTTTTCATCAGAGAGTCCAGAGACTTTCTGAACTGGCCCGTCAGAGTTGGAATTTGCTTTTTGTTGTCGGCTGCTTGCTGTTACACACAAAAAAAAGGAAATAAATAAAGCTCTGAAGAATTATTTATTCAGAATAATGACAACTGGCCTCATTCAACACAACATATCTGTTCCTAAATCCTACATAACATATTTTCTTTACACAAAATGTGACATTCACAAACATTTTCTCATCCAGGGTTTGTTCCCAGGTAAAAGCCAATCTTTTAAACATTGAGGAGTATCTACACACACATTTAACCATTTAAATTTAAAGTTGTAAAGTGTAATGAAATTAATAAATATAGTGACAATAGAGGAGGTTAGTTTTATGAAACTAAGCATCACTGCTGTCCGGCGGCTGTACATCTGCTATATCCCTTCAGTCACTTGCGTTAATTTTGTTCACAAACAAAGCTTCAAACAAACACAAAAGGTAGCTGTGATGATTACACATATGAGTCATTAAAAGCAGCCGCATTCTCAGCTTAAAGTCAGTCTGTTGTCAGGCTAACTTTTATTAATATTACACTACATCTGCAGGTTGTCTCCACTTTGGTCTTTTTGCATTGTGGAACATTTAATGAGGAGCTGGAAGTCAGGGTGGGAACATTACAGCCGCCTATCAGTCAAGCTCTCCTGTTGAGTGTGGATGCTAGAAATAAACTGGCCACATAATACTGTACATCAATATTCCATGTTCTATTCAATTCAATTCTATCGTCATTGGACATTTAACGTTTAATTAACCAAATTAACCAAAGCAGTTAACCTAATGACCAAGCACGGCTCATAGACCCCTATGACGATGACAAACCTGGGCATAAATGTTCCCTTGCCCGGACGCGGGTTACCGGGACCCCCCTCTGGAGCCAGGCCTGGAGGCGGGGTACGAGAGCGAGTGTCTGGTGGCCGGGCCTTCGTCCATGGGGCCCGGTCGGGCTCAGCCCGAAAGGGTTACATGGGCCCCACCTCCCGTGGGCTCACCATCTGCGGGAGGAGCCGTAGGGGTCGGGTGCAATGTGAGCTGGGCAGCAGCAAGGGGCGGGGACCCTGGCGGTCCGATCCCCGGCTGCAGAAGCTGGCTCTAGGGATGTGGAACGTCACCTCTCTGGTGGGGAAGGAGCTTGTGCGCGAGGTTGAGCGGTTCCGACTAGATATAGTTGGACTCACCTCGACGCATGGCTTGGGCTCTGGAACCAGTACCCTCGAGAGGGGCTGGACCTTCTTCCACTCTGGAGTTGCTCATGGTGAGAGGCGCCGAGCAGGTGTGGGCATTCTCATCAGCCCCCAGCTTGGTGCCTGCACGTTGGGGTTTACCCCGGTGGATGAAAGGGTAGTTTCCCTCCGCCTCCGGGTGGGGGGACGGGTCCTGACTGTTGTCTGTGCTTATGCGCCGAACAGCAGTTCAGAGTACCCACCCTTTCTGGAGTCCTTGGAGGGAGTGCTGGAGGGTGCTCCTTCTGGGGACTCCATTGTTCTGCTGGGGGACTTCAATGCTCACGTGAGCAATGACAGTGAGACCTGGAGGGGAGTGATTGGGAGGCATGGCCCCCCCCCCTCTGAACCCAAATGGTGTTTTGTTATTGGACTTCTGTGCTCATCATGGATTGTCTATAACGAACACCATGTTCCAGCATAAGAGTGTCCATATGTACACCTGGCATCAGGATTCCCTGGGCCGCAGTTCAATGATCGACTTTGTAGTCGTATCGTCGGACCTGCGGCCACATGTCTTGGACACTCGGGTGAAGAGGGGGGCGGAGCTGTCAGCTGATCACCATCTGGTGGTGAGTTGGCTCAGGTGGTGGGGGAGGAAGCCGGTCAGAGCTGGCAGGCCCAAACGTGTTGTGAGGGTCTGCTGGGAACGTCTGGCTGAGTCCCCCGTCAGAGCGAGCTTCAACTCCCACCTTCAGCAGAGCTTCGAACATGTCCCGGGTGAGGCGGGGGACATTGAGTCCGAATGGGCTGTGTTCCGTGCCTCTATTGCTGAGGCGGCCAGCCGGAGCTGTGGCTGCAAGGTCGTTGGTGCCTGTCGTGGCGGTAATCCCAGGACTCGTTGGTGGACACCAGCAGTGAGGGATGCTGTCAAGCTGAAGAAGGAGTCCTATCGGGCCTTCTTGGCCTGTGGGACTCTGGAGAAGATGGATGGATGGATGGACAGTTAACCTAATATGCGTGTCTTGTGGGTGAGAGGAAGCCGAAGAACCCGAAGAGAACCCATGCATGAGAAAATGCAAAGTCCACACAGAACTCCACTGTTCAGACTCCTTCCCAGCCGTGTCACAGTGGCGTGGAGGAGGTGAGGACCCAAACGCAGGAATGGGAGCCAGAGTTGCAGAATCTAGACCGGCAACTCCAGTCCTAGAATGCCACAGTCCTGCTAATGTTAGGAGTTTCCCTGCTGCAACACACCTGATTCAAATCAATGGCTAATTAGCAGACTTGTGCAGAGTTTGATGTCAAGCTCTGCACAAGTCTGCTAATTAGATCTGATGTGTGTCAGGTGTGTTGGAGCAGAGAAACTCCTAACATCTGCAGGACTGTGGCACTTCAGGAGTTGCCGACCCCTGATGGCAAGTGAACACAGGAGGTAAACGGGAACAGAAAGCAAGGGGTGTAAATACAGGGAAACCAAACAAGATTCAGGTGTAATGAACTAACTAATGGGTCCAGGTGAATCTCATGGCCGGGAACAAAGGCTAAACATGAAACAAGACACAAGGGAACTGAAGAGGGAAGAGTAAAAACTAAAACCGGAAATCAGACCTAAAGATACTAAACACACATCATGACAAACCGAGACTTAAATCCAGCAACCTTCTTGCTGTAACACCGCAGTCCTGACCACTATTCCACCATGCCGCCCATGTACAGCAGAAGAACAAATCACAGTCAGGAGATCTAGTTCTAACAACACTGCTGCGATCGACTGCACACATGCCAGATATCACCAAACTAACATGAATATTACTCTGCAGATGTTCAACTCATCTCTGACTCCCAGATGGACCAGCTGAACGTGGTCTAAGGCTTCCCAGGAGCACAGCACTCCTTCATTTTCCAGAACAGCTCCGTGGACGTGCACCTCCATCAAGGAGCAGCTGGTGACTCCAAGTTTCTTTCTTCAGACTTCAGAAGGAGTTTACAAAGCTGTGAAGCAGATAATGCTGAGCTTTGCTCAGCATTGAAGTTGTTGAAGCTCCAGGTTTTGTACGCACCCGCAGGGAGTTCTTGGGCGTGGTGATGATCATCTTGGGGTTGACAGTGCTCTTCATCTTGTTGGAGCTGGAGGCCAGCTCGTTGTTAAACATCTGTCTGAAGAGTTTGTTGGCGGACGTCTCCACCAGCTGGATCAGGTCTGTGCTGAGGGCATCACGGTTTTTTTCTAGGAAGCCTGAAACAAAACGGAAATGCTAAGAACTCTGCAGACAGTTTGCAAACAAATCGTTGGTCAAACTTCTCATCGATACCTTGTGAGTCATAGAAAACCACTCCAGCGAAATGCTGGACCCCGAACTGTGTCTCGTAGTTGTTCTTTGGAGGAATGTAGATGTTCCCCTTCGCATGGACCTGATTCATCTTTTGAAGCATGGTGGTGTCTGTGCCCTGAAATCAGCCAAGCTGGATCATTAAAACCATCTCTACACCACTATGATGTAAAGCTAAAAGGCTTGAGGGTGATGAAGACCTTTGGAAAGCTGCTCTCTTCATCAATAAGTGCCAGCATGTTCATAGGTTTGCTTGCCAAAACGTCCAGCGTACGTTGGTTGTCTTGGTAATCAATGTGCTCCCAAATGATGCTTTCACGAGCGTACTCCTCCTGCTCCAGCTTGAAAACATGCCGGACAAAGAACTGCTGCAGCTGCTCGTTGGCGTAGTTGATGCACAGCTGCTCAAAGCTGCAAAAGTACGATGACATGTGGAGGAATTTTAGACTAAAAACCGCAGAAACTCAACTCTAAAATCATCAATGTCGTTAACTTTAACCTGTTTTTGCTGAAGTTCTCAAAGCCAAAGATGTCCAGAAGGCCGATGGACTGCCGGGGCTCCTTCTCGTCTTGAGGCGGCTTGTAAATGGCAGCATTGATTTTTTCCACCACCCAAATAAAAAGTCTTCCATAAATAGCCTGGAGAAATAACACATAGTCAGTTTTCTCACCTTAAAACCTTTTCTACCACTGTGTGATATCAGAATGTCTCCAAGATAAATGGACTTGGTGGAGCAGACGGGTCGGAGGTCTAAATAGAGAGTCTAATACAAGCTGGACATCATAAATCACCAGATCGTATTTAATTCAACATATTTACAACGTGTCTTTTGTTTTTTAGTTAACAAAAAACTACAGGTGATCTTAAAGAAACTGGTGTTGCTGCACATCAGTCTGGGAAGGGTTCAGACCAGTCACTCTTCCCAGTAACTCAATCAATTTGGACATTTATACATAATAAAGTAGTAATTTGCCAATAATACAAGAAATGATTAGACTATTTTTTTATTGTTAAGTATTCAAATCATATAAACATAGTTTCCCAGATAAATGTCACATAATGACAACTAACAATCCAGTATACTTATTTGTAATGAGAAAACTGTCAAATAACAAAAAAAAGTAGTCATCCCTAACCCTATATATATGACAATATGAACTGAAGCTTTTGAATTCTACATTATTTTTTAATACCAAGTCAATAGCATAATAATTTCTTATAGTATTGATAATATCTTTTCATTCATGTTATTGGCTTCATTACATGGCCACAGTTATAATGTCACTGGAGGACAAAACATTATCTGGTGTTTCAACCAAATGTAAAATGATGAAATGTTCAAAGAAACTGCGAAAGAAAAGCAGCAGCTACATCTCAGACCCTCCGAGTCTCAGTTTGCATGTTAAATGTTAAACTTCATGAAGCTGCAGTAAGAAAAACACTGAACATGTATGACTTGTTTGTAAGTGAATGTTCTTGTTTTGGAGGATATTTGAAATGACCTAAATAAAAAAACAAACAGAATATTGTGTTGTATAACAAACAAACACGGCAGCACAACTTAGATTTCTAAAGCTGCATCTAAAGCACAAAGCATAACAGTTTTCTCATTCCTCTACAACAAGACGCTTCAGTCAGAGGCTTCTTCACATACACTGCAAGAGGCAAACGCACAGGCGTCCAGCAGCCAACCCTCTTCTGGAACAACTTGGACTATCAATAAAATCAATATTTCTTTGAACAGCGTTACAAAAATAAATAAATGAATGATTTAATTTATGATGATAATTCAATTTGTGTTAATAATTCATTCATTCATACAATATCCTAACCGCTTAATCCGATGAAGGGCCATGGGGAAGCTGGAGCATAATTTAATTTAATTTAATTTAATTTAATTTAATTTAATTTAATTTAATTTAATTTAATTTAATTTAATTTAATTTAATTGACTGCAGGAGATAAGTTAAATACTTTTCAGCATTTTCAGTACACCTTGATGTGAGGTAATGATTTGTGTGAATGAGGTGAAATATTGACTTGAACGTTAGAGGTGCGCCTACAAACACGATGGTGGATAGTTTTGAAGAGCGTCTTTTTTATAACTGTACTTTTCCATGGCACAGTGACAAACACTTGTGTCTAACAGCTAGCAGTCATTTTCATTCATTTTGTTCATGTGATGGACTGCCGACATGTCCAGGGTGTACCAGCCTCTTGCCCAATAATTGCTGGCAGCTTCTAGCTTCCCTGCGACCCTTAATCGGACTAAGCGGTTCGGAAAATGAAAGAATGAATAAATGCATGTTCGTCTACATTGAACCGTGGCAAACACTCGTGTCTAACAGTTAGCAACAGACTGGTAAACTTATGTTCACCAAAATGCCACAGAACTACAACATTACTGGTGGATCCAGAGTCCCAGTTCTCTGTACTGCTCTCTAGCGGTGACCTCCAGTACTCAACATTTTGACTGCAGCAGGGTTACGTTGTTTGCAGTAAGTATATACACTTCCAGTCAAAAAGTTTGGACACAGTTTCCCATTAAAACCAATGCCTGGTACTGTAGACAGCAAAGCAGCTGATTTTAAAACGTAAAGTTTTTTTTTCTCATGTAACCTTGACAGGCTGAAACCAGGAAACACGTCAGATGCAGATGTCAGCGTTCATCACAGCTCTCCAACTCCAGCAGGGAACAAGCACAAGAGGAAAAAAAAATCCAAAAATAACTCGTCATTAGCATTTATGGAGATCTGATAAAGAAGTGAAACGGTGTTTCATGCACTTAATGTGTACACACACGTGTGTGTATATTAGCGAGTAGGCAAGCATACACAGTGAGTATATCCCAGCTCTTAGTAAAAAGTACAACATTTCAGCATTATTATTTGCTATCAACTGTCAAGCACGGTGGTGGAGGGCTGATGATTTAGCTTGTGTTGCAGACATTAACTAGACCATGAATTATTTTGTATAATGGCTAAAACTGGGCCAAGGAACAGGACAATGATTCCAAACACAGCAGCCAAGTCCTGACTTCAACCAGACTGCAATACTGCAATGAGACGTTCGTTGAACCACAAAAACCAATGAGCTGAAGCAACTTTGGAAAGAAAGGTGCAACAAAATTCCCCCACAAGCATTAGAGAAAGAAAATACATAAAATAGAAACCAGTCTAAGTTACTGATGTCCCAGGTGGTACGACAAGCTGCTCAGTCTTTTGGCGTTTCTGTATTTTGGTTCAGTTTTTGTTTAATTACAACAATACAGTACAGAGGTAAAGTCATCTGTGGTTGCAGGGATCAAGTTTAAAGACCAGACACAAACCAAAAAGGTTAATTCAATATGTTTTGATAAAAATACAGACTTAAAGGAGATTGTATCCAAACCGACTCATCCAAAAGCGGCATCTAAGCATGTTAACTTAATAATGTCTTCTAAAGTTACTTCAGTAATGTATACGTTGATAAGTAGAGTAGTAGCATTGCAGTCCTACATTACATCTATAGCACTTTTTTTTTTCGGAAGTCCCATATTAAGCAATATTATTTTTCTAAAGCTTTTCTAATAATTAATCTGTATGTTTTTGCACAGCCTGTTTACTGAGGACCCAAAGTAAGAAGTCTATCCTCTGAATGTGTGCTCCGACGACTGAGTCTGGAATCGTTTCCTTTGTGACTTCATGGGGGGGAATAGCCACTCTCCCTAGTAGTGGATACTTCCATTGACCCGCCCCCAGGCTACCTGAGCCCGCCCCCTGAAATCACTGAGTGATGTGACGTCAAAGGTTGTGTCTTGTCCATAGACTGTATATAAAAAGATGGATGGAGCCTCTGTGACGTCACCCGTAGGTTTCTGAAAAGCTGAATTGAAGCTCGGTGGGCGGTTCCTACCATCTCCATCTTGGCAGGGGCACACATGTCGTCTCATCCGCAAAATTCAAATATGGGCAAAGAGGTGGAGCTGAGAAGGGGGGCTGTGAATGTCATGGTGGATGACTGACATCGAGCGAACGGCGAATTGTCTGTAGCTAAGAGCTAACCGAGCTAACCCGGAGATAACAGGAAGTAACCAACTAACGGAGGTAAGCGGGCTAAAGCTAAGTCCCGTTGTTAACGGGCTAAAAACCACGGTTGTTCTACGTTCTTCTAACTTGAAGCGGGAGACTGGGTACCTAAACAGGCGAGTTAGAAAAAAATTCACTGCCCCCACAGTTGTCATGAAGGTAAACCGAAATTAAACCAAAAAATGGATTTTTGTACAAGGCTGTAAACATGTTTATTTCTGCTATGAAGTTGGTCTTTTTAACATGGGATTTGCTCTGTTTTGCTGCCCCTAGTGGATTTAGGGAGAACTGCAGTTTTATGCAGTTTATCCTAGGCTTCACTTTTAACCGTCAGAGGTTGCTACTTGGTGCTGTCCCAGTTCGAAAGCGCCTTCAGATCCGCACTTTTTAACCGCCGGAGGTTCCTTCCATCTTTCATATCCGGTCTATGGTCCTGTTCCTGAGAGGAGTATGGAGTGGGCGTGGCCAGACACCACTCATTAACATTTCAAAGTTCAGAGACAGAGATGGTCCGTTCTCAGAGGAGTCGGCGTAGACACATTTGGAACGGCTGCGATTAAGGTCCAAGGCTGAATTTGGGGTAAAGCTCTTTGAAAACATGGTTGTGTGCAGCCTAAGTAGGCTACAAAATGTTCTACCTCGTCTGAACACTCGTGTTTACCATTAGTGAAACAAGATGGTGTACGAGGATTACCCATAGTGTCCCAGTCCTTTGTTGCTTAGCAACTACATATGCCATGTTTATCTAATTAGTGATCCCATTCTTTACACAAAAAACATGAAAATATTTTTTTAAATGACAAAACATGATGCCAGTAATTTTAATTTTATTTATTTAATTTACCTGTTGTGTGTTTAAATTACAAACATGAGGAGGAGGCGGCCCAGACGACCTCTCCTCAGACTGACAGCTTATCCTCTCAGGCTGACGTTAACTTCAAAGAAAAATAATTCTGGTCAGACGCATGTGGTTAGATTCATTTGTGGTCATTGGACACAATGTTATCCCATCTTGTCTGCTGGGACAAATATGTGTCTATTCATAAAATAAACTGCTTCACCGGCACTCGACTGCTACTTATTCTTTTCTATCTGGTGTGCAAGGAATTCTGGGAGAAAAGAGGCCGCGATACATTGCTAGTAGCCTTTGTTTAAAGCTAATCTGGAGCCAAATGAAGTGCGGATCTGAAGGCGCTTTCGAACTGGGACAGCATGAAGCGGCAACCTCTGACGGTTAAAAGTGAAGCCTATAAACTGCATAAAACTGCAGTTCTCCCTAAATCCACTAGGGGCTGCAAAACAGAGCAAATCCCATGTTAAAAAGACCAACTTCACAGCAGAAATAAAGATGTTTACAGCCTTGTACAAAAACTCATTTTTTTGGTTTAATAGGTTAGGTTTACCTTCATGACAACTGTGGGGGGAGTGAATTTTTTTCTAACTCTTGAAATTTGTCACATTTAGGGGCGTATCTTTTTGATTGACAGGTACCCGATCTCCTGCTTGAAGTAAGGAGAACGTAGAACAACTGCGGTTTTTAGCCAGTTAACAACGTGACTTAGATTTAGCCCGCTTACCTCCGTTAGCTTGCTAGCTCCTGTTATTTCTGAGTTAGCTCGGTTAGCTTTTAGCTACAGAAAGCTTGGAGTTCGCTCGATGTCAATTATCTACCATGATATTCACAGCCCCCCTCTCAGCTCCACCTCTTGGTCCATATTTGTATTTTCCGGAAGAGACGACACGCATGACGCTGCCAAGATGGAGATGGTAGGAACCGCCCACCGAGCTTCAATTCAGCTCTTCAGAAACCCACGGGTGACATTACGAGGCTCCGCCCATCTCTTTATATACAGTCTATGGACGACACTTTAAGTCGCCACTATGACGTATGTAGCCAACAAATCCGCTCTCATAAGTGGTCAGACCCTGAACTGGGACACAGCTTTTATCTGCTGATATACCAGACATTCAAACAAGACGTTTCCGCCACGGATCTGCTCTACGTTATCTAGAACGATTCATTCATTCATTCTTTTGTTTGTGCGTAAAATTAGCAGCTCAAGTGTGAGATGTTTTACTTTGACAAAGGCGTCCCTGCCGTCCACGGCTTGAACTGAGGTCAGGTTTTTGGTCACAGTCTCTCTGGTGGTCATGACGGAGCGCTGAGTAAGACTCTTCTCCAGAGCTTTGGGATCCACCTAAGATTAAAAAAAAACCAAAACAATGAAAAACAATCAGACTGGCTCGTTTCAGCATGTTGTTTGTCTTTGCAGAGGAAAACCACACTCACCTCCAACAGCTTGCTGGCCATCTTGAAGTGGGGCGACTGGAGGATTTCACATCCCTCCAGGTTGCTCACGATGGTGCCTGAAATAGTAAAAGTGCTGCTCAGTAGACACATTATTTGTGGCACTGGAGAATATTTGAAGGTTGCCGCTCTTACTCTCAAAGTCCACGTTGCCCAGGTGAAGAATGGCAGCGAGAAGCTTTGAGATTTCCCAGGAATCCGACTCGGTGAACATGAGGATCTTCAGAGCGGATCGGAAGTGAGCGTACTCCTTCACATCATCACGTCCTTCACAACTGGTGCAGTTACCCTGAAATCATGTCATTCTTAAAAACTGTTGCTTATATTTATAGATCACACTTTATGTCTGCAACAGTAATCTGAAATATTGACTACCATGGTCAGATATTTGTACTGAGCAGCCGTCCCGAGGGAAAGAATCTTCTTCTGCTCCGCTGACATCCCCATCAGCATGTAGTAAAAGATGTGGTAGTTTCTTTCCTCAGGCGCCTGTTCACAGAATCCTCATTTATCACTTCATTTGTCACATTTATTCATCTTTACTGTAGCTGGAAATAAACAGCTAAACATGTTCCCCACCTGACGACACACTCGAGACTTTTCCAGCAGGTACTGATCGACACGAGCCCCTTCGATGGCCCCGCCCTTTGTGAAGTTGATGTCAATGTACTTCCCAAATCGACTGGAGTTGTCATTGCGAATGGTTTTGGCATTTCCGAAAGCTGAGCAGAAAAACAGTCAAATGAGCAACAACTTCCAAAAACGCTGTTAAAGTATGAATAAAAACAGAACATCATAAATGCTCCAGATGTTTTGTACAGGTTATAACATCTGGACTGCAGCAGACCAGTTCTCCTGTTCCACCATGCTGCTGTGATGATGCAGGATGTGGTCCAGCATGGTGGAACCTGCAAGGTCTTCCCTGAAAGAGACGTTGTCTGGATGGGAGCAGATGTTTCAGCATTGATGGAGCTTCCCAGATGTGGAAGCTGCCCACGCCATCGGCACTAATGCAACCCCATCCCATCAGAGATGCAGGCTGATAACAAGCTGGATGCTCCCTCTCCTCTTTAGTCTGCAGGACACGCCGTCCATGCTGTCCACAAACTATTCCACATCTTCATCCAGGTTTCCACTCAGAACATTTTAAATGAGCTTTGGTCCAGAGAAGACGGCGTGTTTCTGGATCCTCTTCACATATGATGGAGCTTTAACCTGCATGGGTGGATTTCAGGCTGAACTCACAGATTTCTGGAATCTTCCTGAGTCCATGCACTGGTTACCAGTAGAGAATCATGTCTGGTTTTACTGCATTGCTGCCTGAAGATCCCAAGATCACCAACATCCAATATTCAGCCTTGTCCCCAGCGCACAGAGATTCCTCCTGATTCTAAATGTTTTGATGATGTAATATCATGTACTTGAGGAATTTTGAAAGATTTAGCTATTTTATGTTGAGGAACATTTCCTTAAACTTGCTCTTCATGTTTCAGACCTACTTAGTCTCAGTTTCAACATCTGATAAGTTGTTTATGTTTCTATTTGGGATAAAAACCTTTGCATTCTCTTTTTAGTTGAATCTTAAACAGCGTCCCGACTTTTTTGGCCTTTTGATGCAATCAGGAAAACTTTATGGGACTGGTGTATTTTTACCTTCTAAGATAGGGTTTGCTTCGAGAATCTGCTGCTCTATCCAGGAGTGCTGCCCACTCACGGCAGCCAGGAACTGCAGCATCAGCTTGGTGCTTTCTGTCTTCCCGGCCCCAGACTCTCCACTGAAGGACAAAACAAAGATGTGAGCAAGGAATTCATTTACTGGTGTTCTTTGTGATGATCTGATGGTTCTTGTTATCAATCTGACTTCAGTCAGTTTTGTTCCCACCACACACACACACACACACACACACGTGTGTGTACACATTAAGTGCATGAAACACCGTTTCACTTCTTTATCAGATCTCCATAAATGCTAATGACGAGTTATTTTTGGATTTTTTTTTCCTCTTGTGCTTGTTCCCTGCTGGAGTTGGAGAGCTGTGATGAACGCTGACATCTGCATCTGACGTGTTTCCTGGTTTCAGCCTGTCAAGGTTACATGAGAAAAAAAAACTTTACGTTTTAAAATCAGCTGCTTTGCTTTGGAATCAGACATAAGAATGAAAAAGAGTTTATTGTTGCTGGACGGGGAGTTACACCTGAATCTTAACCAAGGTGTTCCACAGGGATCCACTTAAGAGTTAACATCTTCGTTAGATGGACTGATTTCTGGGCAGACAAGGTGAACCTTGTCTTTTCCTGACAGCCTCTTGGCGTTCCTGCAGCCTCCCCATGACCCCACAGTGTAGAGCAGCAATCCTGACCCCGACTCACCGCCAGCTACCTGTCGTTATTCCTGCTCTGCTGGTTTGGGTCCAGTGTCACGGTGTTGCTTTCTGTAAAATGTTGTTAAACTAATGCACAGCTGTCAAACTCCAGTCCCCGAGAGCCGGTATCCTGCAGGTTTTTGCTGTCTCCCTGCTCCAACACAACTGACTGGTGAAATATGATCTCTAGCAGGAGAGATTTTATTTCACCAGTTTTAGCCTCTCTACACTGGCTCCCTGTTAGATCCAGGATAAAGTTTAAAATTCTTCTCCTCACATATAAAGCTCTCCATGACCAAGCTCCATTGTACATAAAAGATCTTAGTTCCATATATTCCTATTAGAGCACTTCGCTCTCAGAGTGCAGGTTTACTGGTGGTTCCCAGAGTCTCAAAGAGTACTATGGGAGGAAGGGCCTTTAGCTAACAGGCTCCTCTCTTATGGAACCAGCTCCCACTGTGGGTTCAGGAGGCAGACTCCCTCCACACCTTTAAGATCGAGCTGAAAAACTTCCTTTTCCATGACTCTTATAGTTAGGATATGAGCATCTCCTGAGTTGATGTCTGCATGTACGGGACCCATCTGTCCAGGTTCTGCTCATTGCTCTTATAGTTATGGGTAGTCTAGCCAACCTTTACTTATGTAGCAATGGGGATGTTACCTGATGCACTGAGAAGTACCTCGCTCTATTTCTCTAATATATTAATGAATAAATATATGCAAATATTGTCATCTTTAACTTATTTCTCCTTTTCTCCGCAGGTCTTCCTGAATAAGTGCAGTTGTACATGTTGATCTGTCTTTCCTGTCGTCTCCACCCCAACCAGTCGAGGCAGATGGCTGCCCTCCCTGAGCCGGGTTCTGCCGGAGGGTTTCTTCCTGTTAAAGGGGAGTTTTTTCCTTCCCACTGTCGCCGTGTGCAGCTCAGGATGGGGGATTGGATCCAAGTCATGACTCGATGCGATCATTTGGTTTCTATTATGGGATATGTATGAATTGGCTTGAAATGATGTGGATGTGAAGTTCCCTGTGACAACATTGTTGTGAAGTGGCGCTATACAAATAAAGTTGAATGGAATTGAATTGAAATGTATGAATAGGTTGACAAGACGTTGTTGGATCCATTTGGTTTGAATCAGGTGTGTTGATGCAGGGAAACTGTGATGATGTGATGTTTCCTTGTTTCAAGTTTTATTTAGTAGTTTTTCCCTGTTTCCTGTGTAGCCTTTGTTCTTGTTAGTTAGTTTTACCTGGTCTCGTTAGTTCCTTCTTTACACCTGTGTCTTGTTAAGTTCTGTCACTATGCCTCGCCCTCAGTTCTGTTGGTTTTTGCGGGTTCATTGTGTTTGATTTAGTCCCTGTGCATCGACTAGTACCCTGTGGTTTATTAAAATCGGCTTGACTCTGCATCTCTGGACTGGCTCCTCTGCATTTGGGTCCACATCTCAGCATCCATACCATGACAGAATCAACAAAAACCTGCCGGATACCGGACCCAGAGGACTGGAGTTTGACACCCCTGGGCTAATATAAACAACAACATCAGTGATGGAAACATTTTGCTTCATGTGTTGACTGATAGTTTAGATCAATGTTCTTTATCTGCAGCTTTCAGCTGAACTGTTTATGTGATTGTCAACTTAATAGCAACGTGTTCAGTAGCTGATTGCTTGTGCCCTGTGAGTACTGGCAACCTGTCCAGGTGAGCCTGCTTCTCGCCCAGTGACTGCTGGGATAGACTCCAGCTTCCCTGGGACTCTGAATTGAAACAAGCAGTTAAGAAAATGACTGGATGGATGCTTCTGCTTTTTGTTTTTCCCCTTACATCAACCATTTAAACCCTGAAGTCTCCTCAGTGGGCGACGTTGAGAACAGATTGTCCCAGTTTAGCGAAATAAACACGGATCCCAGTTGTCTTTTGCAGAGATAAATGTTCACTATGATTCAACAGAAGCAACAGCTGCATCACCATAAACAGGTTCATAAACATGCTGAAAGTATTTGTTTGTTGTTTTGGCAAGACTGAAATATTTTTTTTTATTTGTGCCATCTTCATTTCTTCCTCGCCAGTAACACTAGTTTCCTCTTTACTACGACTCTGTAAGTATTTAAACTGACCTTAGTTGCAGAAATGTCTTCATTTCATGGTGGGAATGGAATTTTTGAGCAGGGAAAAAAAACAGGCAAATGGATGAGAATTCCTTGGATTGCCATGCTGAGTTTGACATTGGGAATATTCTGAGATTTCCTTTTGTTAAGTGTTTTAACCATGAATTCAGTCTTCTTTTACAGTTCTGCTCATATTTATTCATCCCCTTTCATTAAAGAAGGAAAAAAACAGCTGCCTGTAAAATAAGCTGAAATATACTAAAGTAATAATGAATAAAAATTTTATGAAAATCATGACATTATTTTCTAATTCTGGTTCAGTAGAAATATTTTTTTTTAAAGCAAACAAATAAGATAATTTATTACATATTCCATCAGTCATAAAGTAATATTTAGTTGAACAATGCTTTAATGTTTCCGCTCCAGTCAGGTGTTTTCTGTTCCTCTCAGTCAGACTTCTGCACCTGTTGGCAGGTATTTTGTCCCACTGTTCAACAGAAAAGTCTCTAATTTGTCCAGGACACATTTGTTTGTTTGTTTGTTTTTTCTTTCTTCAACTCAATTAAAAGAAAAAACAGTGTCTTATATTACTAAATTATATTTATTTTTTTAAGTCTCCAGTTATTTGAGTGACTGTTGTAAATTCAGCCTTTTCTTTAATGAAAGGGGATGAAGACATATGAACACAACTGTACATATAACAACACTGCACTGAAAGGGTTTCTATAAATATTAGTTCCGAATCCTCAGTTGTTGTTTGTTTTTGTTTTTGTTTTTTTGTTTTTTTTGTTGTTTTTTTTTGTCAGAATCAGAATAAATAAATCTGATAGAGTTCTAGTCTCCTTGTTGGTCACCTGATGACACAGCACTGGTTCTTCCTGTTGCGGCGCATGTTGAAAAAGCAGGCGTCTGCGATGGCGAAGACGTGGGGCGGCAGTTCCCCCAGCCGTCGGTCTGTGTACATGTGCACGTGCTCGGTGGTGTAGATGGGCAGCAGCTGGTAAGGGTTGACGGCCACCAGAATGGAGCCTGTGTACGTCTGAAAACAGAGTGAGATGTTTACTGTCACACAGTGGACCACTTGATGAGCGTGTCTGTGTGTTGGTGAGCATAAACAAGTTATTATGCTGGAAGATGAGCATGGAGTCAAATGACCTCTTTTATTCAGCAGTAATGACACATTATTCTGCCGCTGTAAACATTTCAGTGATTAGTCACGGCCATGAAAAGCTAAATACTGATCACATGGTTGGGATGTGAGATAAAGGGAATATTTGTCTCCATAAATGTCGCAACCTTTAAAAGCAGAACAGTATATGTAACTGCATAATTGTTTTTCCTTTTAAACTCGGAAAAAATAACTTGTAGTGAATTTGATGCCAACAGTATTGTTATATACAATACATAAAACATACAATATACATACAGTAAAGACAGGAGTACAGTGGACAGGACAGGGAGAGACAGCCACCACCTGCTGGTGTTTGAGTTATTCCTGCAGGAGAATTAAAGCTGCTGACAGACGAATAATATTCATGATTTATATCAATAATTGTTACTGCTGTAAATTTCCCCAGTAAAGAAAGTCTACTGTAAAAATCCTTTCTTTTCATGCTGTGTTATCAAGTATAATGTAAACATAAGTTACTTCTGGATAAATAAAATATTTAATTTAGAACAACCTAAGAATTAAAAATCTTCTACCGTGACATTCAGTCGAAGTGGTTTAGATGGTTTATCTGAAAGAAACTAAATTATGTAAGTCTGACTTAAATCTGTCAAGATGAACAAACTTATCTAGAATAAATATTAACATATTTAAGCTGATTTAACTTTTGTCTTTTAACAGTGTAGAGCGGCTGGGAATCAAACCGCTGATATGTGAGCAACCTATGATGTTATAATTTGGTTATTTTAGATGTAAAAACATAATAACAAGCCTGATTATTAGTGGTGTAGTGACTATTTTAATAAAGTGCAACTGGTGATGTGAAGATAAAACTGGATAAAAACTGCATTTCCTGAAAAAAATAAAGATTTTTAAGTAGTTTACTCATAAAAAACACAGTAAAAAGTATAATTATATTTATTAATTCAGTATATGACTGTGCAACATTCTTTCTCCATTTAATTCCAGCTGTTACAGCAAATTCCTCAATCATTTGTTTTTGTTATTTTAATTTTTCATTTGCTTAGATGTAAATTAATTTCACAACAGTATCTGTTGGATGTTGCACTGTTCAGGTAATTTACTACAATTATAAACCTTTAATATAAACTTCTTTCAGAAATTTCACAAAGAAATTGTTAAACCTTTAAAACTGGAGCTACGTCAAATGAAACTTCAGAATATGACACAGATAATTAACTCCAGACATGTAAAGAAAAAAGGCGGCTGGTCTGTTCCAACTTATTTTGAAACATAAAAATTGATTCGTGTAACTTTTAACATCTTGTAAAAAGAAAAAAAAAATCCTGATCATAGGGCTTATTAATGTAAATCACAGCTTTTTGTTGTCTGAGTACTGATGAAATGGTTGATTCACTGCTGAGCTTTGACACGATGGCATGGAAACACTGGGACGTTCTCTTTTTTTAATAGAGGCTTATTCGTCACCATGGAGACAAACAGCCCGGTGATAAGCGGCGGGGCAAAGTCTACCACCCAGCAGGGCCAGAGCCGGACCAGTAAGCAGTCCCACAGCGGGTTATGGACATCGTAAAACTAGGTGTTTCCACAGTGAATCGGTGGAAAAGGAAACTTACATAGATGAGGCCCTCTTTGTGTCGCACCAGCAGGTTCCTGAGCAGCCCAGCTTCGTGGAGGTCACCCAGCCTTATCATGTCATCCACACCATTAACAGAGGTGGGGTGCATGGGCCGGATGCTGCCCTCAATCTTCTTGTTGATCTTGTGCTCCTGAATGTTTGTCATGGAGGAATGGCCGTTATATATAAGAGGCTTTTGTTTAATTTCCAGGATGTTCTGGGGATAAACTTGTTGTACCTTCCCCTCATCATCGATCAGCTGAAGCTGCCCGGTGTCTGTGACCCTGACCTCCGCCCCGATCGGCACCGCGACACCGGTGTCCACCCATACAAAATCCCCCTGGATAAAAGGAGCAGGAAGCTGGAATTAAAGCCTAATAGTTCCACAAGAGCCATGTCCATGTAATAGTCAGTAACCATACCTTACTCAAATGCAGCATGGTAGAAATCTGTAGAAGAAATAGATTATTCTAATCCAGATTAAAGCAGTTACAGTAAATAAAAAACTGCTGACAAGTTTCTTTTTATACAAATATATTGTATTATGGTAAACAAACATACAATTCTCAAGTTTTCTTTTCATTTAATGACATTAAATATATAAAAACACTGATTAGAAGGATATTGTGATGAACTTTGAGGTGTTACCTGGGAAGCTTCTGCTACAGCGGAGGGATCTTGTCTGTGAATGACTGTGAAGCAGGAAGATTTGCCAGCATTTTCTCACTTTATGGCTCTTTGACTTTGCTCCTATAAAGGCAGAGCCTCCCAGCGTCACCAACAAGCCGACCCGGGGTGTTTACCCAGATCACAGCTTTCATGTGAATACTCCTCAAACAGCTCCTGCTGCACCAAACCACAATATGGTGACATGAATCAGAGTCTAGGAACTTCATATGCAGCTTTACAGTGATGCAGACATTAAAACGACCAACCGTCTGAATAAAAAACACAACATTTATGTCCACAGATACCAAAGAATATTAACCAAATGTTTAGTAAAGAAGTACAGTAAGAGCTGCCTCAGTGAGACGGTGTTAGAAAAGGGAAGTTAGTTTCCTCCAGTGCCGGTAACTCACTTTTCCTGATACATAACGTTATCATGGGTTAAGTACTGCCAACGTGTTGTCATGCACTCACATGCAATTATGTTGTAAATGGCAGATAGTGCAGACTGCACCTGCTCTGGAAATGATAAAACTACAAACTGCACTGTAGCATTTATTCATAACATAACAGAGCCAACATCCCTAAACACCAGTAATCCCACTGGAAATAAGATCTACATGAGGATAAAAACGGTGCTGGGCTACAAGCATTAAAAGCATGATTCCAAAAGATGTCTGTATCCACGTGAAACCAAAATAAATCTGAATCAAATCCAATTTTTAACTCCTGTGCAACAAAAACATGTCAGATGTTGAAACATTTTATCATTTCATGGAAATGAGCTGATTGTGGATCTGATGCATCAACACGTCTGTAATGTAAAGGAAGAGGAGCAACAAAAGGCTGGAAATGTTACTGGGACAAATCAGTAACAACTGGAGGAGGATCTGATATCTAATTAGGTTAATAAGCAGCAGGTCAGTAACATGACGGGGTATAAAAAGGAGCATTTAAGAGAGGTAAGAGTCTCTGGGATGGAAAGACGGACAGATGTTCAGCAATCTGAGACAAACTGGATCTTAAAAATGTTAAAACTATTTGGCAAAAATGTTTGTTAAGACTTCGAAGATCCCATCTGTCGTGTGTAACATCACCAAAAGATTCAGATTTAGGATGAATATCTTTAAGGCTGAACGTCTAAACAGGATGCTGGTAATCTGCATTAAAACCATGAGACATGATTCTCTACTGGAAACCAGTGCATGGACTCAGGAAGATTCCAGAAATCACAAAGTTCATCCTGAAATCCACACCTGCAGGTTAAATCTCCATCATATATGAAGAGGATCCAGAAACACGCCGTCTTCTCTGGACCAAAGCTCATTTAAAATGTTCTGAGTGGAAACCTGGATGAAGATGTGGAATAGTTTGTGGACAGCATGGACGGCGTGTCCTGCAGACTAAAGAGGAGAGGGAGCATCCAGCTTGTTATCAGCCTGCATCTCTGATGGGATGGGGTTGCATTAGTGCCGATGGCGTGGGCAGCTTCCACATCTGGGAAGCTCCATCAATGCTGAAACATCTGCTCCCATCCAGACAACGTCTCTTTCAGGGAAGACCTTGCAGGTTCCACCATGCTGGACCACATCCTGCATCATCACAGCAGCATGGTGGAACAGGAGAACTGGTCTGCTGCAGTCCAGATGTTATAACCAGTACAAAACATCTGGATGCTAACGATGCTAAACATCATCCTGGAACTACTTTTATAGACGTGTTGCTGCATCAGATTCACAATCAGCTCATATTTCCTATGAAATGATAAAATGTCTCAGTTTCATCATCTGATATGTTGTTTACCTTCGACTGGGAACAAAATGACCTGATTAGATTTATAAATCCTTCTGTTTTATTTATATTTTACACAATAAACCAACTCTTCCTGGGTTTGAGTTGGATTTGATATCATGGAACAGAACTTACTATATTTAGTCAAATAAAAATTAACTGCACGTCTTCCTGGTTAGAAGTTGCATCATCCTTGGTCTCTTTCCGGTACTCTCCACCCCAGCCAGTTGAGGCAGACGGTAACCCTTCCCAGTTGGCTTCCAGTGGCGGGTTTTTCCTTTCCACAGTCACCCACTTAGCTGTGCATCCTCTGGATGGGGGACTGAATCCAAGTCAAGATCCATGCAACCTGTAGGTTGTCCTGAACTAAGCTAACATTATAAACCGGCTCATTTGATCCCTGATTGGCTGATTGAACCGGCTCAAACTGATCAGGTCTGTGTAGCGTCCTGAGATGATGATGATGTGAAAGCTGAACTCATAACTCGTTATAAAACGTGTTGTAGTACCTGTCGATCTCAGGTCATTTCATCTCATTTAATCTGAATGCAGGAAAAACAACAACCAGAGGTGAAAATAACAGGACACCTTGTTATGTTTAAGTATCTTTACTATAATTCCACAGACAAAAACAAGGTACAATAGCTAGATGCTTCAGGCTCTCGCCATCCGGCCACGTTGGAAATGTAACACTGCAGCGCGAAGTGGCACATCACACACAGCACGAGTCGTTCCGAGTACAAAAACCTGAAAAGAAGCGCGTCAATGGAAAACCAGGAGCACATTTACAGTGATTTACATGAATTCAATCCACCAGTCTTCCTTCCCAGCAACGCCACATCGACACGCACCTTTCGTCTGGTAACATCAGTTTATCGTTCGGTGGATTAAAGATGGCAGTTTAATAAAAACTTTAATTGGCATTCACACTTTCACATCTACAGATCCTTTAAGAGCATTTTTTCCTACATTAAATCAATTCAACGTTCCAGGTTCAGGTTTTACTTCAACACCGCTGAATTTTTTTTAGTTTACAACTTGCGGCTTGCCGTAGGCAGCAGTGTCCCCAAATCAAGACCATCAAATAAAAACGCTCAAGATAAAAAATATATATATATTTATACGTTATAGTATTTAACATGTGAACTAGCTCACACACGTCCCTGTCCAACTAATGTCCACTTGACGAAATGAAGGCACAGACTGATGAAAAGAGCACAGCTGAGATGAAAGGAGCGAAGAGTCCGTCCTCTAGATCCGGGTTCAGTCTTCTCTCTGGATCCGCTGCACCTGCATTCAGCGCCAAACATCACAGACACTCCATGTGACACCTTCAAACCATCAGTAAAACACACGGGAGCAGAATCTAAGTTAGTAAAAATGTCTTCAAGGGGAAAAAAAAAAAAAAAAAAAGTGGTAAAATGGAGGTCGTCCAGTTGGCCGCACTAATAAAGCCTAGTATGTTCCACGCCTCAGCGTGTGGATGTGTCTGATCAGAACCTGTTCCTGATGGGCTTTCTGCTCGCCGAAGCCTCCCTGTCCGGTCGCTTCTCTCCCTCAGCGACGGCGCACGATTGTACGCAGCATGTCATAGCACCAGAAGTCAGAGCAGCTCCTTCAGAAACGGGGCCGTGGTGGTCGTCGCCGGGCGACGGGGTCGCGCTCACGCCCGCTCCTTACGCTTCAGCTTGGAGGACTTCTTGACGGCGCCGTTCTTGTTGAGCAGTTTCAGCACCTTCTCCTTGTGCTCCAGCACCTTCATCATGGTGTCTCTGGCCTCCGTCACTTGGTCCATCACCAGCTTGCAGCGCTGCATGTTACCCTGACAACAGAGACGGCACATCCTGTCACTAAGGACTTCAAACTACAACAAAGGCATAAAGTTAAGGAATAACAGCACATGTTTAAGCAGAACTACAGCAGGAGGACTCTGTAGGAATAAATACCAACACATCTGATCCTGAAAGGTAAGGGGTTAAGTTGTCAGACGCCGTTTTACGTCACCGTTTCCCAGGTAAACAACGAGCTACATGACCGACTGTTTCAGCCACATAAACAGCTGAAACGTAACACTGGAAACAAAGACATGCAAGACTTCGTCCAGCTCCACTGCTGTCCAAGTCTTTTCCCGCCGCAGCCTTTCATCTCTCTCTGAAGCCCGCCGTTCGTTTCTACTGAAACAGTGCAACCCTGCGTACTGAATGTCTGCTAGGGCTTTTGTCCCGATACCATTCACATTTTTTGGGTGCTGATGTGATTTAAATTGCGATTCTTTAATACTGATGATTTTTGTAAATTAAAAACAAATTAAATGTATAAAACTTTTTTTTGCTCATTATTTTTCTTAATTTCACAGAGGAAAAAACAACCCAGTAGCCAGACCATCATTCTGCTGCGATAACGCCCAAAACGACAAGTTAAAAGATCAATAAAAACAAAAATGACAAAAATTATTATTTTTATTTATTTAAAAAAATTGATTTTAAAATTGTGAAGAAAAAAATCCAGATTTTCGATTTTCCCGCCCCTAATGTCTACAGCCGCTGTTGTAAAAACCCTCTGAGGCGATCGCATCAGTAAATCTTCAGAAAAAGAGGAGTCTGGGTCGTTCATGTGGAACAGAAAGCCGTGCCGTTAGCAGAGTTGTGCACTTCGGGAAGAGACTCCCGAGACGACGAAACCTAGCAGAATCAGCGGTGTTGTGTCGGGACGCCAGCGTTCACAAGCTGAAGTGAGAGATCTGATGGATCTCCAACTTTTAATAAAGATGTAAAATCTATCAATAAAAAAAGATATGCAAACCATTCATGATGAAGGATGTAAAGAAAAGGTTTTCTACTCCACACAGTCAACCCAACACGCATGTCTCTGGACGGTGGGAGGAAGCCGGAGGACCAGGAGACCGACTGGCCGCTTACCTTGTGTTTGGTTTCTGATCATCGTCAGGCTGAACTGGAACCTTGAGTTTCCCCTCGGGGATGAAGAAAGTATTCTTGTTTCCAACACAACTCATTAAATCAAACGTTTCTCTTCAACAGCTTGTTGTCAACTCCTGGTCGAACAGGACGACTCACTGATCCATCCCATCCCTGCAGGACTGCGGCTTTAAGAGCCGACTGTAAACACATCTGGATCATGTAGCCGATTCAGCTCGGCGTGTTTTCATTTGAGACGCAACTTTATCTCTTTATTTTTGGAGGATTTTCTTTAAAGCCGTTCTCCATCTCCTCCGTTTCAACAGCTTTTATAACAAGCAAGTAAAAGCAGGAGACGACGTTAGAGCCAGTCTTACCGCATGTCCACCTGTTTGTAGACACTTCTCAACTTAATACATTTAATGTTGCTTCAGAAATGATTCACATCACTTAAACTACGCTCTTATTATCTGTCCAGGCTGTGTGTGTGTGTGCGTGTGTGTTAAATCTTTCTCAGATCACTGTTGAAGTTTCACATCAGTAGAAACGTTTTACAAATCAGAACGAAACAAAGATGAATGTTGAGGTGAAACATTTCCACATGTTGGAGGTTCCGTCTGCAGCAGCAGTACCTGTATGAGCTCGTTGATCCGGTGAAGATCGTCGTCGGCGCCCGCCCTCTTCTTCGGGATCAGGCCCTCTTGGAGCGTGGAGAGGCGACTGTACACATCGTGCTCCAGGCTCGACTACGGAACAAGTTACAGACAGAAGCAGAGTTTATAAAGTCAGCCAAGACGTGAAGGCACTAAATATTGTCCTGTCGGTGGAGGGATGACAAACAGCAGCCATGTCCAGAATTTTCCTGCCTCTCTTTTTCGCCATGTTCAATAATTAAACTGACATTTAAAGGGTTGAAATCTTTACTAACTGTTCGGTGGTTTTTAAGTTTCTGCAGAATTTATGAAACTTGCAAAGCAGCAAAATGGATTAATTTTCATTTGTTTTTACAATTACTAATTTGAGTAAAATAAATAAACATGTGGAGGGTGAAACCCACCAAGCCAAAGCCCAAAACTTCGGGGATTCACCGAAACGCTTCGGAACAGGAACACTTTTCCCATGAAGGCCCCCAGATGGAGCGAAAATACATCAGAGTAAAACAAAAGATGAGAAATTATTTTAAAAATGACTTTGAGAGAAGAGTTATTGCTAAAACTCCTCCTTGTAGCCGTAACGCAGCCAGACTAATGAAAAATGCCTTCAGAAGCCCTGAGGGGTTAAAACAGGAACTTTTACTGGTTTCATTCTCATGCCAGAGAAGAATAATGCTAAATATCACACTTTAGGTGCACTTTAATAACTTCCATGTTCTGAATATTTAATTACATCTTTTCAAATACTGAAATGTGGTTTTACCTGCATGACATCTAACCTGTGGAAGAAACGTACTGGTCACATCTTTCCTGAACACTTCCAGCGACTATCCAGACCTTCAACAGCAGCTTTTAAATTAAACACGACTAATTCCAACATTTACTCATAAGAATCGAGCTCAGTGGAGATCATGTCTGCTGCTAGAAGTCCCCATGAGATAAACAGTGATCGTTTCTGGAATGAGCATCTAAAGATCAGATCGAGACGAGAGGTAAAGGAGGAGAAGAGGCCAGGGGTTTCCATGGCGATCATTTATCTTCATTCACACTGATATAAAAGCTCCCTGAAAACCACAATGATCTACTTTTATTTAACTCAAAGAACTTTTTCCTTTATCTTAGGAAAGCCTGAAAAAAAACGTAAATCCATGTTGTCAAAATTGTCTGATTTACAGCAAATAAACTGCTGCAAAGTGTCGGCAGTTTCTGCCGCAGCAGACGTACAAACATCTTCCTCATCAGACCACAAGCAGCTGCTCAGTCGCATCATTTTTAACATCCAGATCACACCGATGTGAAAAGCTGTTTTCACCAATGCTCAGAGTTCTGAACTCAGCCTAAAAACACTGAAGCAGATCGTCCCTTACTGGTTTATTTTTATTACAGATGGAAAAATAAGCTGCTTACAAAGCAGCAACATGAAACATCTGCAGCAGCTGCAGAAGAACGATGAGCAACGCGTTCAGTCGGACTGTGGCTGATCGGCGCTCTGATAAGGATCAGACCACTCTGAAGATTTCCTGCAGCTGTATGGCAACTAAAACCAGACGGAACAACTCAAAGCGCAACAAAAGGATCTTTAATTCGCCAGCAGAAAGAAAAACCAGGACAGGAAGAAGAATCCTTTTCTAACAGATGAGGAAACTGAGACGTCAGCTTTCTGGGACTCACCAGCTGTCTGAGTTGTGCAGCACACAGGTGGATCTTCCAGCCCTGCGCTCTACACGCCACGCCTCTCTGGTTGGCCATGTCCTGCAGGGTGCCCTTCTTCTCCTCTGAAAGATGGACAGAATTCTGATGAGAAAACGCCGTCGGCGTCAGGACATGCGGTTCTGTTGGCGGTCTCACCTTTGACTCGGATCTCGCTGTACCTCTGGAAGTGGTGGTAAGCAGCCTTCCAGGGATTACGGTAGTGGCGCAGGAGGGTAACAGGCGGACGAGGCCGAACGGGAACGTATCGCACGCCTTCCTCGTCTTCAAGACAAAGATAGATGTTAAAAAAAAAAGCAGCGGAGCCGACAGGACAGCGTCAGTGTGGTGGCGGAACGTACCGACGTATTCCCTGGGAGGAGACTCCCGCCTCTCCGCCCTGCCGGAGATGGGCCTCCCCGGAGCCTTTTCTTCATCTGTGCTGTTGGTTTCAACCATCTCGCTCTCCTCAGTTGAGATGACGTGCTGCTGCTTGCGGGGCTTCTTCCTCGGGGAGGCTCCAGGAATCAGATCTCCCGTCACAGGGGGGTTTAGTGTGGACGCCTGGGTGGCGAGGGTGGGGGCTGCCGACATATTCGTGCTGGGATCTGTGTGGAAAAGATCACCTTGAAGCATCAACTTTTGAGTTTAGGCGGCTGATAACGCACCGACATGTCCCTCACCTGGCTGGGAGGTGTCCATCGTCTCCACCTCCTGCTTGACTTTCACGTCTGGGCAGGTGGAGCTGGCGGCGCAAGCTGCCGTGCTGCTGGCTGCAGGCTGAGTCGGGGACGCCACGGTGTTGGCCATGGAAGCGGGAACGGGAGGGGTCACGGCTATCGCTGCCGGCAGAGATGAGAGAACGGTGGTGGGCTGAGAGGGAGGCACGGGCCCGGGTGTGGCCAGCATGGTGGGGATGGCCTGGGCCAGGTGCTGAGTGTTCGCAGCCACGACCTGCTGCTCGCCTCCCTGAGCAGGTAACGCCTCAACCGCGGCCATGACAGGAGGGGCCACCGCCATGTGTACCTCAGCTTTAGGTTTTACCCTGAGAGAGGAAAGAAAAGCTTCAGCTCAGATTTGAACCAGGACCAGATGTGGACCAGGACATGACAGAAGCTCACCCAGCAGGCCGAGGAGACCCGGCTGCTCTCACGCCACTCTCAATCCTGCTGGTGGTGGGTTCACCGGGTTGGGTGGGGATCAGGTTCTTACGGACACACCTGAAACACCAAGAAAACCTAAATCATCTTCAAACTGAACAATCATTTGTCCATGGGGGGGGGGGGGGGGGGGGGTATTAATGCAACACCGTGCAGTTTACAGGTTTTACAGTTTGTAGGAAGTAAAACACAAAGACAACAAACAAGAAAACAGGTTAAAAAACACAAGTAGCTGCACAACGTCAGAGCAAAAAACGCAAAGATAGAAACATGTAAATGGAAACACTCAAATAATAGAAAGTAACATGATAATAATATTCATTCATCCTTTCATTCATTTTCTAAACCGCTTAGTCCAATTCAGGGTGGGGGGAAGCTGGAGCCTATCCCAGCTGGCTTTGGGCAAAAGGCAGGGTACACCCTGGACAGCTCGCCAGTCCATCGCAGGGAAACACAGAAACCAACAACTACTCACGCTCACACTCACTCCTATGGGCGATTTACAGTAACCAATTAACCGAACATGCATGTCTTTAGACGGTGGGAGGAAGCTGTGACTATGTTATCCCTGGGATTGTCATGAACTTGTGTAGTGGTGAAACCAGAGTAAGTAAACGGAATAAAAATTAACACATATTAATTATTATTAACTATTATAATATTACATTACTAACTAATTAAAAAAGGAAGAAAGGAAGAAAAAAATAAGTAAACAACATTTATTCTCATAATGTTCATTACATTTTTGCCTTTTTTTACTTAATTCTGTGACATGATCTATAATTCCTGACTGACATGCCTTGTTGTGTAATTTCTGTGTTTTACGTCTGTATATTGGCAGGAGTGTGGAGGGGTGTAAGAGTGTTTGTCTTCTTTTGTTTGCATCTTAAATATTGTTTTGCGTTTAATCTGTAATTGTTGATTTATAATGCATTATTATACGTTTGTGGACTCCCTCGAAAACGAGTTGGTACATCTTAAGGGGCATCCCATAAAATAAATAAAGTATAATATGTATCTGATTACTGCAGCAACAGTCTCATAATGCTACATATCTGAAAGCAGTCAAGTTCAAACGGACATGGAAATGTAAGGGAGAACTAAAACGCACTGATCTGACGACTGATGCAGCCAATCATAACCTAGTAAACGAAATTTTGAGGTCAAATGGGGGATCGGACACTTTCAGCAGCAACATATCAGTTTAAACTGTTTTTATAATCAGCTGAGGAAGAAACAGTGACAGATAAGCAGAAGCCATGTTAGCCTGCTGCTGGTGGACCTTCTGAAACGTCTAACAGGAAGGACGCAGCCTTGCCGTCTGCGGCTTGCCACACTCACGTTTCATTAGCAGGCTTCTTGCGGAGGATGCTTGGTCGTGGGGAGGAAACCAGCGTGGGCGTTCCACCGACTCCTCCCTGGGCGTGGGCCTGCACCATGGTGGCTACTGTCTGAGTCGTGCTGAACGTGCTGCTGATGGGGCTCGCTACGAAGCTGTCGGCCAGTACGACTCCTTAAAGGGAATCAAAAGAAAAAGTCACCAAAGGCCAGTTTAAATGATAAACTCTGGAACTCGGGGTTCGGTAGCTACCGGGTTTGGCTTCAGGTTGCGGCTGGGGTGGCGGCTGCTGCTGAGTGGCTATCGGTGCCTGCTGTATTCCCTGTGCGGTGACTGAAGCTGAAGTGTGCAGGCCCTGGACTCCTATCTGCGCAGGCTGGATGCCCTGAGCAGCGATCGGTGCCGGCTGGATCCCCTGGGTGCTGATTTGAGCAGAAGGCAGTCCAATCCGATCCACCGCCATCAGCTGCATGTGGTTTAGGTGGACAGTGGTGGCCACGCCTGCCTGGGTGGGCAGCGCCGAGCTTGGAGCTTGAGGGGTCACTAAGAAGGAAATAAAACAACTTTACCTTTTGGAGGACAACATACCTGAAAGCAACCATCAGCTCGGCAGCGCTTACCTGGATACTGGCGGATGGTGGAGACAGAGCTGCTGATGGGGGTGTAGGTGTGGGTCAGGGGGTACGAGGAGGAGTATGCTGGTAAGAAATACTGGAACTGAACTGGTACAGAAGGCCTGAGAACAATATGGAAAAGTAATAAATGGTCATGGATCATCACCTGAACAGAGGAGGATCATTACTGGTGCCGGGACCTGATTAAAACAGTTTGTCTAATTATTTACAGGCTGTTTATTTAGTCCGTCTTGATTAATTGCATTTAATTGCATAAACATTTCAGCCCCAAAATGCAACTTTTCTTTTCATTAAAATGTATTTTAGTAGATGATTGGATCAAATAACAGACACAGACATTAATATTATAAATTCTGGATCTATTAATATCAGGAAAATACATCTAATTTTAAAAAGCAGTGAAAAATAGATCAAATATTTCTGCCCAACGCCGGACAGATGTAAAATTAAAGTGTCATTTGAAACCCTTTAACAACTCCAGTCTATACAGTATGTTACAGTACGTTTTTAGTTTTAGTCCACACTCTTCATCAACAGACATTAATATCTGACCGTAAACAGAGCGGTCAGACAGTCTGGCCGTGCAGCAGAGGCAATCACCTCCTGCTCTCAGTGTTGAACAGCACAGCTGACACACAACCAGTGAAGAAGAAGCCTTTCGTGTATTTAATGGCAGCAGACCTGCGCTGCTTCTTTATGTCTCTGAGAATGAACACCACGTTTGAAACGATGTTTCAGAGCGGACGTATCTGTTTACATATGAAAAGGGAGACTGAATAAACCTTTACTCTCAGCAGCCCACAGCCTCAGTCAGACCCCGACTGTTTAATACAATGATCCATCATAACCTCAAGTTGCCAAAGCGAACTGAACAGAGAGAAGGAACACGCAACAAAAAGAGGGGAGAAACTTTGCTAAAAGACTTACAGACCATCCAGATCAAACACAGTTCCAACTAGAAACAGCTATTATTGAAATAACAGCAACTGTGAATCCCCATTTATTGAACTATGCTGAATGATTTAAATGAAATTGCATAAGTATAAGAAATTGAAGAAAAAAAAAAAGCACAACTGACATTTTTTCTAATCGCCCCACATTGGGATCAAACCCATGACCTTCTGTATCAAAGCACACTGACCTACTCACTGCACCACGAGCACCTTGGAAAAAGTGTTGAACTAAACTCCAGTTAAGATGTGAAAGACGGTTCAATGTGAAAAACTTTCATGTGTTTAAGATTTATCAAAGCGTTGAAATGTTGCAGGGAGCATTGTTGGAACAAATCCTTCATATTTAAATGAGACATTTGCAGATCCCTTCGCTCCTTAAAGTGTGCAGCTGAGACCAATAGTTTACATTGAGCAGCCTGCAGAACTGCACGCATCACACAAGCAAAAGCCGACAAACGACAACAGAGCTACACGTTAAATGCTGCATTTGAACCTGTGCCTTGTATGTGTGCCGGTGCACAAAATGGACCAATCGCTGAGCTGACTTTAGTTTTTTTCCAATCACTGGAGAGGCAAAACATGTTACATGTTAGAAAACATGTTAGAAAGACCAAAAGTCAAAGCACATATCTCCTGAATGAGCTGAACAGTTTGATATTTGAAAGGTTGAAGTGAGGCAAAAGGTGTAGGATGAGTAGCGCGCCAAACTTTTTGCAGGAAAGACGATGGGGACGGGAACGTGATGAACCGGATACTGCAAACCCATGCAGAGCTCTGAAACTCCTGAAACCAATCGCAGAGCTGAATTTTTGCAACGTCCAATGCACAGTGGGTTTGAAGACTTTCATCCAATCACAAGGCTGAATTCCTTTTTTTTTTTTTTTTTTACAAAATGCTAAATATCTCATGAACTACAAAGATTTGAAACGATAAAAGTCGTAGCACACATCTCCCGAAGGAGCTGCAGGGTTTGAGATGTGAGCGATTGAAGTAACCCGAATGGCGCAGGAGGAGTAGCGCGGCAAAGTTTGGCGGAATAATAAAAATAAAAATCTCATGCCCCCATGAGCATTCACATTAACTAGGGCTGCATCGATTACTCGGATAACTCGTGTAACTCAAGTACAAAAATTGATTGAGGCAAATGATTTGCCTCGAAGCTCCGTTTAATTAACATCACGTGGTGATATATTTTAAATTTCTGCATCATCGCGGCATTCTCAGACCACTGCGCTGTTCAGAGGGACTACATCACTGTTTCAGTAAACATATCAAATATTTAGACATTTATAAATCAACGAGGCATGGCAAGGTGTAGTTCTGCTAACGCACGTTAACATTCTTGTAATCCGTCCCTCATCTGTCTCTCCCGCACACACGCAGAGTCAAAGCGCATGTTTTAGGCAGCGTGTGACGGAGCCTCTGTTCCTGCAGCAAACTTCTATTCCGTATGAAACAGTCACACTTTTAACAGGCGTGTCGTCCACCAAGACATCGGCTAGTTCTTACTGTGGACATGTTTACAAGTCAGTTCTTCTTTCTCCATGAATTCTTCTTTTTAATCCTTTAAAAAGGCAGGAATTTGCGATCGGTTGGGAACTTTTTCTCCACACATTGAACACGTGCACAAACATGTTGGCTGCACCAAATCCTCATGCATTAGGTAGTAGGGTGACCAGATCTTCTATCACCAAATGTGCAACAAAGACTGAAAATGTGGGACAATGTGAGATTCCACTCTGCCATGACAAAGTTTTAGGAAAATAAACTTTCTATTCTGCTCTTTGGTAATAAAACTACAAACCAAACATAATAAATCTGTGATTATAAAGCCTCCCTCTGAGTAGGGCGTTTTTTTGTGCCATTTCACATCATATTCTCTGTCGTGCAACACGGAAAAATGACTGACAAACCCTCTCACAGTCTCCTGGAACAGGTTTAACCCAGGAATATCTGCTGTCCCAGTCTTTGTTGTAACAACACTTTCTCTTCTTCTTCGCTGCGGTCGTCTCCCTGATCAATCGGTGTATTTATTTATTTATTTTCATTAGTGGGTGCATCCTAGATGTGCATTAAGTCCCGCCTCTTAGTTTGATTGACATGAGTGTAACTCAAATCAGCAGGCGGTGTGATGTGACAGACGTCAAATATTTTGCCACACAGAATTAGTAAAAGCCAGTTTTGTTGTTTGTTTTTTTCCTTCACAAAAGTGAAGACTGGTTGTAATGATGCGGGACAGCGCCCCGTTTTGTGGGACGTGTGGAGAGTAATAGAAATGTGGGACTATCCTGCACAAAGCGTGACATCTGGCCACCCTATTAGGTAGTAACAACACATGCAACACCTTCACAAATATAAATTCATAGATTTACTTTGGTCGAGTTTCTAGTATTTGTTTTACAAATTATAATAAAAAAATTTTTAACCGTTAGAGTACTCGATTATTAGTAAAGAGTACTTGATTCCAAAAGTACTCGATAGTTGCAGCTCTAGTTCAAACCACAAATACTTGTGTGGAAATTTAACAAATGATTAGAACATCGGTTTCCACATTACAGCTACTGGTCATTTCTCCACATAAACACAGCGTCATGTGACAGCAGAGGCTCTGCTGGTCACGTCTGTCTCGTCAAGGTGGGACAGAAACTCTGGAAGACGTCTGTCTTTCCTAGATTGATGAACTGGGCTGCTATCTTCTGGTTTTTGCTAAAAACAACACGGCTTCCTTTAGTCACATAAACAGCGTAACCTCTTCCAGTGCAACTCAGCAAGAAAATGATTTCTTTACAAATTTTACAAGATTTTGTTCCATAATAAATAAAAGTGAATTTAAAAGTGAAGAGCTGCTGTATAGGAACACTGTAATTTACTCTGTCCCACTAAGCTGACCAGTATTTTGCTCTCACCTGCTGTCACTTCTGGCTTCCATGGTAACAGGGTTTGGAGAGGATCTGTGGCCTGGGATGGGGATGAGGTTGGCTCTCTCTCCTGGGTAGTCAGGCTGAACGCGGGATGAAGAGTGGGCAATAGGCTGAGGAACCACTTTTGCTGTGAACAACACGGTTACAAGAGTGATGGAGCTTCAGATGGCGGCTCAGTTATGAAAAGAGCGAGAGGAAAGGCTCATCTTACCAACAGGGATTGCCGAGGTGGTCACAGCTGTAGCATGAGAGGAGTGGGATGCCATTGTCATGGTGACAATGGTACTACTGGTCATTTGGGTATGTGGCACAGTGCCTGAGCGTTAAAGAAAGACGGACATTGAGTTTATTAAGCGATGTGACCCGATGGAACAGAGTAAATATGAGAAAAGTCTGTACCTATTGTGGTTGTTGATGGCACGGTGTTAGTGGCAACTATTGGCGCCACAGTTGCTGCAGCTACAGGAGTCACAGTGCTAAAGATCGGCTTCTGTTTAGAAAAACAACAACAAAAGATTCCTTCATTTGCTGCATTAAAGTAAAAAGTCATTTTTTGACATCTAGCAGTTACCTGTGCCATGGTGTGGGGAGGCTGCGGCTTCTGAGCTCCTATTGCAGGATGAGACGGCAGAGTGATCCGTGTTGCGGTGTCACGGGACGTCTGAGGCCTCTGAATACTGACAGTAGCAGGAGGGGGGTGAATGGTCAGCGCTGGACGCCTAAAAGAGTAAAAAAAACTTTCATTATTAAAGTGGCAGCTGCTGCAAAGCAACGCTTTGAGCCCAGTCTCAGATCCAATCAGCTGTTTGGTCCAACAGGACCATGTCAAACTTGTAAAAAAAAAAAAAAAAAAAAAAGTCATTTTGATGCTGACAGTAGTTACTTACCCATGTGCCACCTCAGAGTGGGTGGCTGTCGGACTGATAACCGGAGACTGCGTTCTGGTTGCGGAAATGGGCGCCACCACCGTTGGAAGTACAGCCGTAGAGGTGGTTACAGCAGGACGGGACTGTGGACAAACGCCCATCTAGATATTAAAGAAGTACTTCTACAATAGCAGAACAACATTCAGCTCTTCCATCTGAAAGTATTTGAAGCACCTGAATGGTTTGGTGTATGATGTGCTGCACTGTGGGCTGGCCGGGGCCCGCACTTGCTCCGGTCGCTGGCCGCAGCACCGTCTTGTTGCTGGACATGACAGCTGCTGCAGCCGCTCCTGCAGGTTACAGAATAAACTCATGGAGCAAAATCCACCACAAAAACAGACGTTTGCGTGTCTTCTAGCATCAGCCATACCTCGAGGTAAATGTGACGTGAAGGTCTGGGGCTGTACTGCCGGGGCCCCAATTTGGCCTCTAATTATCTGGATGTTGGCTGGCAGCAGTTGGTGGTGTAAGTTGCTGGAGTGACCCTGAGACGATACGACACAGCAGGGGTCGTTAGTAGTCAACCAAGAGAAGGCAACGTCTAGTAACGGGTGATATGCAGCGCCCTCACCTGCTGACCACTGATGGTTGCCACGGGGATAGACGGGGTGGTGGCAATAGTGCTCTCGATGGTGACAGTAATATGACTGGGCACCTTGGGAGGTATGGGAATGTGAGCCTGGTTGGAGGCTGGAGCTGGAGCAATAAGACGGCTTGGCATGGGGGACTTCAGGACAGCCTAATAAAAAGGAAACAGAAACAAATCCAGATCAACTACAGAGGAAAAAACCTGTTGGAGTAAACAATGAACATTTAAAAGAGTATAAAGAGCAAATTAGGAATGTTACTGCTGATCTGGTTATAAAAGCTGTCGGAGACGGAGCCCCTCTGCCACAGTTTCTTTTAGATTCTTTACAAATCAACAGAAACCCTACACATGATTAAAAAGAAATGATCAAAAATAAAATCCTCACTGATTAAAAATAACTTTATTAACTTATCTTTAAAACACCTAAACTGTGTTTAGTTCTGAAGATATGTGACTGAAAAAATGGAAAATACTGTGAGTGTAGGAAATATTTGAGAGTGCAGAACGACAGATACGTGTTGGAATATATTATCAGAGAAGCGATGTGGAATCAGAGGGGAGGGGGGCTCAGCTTAGCTTAACTTCATCAGTACATCTGCAAGCCCGAGGTTTGATGCTCTGTTTTCGTCTGCTGTAAAGGTAAACAAGTAATAAAGGACAAAATATTGTGAAACAGTAAAATTTTCTGCCTGTAATTGATATTTTTGTTGTTATAAGAGCTAAGGCACCAAAAGAGAAGTTATTAATTACATTTTTTTTTTTTATTTAATCAGCAAATAAATCAGTTATTGGGATTTTCTTCTGCCAAATATCAGAATTAGTATTGACTTTAAAAAAACTAAATCCAGATCATTTGGGTTCTAGTTTAACTCTGGCTATTTCCAAACAGTTCAGAAGACCTGCTGACCTCTGGGTCTGGAATGAACGATGAAAATGTTTAATCAGCATTCGGCCAAGCTTTGAATAACCCTGCAGTCGAAGCGGATTTTGTTTGGTTTGAACTGGCACAGCTTCAACAGAAACAAAATCCAAAAATCCAGGTACAGATGCTCATTGTCACCAAGGCAACCAAAAAGGACAGAGCTGATTTCTTCTAGAGACACATCTACCTGACAGCAGCGTCTCACATGGAGACTGAAATTGCAAACAATGTGGAATTGAACTTAAAAATAAGAGTTGTTTTGGCAGCTGGAAACTTATTCATCATCCCGCTACATGGAGCTTATTTCTATTAGTCAAAGTGATCAATCAATCAGTGTCCTGAGAGTTATGATTAAAAGACACCTCTCTCACATGCTGTTGTAGTACAACAGCTCTCCTCTGGGACGTAGCGGGACACTGAACCAGTATGTCATCGTCACAGCACTGGTTATAAACCTGCTACATGATGCAGTAGGAAAGGCTGTGATAGGCTGCAGTCAACAAGTGTACCTGCATTAAAATAACATTTAAAAGATATATTTATTTAGTAGAATTGTCTTTTTTTTTTTTTCCTTTTTTTTTTTTTAACCAATTCACACCTAAGTTACATTGAAATAGTTTCAAACAAAGATTGTAAGACTTTAAACTTTAAGATTTCACTTTTAAATTTGGATTCTCTGTTAAATCATCAACATTCAAAGTGAAAGTCTACGTCATAAACCTAATAAGCTTTAGGTCTTGCCCATATTTTACCAGGTTTAAAACACAACAGCATGGAGATGTTTCACCGGCTCTAATTCATAAAAAAAGTTACCTCAAGAAACGGTTGAATCTTTACTTTTTAGGAAAGAAACTAAGTTTTGCTGAAAGAGAAGCAACTTTCACCTTCATTTGTCCCTCAGTGAGGACTGCAGGTTGCCCCTGCGGGAGGTGGACAGGGGGAGCAGGTACCGTCACAGGTGTGCCGGGCTGTATGGACACCGTCTGAGCAGCAGCCTGTGGTTGCCCGTGTGTCTGCACTTGAGGGTAAGGTCTGACAACCATGGTCTCCTGCTTGTCATCTCTGAATGCTAAGGTTCCCCCACCCCCAGCAGGTGGATGATCTTGTTGACCATGGTCAGCTTCACGATTGCTGTCGCCTTCTCCACCAGCTGACCAAAGAAAAGTCAGATAAAACATTAGTCTTCAGTCTTATATGTCTTACACGAGGCATTCAGAGAACAAACGGAGCATGAAGAGGTTACCTGGAGGGTTTGATGGCTGGTTGACAGGCACCAGGTTTGCGGTTGCAGGAATCTGAGGAGCTCCCCCGCTGGGAGCTGGCAGCCCGTGTCGGGGGAACTGTTGTGAACTCATGTTTTTTAACTATATCTGACCTAAAATAGTGACAAAACTGTATATTAATTCCTATGGCAGATAACACAGTGAAGATCTTGCAACACTGAGGTGAATTAATGCAAGTGATCTTTTTCATTAAACGTGCATGGAGATTAAAAACAGCTTAAATACACCAGTTTTAGTCTCCACAGGCTGCGCGGGGACACATAGCATGCTAATGGGACACATAGCATGCTAATGCAGAGCTACGACATACGATCATTAGCTGCTAGCAAAAGAACCCTACTGTTATCAATAGGACTACGTAAAATAAACAGTTATCTAAGATGCTAAAAACACCACTTTTAATGTACATTTTAAAAAGATGCCATATTTAGTGTCGATATATGACAAAATTCCCTCGATAAAGACTGTATCAGTAAATGTCAAATAATAAATTAACGTTCAAGTAAATAAACATCTTTTTCAGTGCATTCATTAAAGCCACCAAACGCGATCTCAGCGCAGTCAGATAATCTACAAAGTCGTCATTTGTTTTTGTTCCGTAACCTTAAAACTAAAACATTGTTGGCTAGCCAGCTATGCTAACTGCAGGCTAATGTTACAGTCGCTAACCTGATGCCGCCTGATTAGATTCTTCTAAGTATCAACTTTAAGAAGAGCAAAACTGGGCAAACCTCAATGGATTAAACAAAGAAACATGTTTCCGTGTTTGTGCAGGTATTACCGTATCGCTTAAAGAAACCTAGGCAATGGTGGTTCTGTGGATTACAATTTTCTCCATTCGTCTTTTCTTTTTTCCAACATGTAAGCCGGAAGAACGTTTAGGGAAGAACCGGAGCTCTTTGCTTCTTTTGACCAATCACAGAAGGCTTCGGTGGACCTCCGACCAATAGAAGCAGGAGAGCTGCTGTGGGCTGGCCCAAAGCAGCCACTGGACCAATCCGGAGCCGTTGGCTCTGAACCAACGTAAACCTGCTACTCTGGCTTGCGAACAGCATGATCACGTGATCTGGTGCAGCGTTTTCAATCTTTTTTGAGCCAAGACACACTTTATCTCAAATTAAAAATCACAAGGCACACCACAAACCAAAAAGTCCATATTATTGATATAAAGTCCATCTTGTCAAAGCCTCTTGCATAGAAATCAGATAAACACAAGAAGATGGAATTTTATTATCTTTCACTGTGGTATGTTTGGATGAACACAGAGCTGCTTTTAGACCAATTAGGTGAAATTGGGTAATTTCTCATGGTACACCTCATAATCTCTTACTCCACACAAGTTTGCCACGGCACAGTGGTTGAAAACCACTGATCTAGTGAAAGGCAGCAGTCGAGCCAACCACCATAGGTCCATTTCCTGCCAGCTGACCCATTTCCGGGTTTTATTACTGTCTTGGGAAGATCTCTTTTCTAGGGATACTTCCAAATTTACTTAGATTTATTTCAAAGTGTATTGACATTTCGTGATAACATAATGAAATAATAAAATTTAAATGCTCACGCTCTGCTCTAAAATGATACTTAAAATGTTGATCTGGAGTTGAAGAAGAGTTTTGAAATTGTTTTAAATGCCAAATGGATTTTCATTGCTTCTTTTCTTCTGAATAATGTGCATTTGAAATTAAATGAAAAATTCAAAATACTTTATTTGTCCTAAAAGGGAAATTCAATATTGTAGCATATAATTAGATAATTAACTTGAGGAGGTCTTGTTCCGGAGGCTGCTGGCAGGAATTTAACATTTAAAACTTTAAATGTTATGAACTATTAAACTATTTAATGTTAAATTAATCTAACATTTAATAGTTTTACATTTAAAACATTTAAAACTTTTTTCAGAACTGCGCAAGCTCAAGTAATTTGACAGGAGAAAAAGTTGCATGATTTTCTTTTTACTATCCCTTATTGTAACTTAGTGTTAAAATCAAAATTTATTTATAAAGCATTTTTTATGCAAAAAGCATCACAAAACGTTTTACTTAATAAAAAACAATTCATATTAAAATAAAAATGTAAGAAGTACAACTACAACAACAAAAACAACACCTGGCTTGTTGCTGCTGTGAGAAAACAATATTTAGGGGTTATGTCCACAGCATGAGACAGTTTACCGATGGTCACAGAGGATTCCACCATAGCAACCATCCAGATCAGAGTAGGCCATGCCACGGCTGCAACGCAGGACCTCCAGCCACTCAGACAAGTGCCAACACTCCCCCCAAACTGAACAGGGAGAGCCTCGGTGTGGAGGTTCTCCATACGGAAAACACTGGAGCTAAAAATTAGAAAGCAAAGATCAAATAAACCTTAATAAGAACAGATAAGAACAAAAAATATATAAAAAAATAAAAAGAAATAAAATTAAATTCAATTCAATTAAATTAAATGAAATTAAAATAAATAACAAAGCACAAATAACAGATTAATAAAATTAGTTAAAAGCTAAACTAAAAGGTACATATTGAGCCTGTTTTTATAGACATGGGCAGTTGCTGCAGCCCTGTGCTTCTCTGTTTCAAAAGTAAGCGCCATAGTGGGGGAACAAGATTTCACCATGTATGTTTAAGATCTGACTCCAGGAATAACTAAAAAGCCGGCACCAGAGGATCTCAGGCTCCACAAAGGCTCATCATTAAAAAGCAGGTCAAATAAATAAGAAGACCCAAGATCATTGAGATTTTTATAAATAACTAAAATAGCCTTAAAATGAATACTGAAATGCATGAGGAGACAAGGCAGCGAATTTAAAACAGGTGTAATGTGTTCTTGTCAGAACGTGCTGCTGAGTTCTGGAGGAATTAGCAAACAGTAAATCACCACCATTTGTTTTGGGATTGTCCAAACATAGAAAGCTGTTGGAGAGAATTTCATAATAAGCTGATTATCAAATACACGGATACCTTTTGATTTCAAAGTGTTTTATTATGTTTTCTTTCCTCCAGAAATAAAATGTATTTCTGGATATCTTTGGAACATGCAGTTGGTGGCGTGGCTGGTGAAAACATTCAGCCATAGATAACTGGCATTAACATAGATTTACAAGAGACAAAACATTTCCTTCTAATTAAATATTAAGATAAACAGATATTTACAAGAAACAAAACATTTCCTTCTCTTAAATCTAAAGATGGACCTACATCAGGATAAATGGGTAAATGTGAAACGTTACAATCAGATTTTATTAAAATAATAAACTGAGAAAAATGTTATTTAGTTTTGTGAGTGTGTGAACGTGAACGTAGACTGATTGATTGATTTTTTTTCTTTTCCATGTCATCCATAAAAGTGCCCACATGGGCTTAAAAGACACAATACATGTCTTGACTATTTAAAGATAGAAAACAGGAACAAGTTTCATCGTATCCATCCATTTACAGAGCAACACAGTCACAATTTACATTATGTAGGATACAGTTTTCTCTGTCCTGATGTCCAGGTTTTTTCAGTAAATCTAGCTGAGATATGAATTTCCTCCTTGAAAACCAAAAGAACATGTCGCACTCAGACATCCCAAACAAATCTGGTTTCCTCATTTGAATGTTTTTTAGCAGAAATTTCCTTAGTTGGACACTGGAACAAAAAGGAAGTTCATCTTCATCAACTTCAAGATCACGCCAAATGCATACGCTGCTCTTCGGCTATACGCTCACACTTCAATCGCTAGGGGCAACGATGACCTCTGACCTCTCCATAAATGTAGCGTAAATATGGGTCGCTATTGTAATCTTCTTTCATGTGAACACAGCTTAACATACACTGCAAAGGAAAAGGAGAAAAGCTCACAATAACAGATTTAAACAGATGCATGAACAATATTTAAAGGAAATGTTCTTTTGTGTCGTAGAAAAGGTTTCAGATCTTCGAGTGCAGCTCAAGAGAAAAGGAAGCAAACAAAACAGTGTTGCATTAATATTTTGGTTCAGTGTACATAAAAAGTACACATGATGTGTCATAAAAAAGGAAAGGGAATGATATTTAAGATTAAATAAGTGAATAAGTAAAGAAGTAAATAAACAAATAATAGAATAAGGAAAAAGCTACAGGGTCTTGAGCCTCTTTCTTTTAAAAACATCTACAGTTTCTGCAGGTCGGAGGTCCTCTAGCAGAATGCTTGATATCGATACGTCAATCCTTTTTGTACTGTTATTAAATCATATTTTTTATTGTGACGACAGTTTTCCCCTCCCTGGATACTCACAGTCATGTTTTCATTTGTAAAATTGTTTTATGAAATATTTAAATAAAATTTGGTCCTTCGTTAAATTAAATCACAGAGTCATGTTAAATAACTACATCAGGTCTTTTTATTCATTTAGTGGTTTTAGTCATTACAACATGAAAACTGTGGGAAGTATTTGATCAAAACGAAACAGTGAATTTGTTTTTATTTTATACATCACATGGGCCATTAAATAGCACATGATTTGTACATGTTTTACACAACAACTCAGTCATGTTTCAGTGAATCTGCGAGCGTCTTGTGTTTCATTTAGATGTGAGGAACGGTTATTATGTGTGACTCTTTGCCCTTTGGCTAAAAACTGCCTGTGAAAAGTCTTCCTGCCAGTGTGTTTGGAAACAGCAAAGTTCTGTGTTGCACATCACACAATTACCCACTGATGATCACCATGAAGGGCCTTCGCAAGAAGAACCACTTTCAGATGCTGCAGTTGAGCTTCAGTCAGATGTGACGTCCACCTAACTCTAATCAATATCATGCCTAAGTGACAGATCAATGGTAGGTAAATAGAGAAAGCTAACAGCTAACAGCAAACAGCTACAGCTGTCCTCAAATGTGTTCATACTCTCCCTGAGCAATAAGCTGAAATTGACATCAGTAATAAATTAAATTTATTCAAAATCATTACATTTTCTAATTCTGGTTCAAAAGAAATGTTTTTTCAAAAGCAAATAAATATGATAAAATGATATATTCATTATTATTATTATTATTATTATTATTATTATTATTATTATTATTATTATTATTATTATTATTATTATTATTTCAGACCCAGAATCCAGAATCCAGAAAGATCCATATCCCGATAATAAAACAACAATAAAAAACCAAAATAAAGAAAAATAACACAAAGCACTTTACAATGGTCATAGTCCAAAAATCACACAATGTATATTACACGTAACTCATAAACTAATGTTTTCTTTAATAATCCTTTCATAATTCCACAAAAGTCAGGTGTTTCCTGTACCTTTCAATCAGACTTTTGTACCTGTATTGTCCCACTGTTCATCGGAAAAGTGCTCTAATATGTTCAGGGCAGATTAGTTTTTTGTTGTTGTTGTTGTTGTTTTTTTTTCCAACTCAGCTAAATGAAAAAACAGTGTCTTATATCACTAAATTTTAATTTAGTAAGCTTTTAGTTATTGTTCTTTTTTCAGTCTCCAGTTATTTGATGAAAGGCTGTAGTTCTTTAATGAGAGGGTATGAGCACATTTAAGGACGCCTGTGTGTCCCTGTTGCAGCACCAGCAGCAGTTCCTGCATCAGACACTAGAGGGCAGCAGTTAGTCATAAATTATCTTTACCTGCAGGTCAGACAGGTATCAACGTCAAAGATCCTTCACAAAAAACATGCCACAAGAGATGACATCACCAGGATTAGATATTTATGTTAAAACAATATATCTACACGGCATGGCTGCTTGTTTTTAAAAAAAAAAAAACGACATTTAAATTATTCAATAAAACAATCATATAATAAAACTCAGCATGTAGTCTTTGGTTTTTCAATATTTTAGCATGTTAGCATGCTAATAAATTTCTTAAACTTGAGCATAAATGCTTGTTTTTTTGTTTGTTTTTTAAATAAATAACATTTTGATTAAAACATTTGATAAAACTCAATGTGTGAGCCTTGGGGGTTTTTTTTGTTTTTTTTTTAATTCTTTAGCATGGGCTGCACGGTGGCGCGGTGGTTAGCACTGTGGCCTCACAGCAAGAAGGTCGCTGGTTTGATCCTTGGCTGGTTTGGTCAGTGGCCTTTCTGTGTGGAGTTTGCATGTTCTCCCCGTGTGTGCGTGGGTTCTCTCCAGGTACTCTGGCTTCCTCCCACCATCCAAACACATGCATGATAGGTTAATTGGTCACTCTAAATTGCCCCTAGGAGTGAGCATGAGTGGTTGTTTGTCTCTCTGTGTGTGGCCCTGCAATGGACTGGCAAGCTGTCCAGGGTGTACCCTGCCTGTCGCCCAAAGCCAGCTGGGATAGGCTCCAGCTTCCCCGCAACCCTGAATTGGAATAAGCAGTTTGGAAAATGAATGAATGAATTCTTTAGCATGTTAGCATGCTAAAGCCTCACCTAAACTTTAATATTACCGCCTTTTTATATCATAAGACAATTAAATTTAAACATTTCCTAGCATCATAGATATATTTGAAGTGCAGAAAGAAAACAAAAGTGTGCTTCACTCTGTTTTTTTCAGTCGTGTGCGCTGCTTTGTATTGTGTGTATTTTTAGCAGTCGATAACAAGAACCACCATTCACATAAATATCAGCCAATATTTTCCTGTCATCACAGGTACTTTGTTGAACTGTTTACTTCAATATTCGTTAGGCAGCTCATGGTTCACCTACATCTGGGCCATGCGGGCTTATATAAGCCATTCCTGCAAGCCGAAGCATGCCTGCTAAGCTCCAGACTTGCTCTCTCATTCACTGACATACACCTGTTGGTATGTTGCTCTAGCGCGGAGTTGATCATGAAACCCTCATGACAGTCATTCTTTGGATGTCACTGCTGACTTCTTTAGAAAATGATGTGGGCTGCTACGAGGAGCAGATGCCAAGGAATTTACTTTTACTGAGAAGTGACAATGCTTGGAAACATGAACGTGTTTTTCTAAGAGTAGGTGGAATGAAGAAGACAGGTTACTTTCACATTACTCATGATTTAACTGATAAGAAACTAGTTTTGTCCATTTGGATCCTTCAGCTTTTGTTCTCATGTCATATGGGGATTGCAGATGGTAAAGAATCTGACCTTGTCAGGTGTAATAATCCTCATGCAGTCTGGAGGTCATACACCTCTGCATGTCTCTCTTTGTGTTGCTCCAGACACCCATTATACTGACTCATCCTTTCTTTCCTCTTATACATGAATCAGTCGCTCTGGATTGGGCTTCCTAGTTGATTCACTGGGAACCACAAGGAACGCCAGACTGTTACCAGCCGAACAGCTAAAGAAGCTCATTGTATGTTTTATTACAGACACATTCATGAGTCCTGATTAACCTCTCTGCTGTTCACAGGGAAGGTATTTGTTGTTCGGTACATTCTGATTTATTCCAACAAATCACTTTAATCATCTTATTCCACCAGCAGTGTGAAGATGTAATAGCTGATACCTTACAATGTTAATTACAATGAAGTTGACATTTTAAGACAGTAAATGTGTGAATTTTGGCTTCTTGGAATAATAATGGGCTTTTCTGGCTATTTTTGTATAGTAATGAATATGTTTGAAAGAAATCCATTTCAATCTTGGTGAAGTAACAGAACAGCATAGCACTGCTCAGAATTTAGCTTTTTAAATGGACTTCATAGTAAAATAAATAAAAAGAGACAACAGTCAAAGGAGATACCTAGATGTAGATGTTTTTTGAGAAGAGACAGATGACGTGTGTAGGGCATCTGGTTGAGATGCCTCCTGGACGCCTCCCTGCTGTGGTGTTTCAGATGAAACACACCTTGTTCCCGACGGGTTAAAGGTGTCAGGGACAAATGGCAGTTGAGTTTGATAGATATATCACCTTCTAGTCGTTTAGAACTTGCAGGTTAAAAGGATTGAATGGTGTTTTTTCCATTCCTGTCTGTTCCACAGTATGATGTTGGTGCGTAACAGAAAAGCTGAAGACGGCGAACGGTTAAACTGCCTTTTTATTCTACCCTCACCTCAAACTTTTTGAAAAAGTTTGATGTTATTTATGTATTTCAAACCTAGAATAAAAACAAGATTGTAGTTCTTGAAAATAGCTAATTTTCTATTGTAGATATTTATCAAAAAGTTTTACCGCATTTTACACACCATGAGGCGCACCTGAAAGCCTTTCATTTTCTCCAAAATTGACAGTGGGCCTTAAACTTGGTACGCCTTATGTATGCACCCAGTCCCAAAGTTTACTGCGAAAAATCAAGTGAAGCAAAGGAGTCCAGAGCTTAGCATCATTCTGGGAGGATTAATAAAACAACTACAACTGTTAGGCGTTGTAGTGTAAACAGGGCGTTTAAGGTGAAGTTGCAAGCATCGTAGAGACAGCGTCGGGTGAGTTACGGCACCATATGTAAATTGGATTGTGGATACCTGGGTGAAGGTATCTCCTTTGACTGTTGTCCGAGCTTTCAGAAAAGCCAGTATCCTTGCTGAACAGCCACCCAGCAACAAGACTGAGTCCGACAATGACGAGAGAGAACCTGCTATGCTTGATGGTGAAATTGCCCAGCTGTTCAATTCAGATACAAAAGATGAGGACTGATGGATTTGTGACAACAGATTTATCAAAAAATAATGTGTGTAGTTGAATAAAGTTCAACCAAACTAACTTTTTTGCTTTTGTTATTTTGTTTTACTTTTGTTTTTTTCATGCGCCCAATAACTTGGTGCGCCTTATTCATGACTGAAGCACAGAAATCGACGCCATAATAGAGGCTGCGCTTTATAAACTAGCGCGCCTTGTGGCCTGAAAAATACTGTAAATTTTCTTTTTTTTTTAAAGGTCAGTTGAAGCTGTGTAATAGTTTTATCTAGCTGGGCTTTGGGCAAAAATGGCTCCTGTAAAGGTTGCAACTATTTTCAGTTCACATTTTTGTTTCAACTGGGACAAATTTCTGAATGTTAAGAGGCAATGATTGGTTTATTCTTCTGCATATCACTTCAACTGCTTTAAGATCAACCACATTCTTAAATTTGAGCCTTTTTTATTTGACATTATCCAGTTTATTGCTGCAAAGGGATACTCGAGACGGATAGAGAGTCTATCACAGGGCCAAAACAGGAAGAATTCTACCCTGCAGGTTCAACTTAGTCACTAATTACACAGACATACATGTCTGATGACTGTGAGAGGACAATGAAGCGCCCAACGCTGACACAGACAATGTCTGATATTTACTGCACACTACAGTATCTTCTAAGTAAAGAATAAGTTGGATGTGTTCAGGGTTGGGCAGGGGACCAAAATCAGCATGGCCACAGTGCCTCACCTGAAGCAAAACGACTTCATACCATTGGCTTACAAACCACACAATGGAGCAATACACACAGAGCTGCAAGCCTTTCATGAAATATTTTCATTTTCTCAGTAACAGCCCTAAAATTAGAAGACATTGCCCTGATTTATGTGGAAAACTTCAGGGGGTGGGGGAACATTTTATGACTGCTGTAGGCAGGAAGTTTTGGGATCTCCATGGAAATTAAGGCAAAACACAAAACTCCACAGATATTTTTCCAAGTGTTTCACACAGGCTTTGAATGTGAATAATGCTTAACAGCATCCAAAAGGAGTGTGATAAACTGCTACTTTCTCCCACGTTATGATATTAATATTGTAATCTGCACAAACTACAGAAAATCCATGTTATTTCAGGTCATTCTGGAGTTCACCGACCATGTAAAACATCAAAACTCTGAGCAAGCTCTCTTCCCTGACATCTGCTCTTGATCCACATGTTGACATTGTGGTAAAGTGAGAACCACTCACACTTGTCAGGGGTCAAAAGCGATGAAATAATGATGATAAACGTATCAGAGCTGAAAAGTGATTTAAGCAAACATCCAGATGTGTACGGAATGCATACATGTCTGCTGATTCCTGGTTGGATGATGATGAGTTTAAAACCCCTGGGATTCCTTCAGGAATGAACCTCATATTGTGAGGCAGTTCAAACTTGGCAGTCACATAATCCTAACCTTTCCCCTTCAAGGGCCCCCCAACGTCACCCACAGTAAGGTGGGGGCTTGTGTCTAACATGCACTGACATCAGAGAAGGGATGAAATATCTGACATGTGATCTGTGTGAGCACAGAAGGGACCAAAATAATGGTAAATCACAGACACCCTGGTGCCACATGTGTCCCAGCTGGAAATGGTATTCAACAGATGCAGATTTATTGGTGTTTCTTTTCCCAGCTAAGAAAAGTGGCACTTAGCTACAAGAAAAATCCGCCTGGGGAAAATGTGCGGCATCTAAGGAATGCAATTCCAAACTCGCTGAGGGAACATGGAGGCAAAAATATTTACTTTGAAAGTCAAAGATTATAGACAAAGTTTAGCATGTGAGAACAGCTTGGAAATATACCAGAAAGAACATATACTGTATGTACAAAACTATATTTAAAGAACTTGGAACATAATGTGAAAGTAAATAAAAGCAGAATGAAATGACTTTACACCATTCCAGATGATTCTTCATGGAGGATTTCAGTTAATGAATCATTTGGCTTTTAGTTGCTCTGTTTGATGCATCTTGTGTTGTTTCTCCGTCTGTTTAGATCAGTGATAACAACCTCAGACAGGTTTGATCTTTAGTTTCCAGCTGAGCTTCATTAAAGGGAAAGGACTGAAGGAGCTTGTTCCACATTATGAAGCCAGTTTTCATGCAGTCTGGGGAAAAAGAAGCATCTTTCTGCAAACCTTTCAGGGAAACTTCAGTGAGATCATGGTGCTGTTAAAGATGAGTGTGTGATTCAGAGCAAACGTGTGTGTTCAGATAAAGTCAGAAGAAGGAACGTCTCCATCAGGAAAAGGCATGGTGTTCAGAGATCAGCTGTTAAAAAGCCGCTGATGAGCAGCAGCAGGTATCTGAAGCTGCTGGTGAACCTCTCCATCAGGATCCTCCAGAGGCTGCAGCTGGACATAAAGCTGCATCTGGACCTCCCTTAACCAATGATCACACAGAGAAACGTCTGCAGAGACGCTGGAATACATGAAGACTCATTTTCTGACAGTTTTCTGCTCTGATCAACGTCCTGCTGCACTAAATGGTCCAGATGGATGGAGGTCTGGAAGGTCCAGATGGATGGAGGTCTGGAAGGTCCAGATGGATGGAGGTACTGGATGGTCCAGATGAATGGAGGTCTGGAAGGTCCAGATGGATGGAGGTACTGGATGGTCCAGATGGATGGAGGTACTGGATGGTCCAGATGGATGGAGGTCTGGAAGGTCCAGGTGGATGGAGGTACTGGATGGTCCAGGTGGATGGAGGTACTGGATGGTCCAGATGGATGGAGGTCTGGAAGGTCCAGGTGGATGGAGGTACTGGATGGTCCAGATGGATGGAGGTCTGGAAGGTCCAGGTGGATGGAGGTACTGGATGGTCCAGATGGATGGAGGTCTGGAAGGTCCAGGTGGATGGAGGTACTGGATGGTCCAGGTGGATGGAGGTACTGGATGGTCCAGATGGATGGAGGTCTAGAAGGTCCAGGTGGGTGGAGGTACTGGATGGTCCAGATGAATGGAGGTCTGGAAGATCCAGATGGATGGAGGTCTGGAAGGTCCAGGTGGATGGAGGTACTGGATGGTCCAGATGGATGGAGGTCTGGAAGATCCAGGTGGATGGAGGTCTGGATGGTCCAGATGGATGGATGTTAGGGATGGTCCAGATGGATGGAGGTCTGGAAGGTCCAGATGGATGGAGGTCTGGAAGGTCCAGTTGGATGGAGGTCTGGAAGGTCCAGTTGGATGGAGGTACTGGATGGTCCAGATGAATGGAGGTCTGGAAGATCCAGGTGGATGGAGGTCTGGATGGTCCAGATGGATGGATGTTAGGGATGGTCCAGATGGATGGAGGTCTGGAAGGTCCAGATGGATGGATGTTAGGGAAGGTCCAGATGTCTGGAGGTCTGGATGGTCCAGATGGATGGATGTTAGGGATGGTCCAGATGGATGGAGGTCTGGAAGGTCCAGATGGATGGATGTTAGGGATGGTCCAGATGGATGGAGGTCTGGATGGTCCAGATGGATGGAGGTCTGGAAGGTCCAGATGGATGGAGGTCTGGATGGTCCAGATGGATGGAGGTCTGGAAGATCCAGATGGATGGATGTTAGGGATGGTCCAGATGGATGGAGGTCTGGAAGGTCCAGATGGATGGAGGTCTGGAAGGTCCAGATGGATGGATGTTAGGGATGGTCCAGATGGATGGAGGTCTGGAAGGTCCAGATGGATGGAGGTCTGGAAGGTCCAGATGGATGGATGTTAGGGATGGTCCAGATGGATGGAGGTCTGGATGGTCCAGATGGATGGAGGTCTGGATGGTCCAGATGGATGGAGGTCTGGATGGTCCAGATGGATGGAGGTCTGGATGGTCCAGATGGATGGAGGTCTGGAAGGTCCAGATGGATGGAGGTCTGGATGGTCCAGATGGATGGAGGTCTGGATGGTCCAGATGGATGGAGGTCTGGAAGGTCCAGATGGATGGATGTTAGGGATGGTCCAGATGGATGGAGGTCTGGATGGTCCAGATGGATGGAGGTCTGGATGGTCCAGATGGATGGAGGTCTGGAAGGTCCAGATGGATGGAGGTCTGGATGGTCCAGATGGATGGAGGTCTGGATGGTCCAGATGGATGGAGGTCTGGAAGGTCCAGATGGATGGATGTTAGGGATGGTCCAGATGGATGGAGGTCTGGATGGTCCAGATGGATGGAGATTAGGGAATTGTTGGTAGATGAAAATGATACAAAAGGAAGTAGCACTCCTTGTGCTGTAAAGACAGCGCTCCATCGCATGATGCAGGAATACCAGCAGAATCTTTGGCTGCTGTGTGTGTGAAGACACAAACACCCCATCAAGAACCTGTGGAGCATTATTAAAGGCAGGTTATAGAACATTGTGGAAGAACAGTGCGAGCACATTTCAGTTTAAAACTACACAACTAGAAGGTCCAAACCCCTTCCTTCAGACTTCCCTCCTGAAGCCAGGCATCCAAAGCACAGAAACACACCTTGTTCCCGACGGGTTAAAGGTGTCAGGGACAAATGGCAGTTGAGTTTGATAGATATATCACCTTCTAGTCGTTTAGAACTTGCAGGTTAAAAGGATTGAATGGTGTTTTTTCCATTCCTGTCTGTTCCACAGTATGATGTTGGTGCGTAACAGAAAAGCTGAAGACGGAGAACGGTTAAACTGCCTTTTTATTCTACCCTCACCTCAATCATTTCCTCATCTCATTCTTCTCTTACATTTGTTCTCGCTCGGCTTAGAGCCCCCTGGTGGGAAGGAATACTAATTTTCACATATTCCCCAATGCAAGTGCCTGAAAACACAACACACAGGTGACTAGATATTTATTATTTTTGAGTTAGAACAATTAATTGGCTGAAACTTCAGTGTTATGGAGATTTAAGCAGTATATTTAAAAAAAAAGTTCTCCTGTAAAACATGTCCCAGTTCTCTAGCTCAAAGATATGTGAGAATTTGTGGTGTAAATGGAGCAGGAGCGGTACTTGCCAAGACCCCATCCTAATTATTATAGGTGAGTTGCTGCCGTTAAGTTCAGTGTCAACTAGAAAAAAAAATACTCGGCCCAAATTTGGTCTTGATTTATGTTGTTGACTAAATGTGAGTGTGGCAGCGATAACTCAGCAGCATGACTGAAACTGCCATAAGGGAGGTTTTACATATTAGGACCACTTCTGGTCCACAATCCATATCCAGGCCAACAACTGACATCTGGACCACATGTGACCCTCAGGAGACTTGTTATCCAAGCCAGGCAAACACTTGCCAGGGCCGTAACTGGTGTCATAAGTGCAAAAAGTTGCCCGGATTCAGCCCAAACATGTCTACTATCTGGCATATCCACTTATATTTTATCATGAAAAGGCTTAATGTCAAACAATAAAAATGTCACACGCTCTCTATGTTATACTGTTTTTATTTATATCTGACATACCATCCTTTCTAGTTGTTTATTGTATATTTTAGGAGTGGTGTGAGAAGTTTTGCTGTCTAATAGCCTGCACGAGGCATGAAGGCAGCTGCCTTTAAAATCTTCTCACATATTGCAATCTACTGGAAATGGATAAATCTTCCATAAACCAAGAATAGGAAAGAATTATTTACCCAGATCAGAACTGGACATATCATAAAGTCTGGAGCCAGAATGACAAACAGATCCACGCTAAGATTAAATGCCTGACAGCCCAGTAAAGAAGCTGGTCTGTGTTGCAGGTCCATATCTGACATAGCTACAGACCAGCACAGAGTCATTAGTTCACTCAGAAAAAACCAGCTATTTGGCCCAACTACAGCTTCACACTGGGAAAGTGAAGAGCAGTTTTTAAAGTGAAATGTCCCTTTATTCTTGGAAATTAAAAGCACAGATGACGCATGCATTAGATCGTTTTAAATATTTTGTTTCCATGAAGAATGCCTCAACACCCAGATTCATTACACGGACATATTATTCTTTCCACAGCAGTGTCTGAGGAAGAGACACAAAGAGTTCAGATCAGCTAATATGATTTGTCTGGCTTGTTTCAAAATAGATGAGTAATTTCGTAGAAAGACAGATGCAGCAGTGGACTGTGATATGTCGTAGAGCTGGGGTAAATTTAAAGTTACATCATTCCAGAAACATGGCACCAGCAGGGGAATCCCACATCGCAATGGTCTGGGTAGGATCCTGTTCACTTTAGCTGATAAAGTTTTACTTTGTTAGTTTTGATGTTGGATTTAATCTTCCACAACCAGCGGCTGTCTGACACAAAGTGAAACACTAATCTGTAAACATAAAACCAATACAGGAAGCTGAAAAACTGGGCAGGGAAACAAACATTGTTCCTATAAAGAAAAAAAAGCTACAAAAAAACTTTCAAGTAATATTTATAAGTTTCTAAATTTAAACAAGTTAAGTCCTGGATAATTTGTGAAATGTTACACTGGACAATGTAGCTTAAAATCTAAGCAGTCATGTTTTTAGTGAGACTTGTAACAACACTGGAACAGTCTGGGAGACTCATGTTCACTCTTCAACTTCTTTATCAGGTCTGCTAGTTCCCATTTGGATCCCTTCCTCCGGATCTGCTGTACTCTGTCATGGATTCAAAAAGGTATTAAAAACATTTTTCTCCACATTGAAATGAAGCTTCACACAGATGCTGCACATCAATGAGAATCTCCTGTTCCACCTCATCACGATGAGAATCTCCCGTTCCACCTCATCATGATGAGAATCTCCCGTTCCACCTCATCACGATGAGAATCTCCCATTCCACCTCATCACGATGAGAATCTCCCGTTCCACCTCATCGTGATGAGAACCTCCCGTTCCACCTCATCGTGATGAGAATCTCCCGTTCCACCTCATCACGATGAGAATCTCCCGTTCCACCTCATCACCATGAGAATCTCCCGTTCCACCTCATCACTATGAGAATCTCCCGTTCCACCTCATCACAATGAGAATCTCCCGTTCCACCTCATCACTATGAGAATCTCCCGTTCCACCTCATCACGATGAGAATCTCCCGTTCCACCTCATCGTGATGAGAACCTCCCGTTCCACCTCATCACTATGAGAATCTCCCGTTCCACCTCATCACTATGAGAATCTCCCGTTCCACCTCATCACGATGAGAATCTCCCGTTCCACCTCATCGTGATGAGAATCTCCCGTTCCACCTCATCACTATGAGAATCTCCCGTTCCACCTCATCACGATGAGAATCTCCCATTCCACCTCATCACGATGAGAATCTCCCGTTCCACCTCATCGTGATGAGAACCTCCCGTTCCACCTCATCGTGATGAGAATCTCCCGTTCCACCTCATCATGATGAGAATCTCCCGTTCCACCTCATCACTATGAGAATCTCCCGTTCCACCTCATCACAATGAGAATCTCCCGTTCCACCTCATCACAATGAGAATCTCCCGTTCCACCTCATCACAATGAGAATCTCCCGTTCCACCTCATCATGATGAGAATCTCCCGTTCCACCTCATCACAATGAGAATCTCCCGTTCCACCTCATCACTATGAGAATCTCCCGTTCCACCTCATCATGATGAGAATCTCCCGTTCCACCTCATCACCATGAGAATCTCCCGTTCCACCTCATCACCATGAGAATCTCCCGTTCCACCTCATCACCATGAGAATCTCCCGTTCCACCTCATCATGACGAGAATCTCCCGTTCCACCTCATCATGACGAGAATCTCCCGTTCCACCTCATCACGATGAGAACCTCCCGTTCCACCTCATCACCATGAGAATCTCCCGTTCCACCTCATCATGATGAGAATCTCCCGTTCCACCACATCATGATGAGAATATCCCGTTCCACCTCATCATGATGAGAATCTCCCGTTCCACCTCATCATGATGAGAATCTCCCGTTCCACCTCATCATGACGAGAATCTCCCGTTCCACCTCATCACGATGAGAATCTCCCGTTCCACCTCATCATGATGAGAATCTCCCGTTCCACCTCATCACCATGAGAATCTCCCGTTCCACCTCATCATGACGAGAATCTCCCGTTCCACCACATCACGATGAGAATCTCCCGTTCCACCTCATCACGATGAGAATCTCCCGTTCCACCTCATCACGATGAGAATCTCCCGTTCCACCACGTCCCAAAGCTGCTCTGCTGGATGTAGATCTGGTGACTGTGGAGCCGTTGGAGGACAGTGAACTCATCGTCATGGTGGAGATGATGTGAGCTTTGTGACATGGTGCATCATCCTGCTGGAAGTTTCCATCAGAAGATGCTACACTGTGCTCAGAAAGGGATGGACATGGTCAGCAGCAGGACTCAGGTAGGCTGTGGAGGTTAAACCATGTCATGTTGGTACTAAGGGAACCAAAGTGGGACCAGAAAACCTCCCCCCACCATTCCACCAGCAGCAGCTGGCTACCTTCAAGCATAAGGTTTATTGTAGGATCAATTTTATAGATAACCAGAGTTTACAATGTCCACACTTTTTCCTTTTCATTACAAATATACTCCGGCTGTGTAGTAATGCTACTAAATCAGCGAAGTAGTTTTACATTGTGGTGTTTTGCTAATTTTCAGCAGTCACACAGTTTTGTTGTAATTAAGCTTCAAACATAAGGTTCATTAAGTTTTATTGACTGACATGGTATAAAATCATATTTATTCAACTCTGTCAATGTATTAGAAGTCTTAGTAGAAGCATAAACCTATTTGAAGGTGATGTTTCTCCTCTCCGATGACTTATACTGAAGTTTGTTACATAAATCAATTGTTTTCATGGCTGTCTCACAAACTAAAAAGATAAAAATGAAATGGAAGTTTATGTAGTTTTCATAATCCATTGCACAAAGCTACTTCCCCAAGATTAAAATAAAAAAAAAAAACAGAAAGCCTTTCATCAGACATATATTAAGTATTTTAATCTATTATAACATTTTAAGGCATACATACAAATGTTTCCTTTACAAAAAGTTCACAGCAACAATAAATTGGGTCAACCAGCTGAAGCAAGGCACCTTAATAGAGCCTATTGTACTTGTCATCAGTTATAACTTAAACACAGAGTACATCTTTGGCACCAGAAACAAAACGATAACTCATATTTAAATGAAAAACAAACAAACAAAATATATTAAGGTCTCTCACTTCAAGCAGCCATTCATTTTAACAACAATCCAAAAGAAACAAAAGGACAGAAACTTAAACTATCACATGGCACTGACCAGCAGATGCACTGTGACGGGAACTACGAGGAGCTTGTCGGAGAATAACAACTCAGTTGAGTTTTCACATGCTATTTGTGCACTTTACACAATGTTTTTGTTGTTGATAAATACAGTAAATCAAACATCAGCCATTAAAGTAGATGATAGCACATGAACTTAATTCAAAATTTAGCAGACTTTATCTTTAAAGAGCAGAGCAAAACGGGACACATTCCAGTTAAATACAGAGCACATTCCTTGAAAACAGTAGTCTACATTCAGCACTAATCCTATATTAAGCAGGGCGTAATAAATAGAAAATACCATGTTAAGTATACAGCCTGCTCAGAAATGTGAGATGGTTGAGCAGTGGAGAAAACACAGCTGAATATAACACATTGAGACAACAAATAGTGGAGCAAATGCAGGCCAATTATAGTGGACCATTTCCATGCTGATGGTAGAACCGGCTACCGTGGCTCAGAAGAAATAACCAACCCTGCGGAGAATGCGTGCCATTTTAACAAGGCCGAGGGGTCAGACTTTAGATAGCCTTTTTCTTTAACTGGAGCATTCCCTCAGCGAGGAATGTGAGAAGATTAGCTCCAGTGTGTCATCGGAGGGGAGCGAAATGTTGGGCCGTTGCCATTTGGGGCCCCCAACATTAACCCGGGATGTGGAAAATTGGACCCTGGTGAAATGTTGTCAATCCTCGCAGGGTTTTTTTTAAAGAGAGAAATGAGCGGGTGTTCTGCAAGCTCCGCATTCAAAGGAAGTTTCCAAATCGTCAACTGAGTGGCGAGCGAGACGGCCCAAATGTGTTTTAAAGAGAGGAACAACTGCTAATTTACATCTGAGCTGTCCTGTGAAACAACGATCCTCAAACATTAAACATAGAACATGCTAATTCTGAGTACTTGTTATAAATATTCCCATCATTACATTAGAGGGTGTGGTAAAAGGGATGCTACTGTCAGTTCAACAGAACAAATAAAAACACATTGATCATGTAGGTAAACCAACAGAGAAAAAGAAAAAAAAGGGAGTTTTTTTTTTCCCGCTCAAACAAAAAAAGTCACATCCATACATGAGCAGCTTTTCCAGGTATAAATACAATTCATCACCAGTCCAACACACAACATGCATTATCAGCAGCACAGTTCGTGTTATATTGCAAAAATACTGTCCAGGTACCGTGATGAACTCTCTGTCCACCTGTGAAATGTGCAGAAACTGGAAGGAGAAACTGAGCCGCACATGAACGGCGCCGCGCTTCGCTTTAAGCCAGACGTCGACAGACGACGGTTACACCTGAGGCGAAGGTTCCCATCACTGCTGGCCGCCATCGTTTCAGCTCGGATCAGGGATCAAATAAGTATCTCGATTGCCCCCGACTCTGGGCCGTTGATGCTCTGAAGTGTTGCCGCTGGCTGCTCTGAGGCATCTGCAGAGATGAAATGAGCAAATTAGAGAAAGGTTGCAGAACTAAATGCACATCTGATGCTGCTCATGGTCTCCTTATAATTTATCATCCAAGTCTCGTTTGTTTCTGCAGGATCTAATTACATTCAGCAGCTTTAAGCCTTAAAACTTCATGTTACATTTGTAAATGTAAAACAGGAGGTAAAATTCAAGTAGAAACTGACATTAAAAGAAACACTATTTACATATTTCCTGCTACTTTTTACCCACTATCCTCACTAAACCAGCTCTAAAGGCACTTTTATTTTACTTTTATTTTCCTTCTTTTATGCTCTCTGATTGGTGAAATGTTTGACAGGAAGTGACCTCATCATGGTTTCCACAACAACGGTCTCATAGCAACATAAAAGTCATAGCAATCTTTTTTTTATTATTAAAAACAAAATTAATTGTGAAATGAAAATGTGATAAATAATGATGTTATTATGGATCACTGTAGATTTACAGTCTCTAAATAAAAACTTGATGCTTTGGCTGGACTGTAAACCTTCTGAATGGTAGAGAAATCACCTAAACCAGGGTTCCAGACATGTGCAGAGCTTGTCTGAGTCAGGTGTGTTGCAGCAGGGACACTTGGAAAACCTGCAGGACACCAGTCCTCCAGGATCGGGGATCCCAGGCTTAAATGGTCATCTATCATCACAGTTTACCCCACAGAGTCACACACTACTTTTCCTCACTAATAGTTGACAGAAAAAGTGTTGGAACAGCTGATCTAGCAGCGTTTTAAGGGTTAATAGCAGTGATTTGACGTTTAAATGCCTCCCAAAACAAAAACCCACCAGTGGAAGCAGCTGCGATCTCCTCAGATGCCTTCAGCTTTCCAGACTCTGCTGGGTCCTCAGACTCCTGCGAGGTCTCATCACTGTGGGTCCCTGAGTCTCTGCTCGGGGCCTTGGCCGTGACAAAGGACGGGGGTTTCATCGCTGCGGCGCCTGTCTGGTCATCTGATAGGCTCTTTACTAAAAAAAAAATAAATAAAAAAAAAAGGGATGAAGAGAGGACACTGTTTAATTACCCACTTACATCCACAGCGCAGAACATCTGCCCTTCCCGAGTTCTTCCCATGACTATTCTGGATCGGGCTATTCTGGAGCGAGAGATGATATGCATTCCAGTTTAAAAACAAGCCATCTATTTGAGTAACGTGAAAAAGGTCGTCTCCTTCTTCTACTTCTGTTTTTGCGGGATGCATACATTCTGTCTGGCGACACCGACCGCTCTGCCAGTTGTTGCTTCAGAACCGGTCAGATTTAAGACTCCTCAGACTGAGCGAATCTGAAAGGACACAAGCTCACCTTTACACTCCGTGCTGCTGCTCACGGTGCTGATGGTGGGAACAGATCTGGCCAGACGAAGACCCTGCTTATCCAGCTTGCCCTGTTCCCATTTGGAGCACTGCTGGAGGACTTTGATCACAGCATCCTTCTCCAGAAGCTGAGCGTGAAGAACGCGGATCCTGCGTGGGAAAGGAGGAAAGTGCATCATGATTCAAACAGCAGACACACACACACAAGCAATGAAGCCATAAGGACACACACTTCTGGTACCTGTTCTCCATCCCCTGGTGTCTGTGATTAGACAGAGGCAGGTCCTCATTGAAGCTGCTGTTGGGTGAATGCCGAGGTGAATGATTGATGATGGTCGTGTCTCTGATAACAAAAACAAACTGTTGTTAATAGAAGTGATTAAGAACCAGAAGGTGTTCGTCTTTCACACAGAGGAGGCGCGTCGCCGTACCTCTGGGCTGCGGCGGTGGCGGCTGCATCCATAGCAAACTGCCTCATGGTGCTCTCCTCCAGGTACTTCTGCTCCCACTTGGTGATGTCCGCCTCCAGAGCCAGAATACGCTCCTCTTTTTCCCTCAGCTGCTGCTGCAGCGTGGACGCACTCAGCTCTGAGGACGTGAAGTCTGCCGTTTGCTTCTGGGACTGACGGGAAAGACGAGATAAGGGCGGTTAACCTTCTGGGGTCGACGGAGACGCCGTCAAAAACAAATCCTACGTCTGACTTTAAATTACGTTACGGTTAAAAGTCAGATATTAGTTTATAAATAGTGTTGATAGGCCGAGTAAAAGTATATTTAGGAAAAGAAATGTATTGGAAACTGTTTTCTTTATATTAATGTCAGGAATAAACTGTTAAAACGGGCAATTTGAAGGAAGAACAATAAGCAAAGCCTAATGGGAGAAGTTATAGGAGTGACAGCAACAAAAATCTATCAACGGCAGATGAAAGTGCTGCCCCCTGGTGGACGGGAGGACTAACAGAGCCGGGAAAAGTCGGGTTTGTGACGTCCCGTCTGTCTGTTAGCAGACTGAAACTGTGTTTTTAAAGCAAAACAAGTAATTCATGTGGCATCTTATTGATTTATAATTATTGTGCAATGAGACACTGTTGTGTTATTTATAGCTGATTACTACATGTGTTTCATTTTTCAAATCAAGTATTCATATTTGCCTTCAAAGGTACAAAAATAGCTTGTTGAACATATCTAAGCTTTTCACATAAAAAAAACAAAAAAAAAAAAAACATTTTTCTTCTTAGATTTTATGTTTTTGCATGATTTTAGGTGCAATGGACGTAAAAAGAAAAATAAATAAATAAAAAAATCTGACGTGTGAGGCTGAGTTGAAAAGATTGAAAAGAATAATTAAACTGTTTTAAAAGGTGAAATATAGAGTTAAAATGAAAAACAGTCTAAATCACCTGCAGACATACGCTTCACACTAAGCTGAGCTAACGTTTTCCAGTTAGCATCACAGTCTCCTAACCTGTTGGGCGCGGAGGTTTTTCAGCTCCTGCTCCAGCCGGGTGCGCAGCCGCAGCTCGAGCACCTCCCTCTTCTCGCAGGCCGCCTGCAGCTGGGCCAGCGAGCTCTGCAGCCGCTCCACCTTCTTCACGTAGGCTCTTTTCCTCAGCAGCTCCTCCTCCAGCTGCCGGTTGCGGGTTTGTGCTGACGCCACGGCCTGCTCCAGCAGCTCTCGCCTCCGCTGGCACTCCTCCCCGGAGACGCGCAGATGCTGAATCTGCCTCTCCAGGCGTTCACGCTCTCGCTGCTGCTCTTCATCTGGAGATGCGAGAAAAGAAGCAGCAGGTGAATCAAAGGGAAAAAAATGGAGTTGACCCAATGAAACAAGAGCTTCGAAGAACATTTGCAGCTGAAAACTGCAAACTTTTTGATTTAAATGTAAAACTGCATGTAATTGTTCAACCCATTTAACCCCAGTCAGCCTGCAGACGTGACGTTTCCACGCAGACGTGACCTTTCCACGCAAACGTGACCTTTCCACGCAGACGTGACCTTTCCACGCAGACGTGACCTTTCCACGCAGACGTGACGTTTTCACGCAGACGTGACGTTTCCACGCAGACGTGACCTTTCCACGCAGACGTGACCTTTCCACGCAGACGTGACCTTTCCACGCAGACGTGACCTTTCCACGCAGACGTGACGTTTCCACGCAGACGTGACGTTTCCACGCAGACGTGACGTTTCCATGCAGACGTGACGTTTCCATGCAGACGTGACGTTTTCAGCCTCAGCTGTCAGATTATGAGGCTAAAATGATGTACAATAAGAGCAACCAGAAGAAGAAAACAGGATTTACTGTAGAAATAACACACAGATCAGCAGTGACCAAGCCTTTTCTCATCTGCACATCATTCTCTCACATCTGAAACACACACACACACTATTACCATGTTTCCACCTCTTCCTGCTACTATCTACCTGCTATCCTCACTGCAGCACCTCCACCTCAGCTGCATCCCAAACGTCTTCTCGGCTTTATTCCAGCCATAGAGGATCATCATTTTCCTGCTTTTCTCATCACTTGTTGATCTTTGGCTGCTCCTGATTGGACATTACTGTCAGTTTAAGCTCTCTGATTGGTTGAAAGTTTAACAAGAAGTGGTCGTATCATAATTTCTTGGTTATAATAGAGTAGTGATAGCAACCTACTTTCATAATGAAATATGATAAATAATGGTGGATTTACCATACGCAGTCTCTCTATAAACAGTACATTTTAGATGTGATATGCCTCAAACGTTCCATAGATCACCTAATAAGTAACTTATCCTAATTTACCCCATGCTGTTACACACCTCCGTTCCTGAGAAACCTTTGACTATAATGCTGCAGGGTGGTGCCAGCGCTCTAACAAAGTTTTAAGAGTTAATTAAAACCCTAGTTCAGTTTTTAATGAGTGCTTTTCAGACAGGAGAGCTGGTTTACATGGCTCTCCTGTGCCACTTTAAATAAGAGGCTGATTACACAACACAAGTGCATGCCTGTGGAGGGAATGCAGACTTCCTCTTATCCACTTACGCACACAAGCGTAGCTTTGTACAGGCCAAAGCTCTGGAATGCCTCAAAGGACGTGAAGTAAACAAGCAGCTCAAAATGTAGCTCAAGTAGTTCTTCTCACAAAAAAATATATGAACTCCACCTCCTGTTTGGTGTTTCAGTCAGTCGGTTTGCTTCTGCCTTTCCTGAGATAACCGGATCACACGCCAGCTAATCCTTCACGTCAGACTAAAGGAAAAATCCATCTAATCAATCATGGTATCTGTCAAGAATAGTTTCCCCAGAGCTGACCAGGAAATATGAAATATTCCCAACTCGGAAGAATAATTAAAACAAGTGGGAAAAGAAATGCCCAAACAAGGAGGGGAAGCTCGCCAGCGGTCATGCCGAGTTAGGTCAGGATGCCCTGGAGTCCCAGACTTATTAGTTCCCCTTGAGGAGGGAAGTCAGCAGTGATGCAAAACCAAACAGAGGGTGGGGGGGTTTGATGCGGGGGGGGGGGGGGGGGGGGGGGGGGGGGGCATTCCTTATGGCAGAACGGCATGAAATACAAGAAAAAAAAAAAAAACACAGAAAAATTCATGGAATCCAGGTCGCATTCAATGCAGCTGTGAAAAATGTCTGGTGTCTCCGTTAGGAGCCGTCTGTGTCCTGACAAGTGGCTTGTATAACATCGCCGGAGGAGGAAACCAATCCCTGCTCAACTATGCTCCTGCCATTGTTAAAAGCTTTGCGGGGGGGGGGGTGATTTGACAAATCAGATCCTCGCTACTCTGCTGTTTGGGAAGCACGTTCTACTCACTTTGCTCCAGGAGTTTAACAAAGACGTGCTGCCTCGGGTCTGTACGCTCAGCCTCTTTGTGTTTGGATGCTGCATCCAGTTGTTCTGCACAAAGGAAGACAAAACACAGCACAGCAGTTACACACGCTGTTAAACTTACATTACGCCAAGCAGAAACTCTGCTTTTCATCACCCCAGGTGTGACATTTTCCTTTTTAACATGTTTTATTTCAGACTAGTGGAAAGAAAATGTCAAAAACTTACATTTTAGGGGTTTATTTCACAATACTTTACATGCATGCACACTAAAATCTCTTACATTTTCCTGTTTTGTCTTTTAAATGGAGCGCACCACCGTGGCGGCTCTATGGACCCTCTCATGTTCGGTTTCATCTTAAAGCTCTGTAAACTCATCCATACTTGTCAGATTCTCCCTGAATTACCAACTAAACTGACGGTAAAAAGAGATTTGATGCGAAGTGGAAACATCTGATTTCATGATGTGTGTAAATAGTGTTTTATAATAAAGTGTGGTGAATTTTACCATCCAAAACTTTTAAGACTACTTTTGAAAAATGAGTTTTTTTTCCCTCCTCACACTTTGGGTCAAAACTCACCACATCAGCAGCACTTAAACGCACCAGATCTTCCAGTTGTGCTTCTGTCTTTATTTCTAAATCTTTAAACTGATGAGTTTTATGATACCTCATTCACTGCCTGACTTTTAGAACATTTCATCCCAAAAAAACATGGTAAAAAATGGGATTTTTCTTGAAGCTGACGGCATTTTCTACGTTTTAAAGTGAAAAATATTTTCAAAATCTCCTTTGTCTCTTAATACGGCACCAAAACGCAAAAAGTACTCTATGCATGATTTTATCCACTGATTTCTACCATGACAAGCAAATCATTAGCACTTATTTCTGCAAAATACCTGATTTGCATATTCAAAAGCTTGCAGTGTACAAAATAATAACTTCATGTGAGGAATAAACTGGTGGTGGATGCTCTTGCTTTGAGAAGCAGGCAGTTTTTGCATAAATACCTCTCAGGTCTCTGTTGAAGTCATGCATCCGCTTAATCTCCGCCTCCAGTTTGTTCCTCATAGCTTTCTCCAGAGTTTCCCGTTTGGCAGAGCCTTTCATCAGAGTCTCATATGCCTCGGATATCCTCTGAATCTCCAGCTCCAACTGGGAAAAAGATGTGAGGAAAAGATCACTGCATGTCCCACCATCACTGAGGCCAGTTAGAGCAAACCAACAGCTTGTTGACATTAACTGGAAATGGACTTTTCTGCCAGACAGACAAAACTGTTGCTTCTGCACTCAGTGCGTCCAAACGTCTGACCTTCTGCAGCCTGGCGGCCTTCTCGGTGTACACCTCCAGCTCCTTCCTGAGCCGCTCGTTCTCCCGCATCAACATGTCGTTGTTGTTGTTAGAGGCTGACGTGATGCTGTGAGTCGCCTGGGTCTGAGCTGAGACAAACCTGCAGAGGACAGACATCAGTCGTTTAGAACAACGCCGCTGGAAACCACAGACATATTATTCCTTGTTGTTATTACGGGACCCGGCTGTGAGGATTACCTGTGATGCTGTGAGTAGAAAGGTGGAGGAGGGTCTCTGTGGTAATGCACATGCTCCTGCGAGTGGCTGAGCATGTATTCAGGAACTCTGGCGTAAAGAGGATACTCTGGGGGAGGTCCACGCTGGTCCACGCACCGCTGGGCCCCTTGTCGGTCAGGTGCTCCGCCGTTTGAAACGTTATTGTTGTTGTTATTATACAGCTGGGGGTAGCTGTATGAGGAGCTCATGGGCAGGACGTCTCTGTGTCCATTCCTCTCCAGAGAGAGCTGCATGAGCCTCTCGCTCAGAGAGCGAGCATGCTCCCGCTTCACATCCCACTGGCCCTCACTTTGACTTTCCATTATGTCCACACCACGGCCGTCCTGCTCGGCTTGCTCCTTCTGAGAGATCAGGTACTGGGAGTGGGCTTTGGCCTCCTCGTAGGTTGGCAGCTCCTCCTCGTGGAGCTGGTACAGATGGCACACAGGGCTCTCGGAGTGTGGGCAGTCCCCCTGGTGCTCCTGTCCTTGGGGCTCCTGCCTTGCAGACATCTGCATGTACTGGGTCTCCTCCTGAGTCAGGCTCTCCAGGGAGGAGCGGGGACTCCCGGTGCCCCCACCGCTGCTGCTGCCTCCACGCAGAGCCTGCTGCTGGATGGCCAGGAGTGTGCGAGTGTCTGTCAGGTTTCCAAACCGGAGCTGCTCCTGGATGAGACGGTGAAGGACCGTTCCGGAGGAATCTTCAGAGGTCTTCATATCATTCAGTGGGAATTTTAGGTGTAAGAATGAAACAAAAACAAGTGGCAGCGTGGGCACCTCGTAAATCACAAACCTGAAAAGAAAAAAATAACCATGATCAGTCTAATCATGTTAGATTTTACCCAGATAAACTCCTGAACTGCTGTCAATTCTTCATTATTACAGTTTATTAACTCTCATCAGCTGCAGCTGCACAGGCATTTAGCTGGAGGTGCACGAGCCTTTATGGACATACCCTTTAAAGGGTGTTATTAAAAGCTCCAGTTTACACTACAATGAATACATTTTTCCGGTTAGGAAGGTGAACAGATGCACACAAACTCATACAAACAGATTTAACACGATTCCCTACTACATGCCACCCCACATATGTTGTTAATGGCATAACTCTCTTGAAGCAACCATGTTTTAAAAAAAACAACAACCCAAACATCATTTAAAGGAAACCAGGGTTAAGTCTATTTGGAATACATTTTTACATTCTACAGTTTTATAATCATAAATCAATAAGACACATGTATTTATACTGCGCCATACGGGATCATTTGGCATCAGAAACAAACGAAAATGCGACTTTAACAACTAAAACTCACCACTTTCCAGTCTCATTACACTGCAAGCAGACACTTTGCTGTCCTCTGTAAGTGTTCGCCACTTATTTGTCCAAATATCAAGGATTTTCCGCAGCTCGTGTCTGCTCCATGAACATGTGCGCGCGCGCCGACGCAAACTGAGCGGAGCGAAGCTGCGCGAGCCGCTAATAAATAACTGAGAGGCGATTGTTCGCTGCGGCTGGAATGAGAGGAATGTAAAGGCTCCGAGTCCCTGTGGGATCAAAAGCAGGCGCACAGGGGAGCAGGAGGAGGAGGAGGAGGAGGAAGAGGAGGAGGGGTGGAAAGAGGCGGAGTTTAGACAAAGAAAAGTTGGATTCAGGGCAGCAGCCAGGGCCGGATTAAAAGTGCACGGGTCCCTGGGCCCAGAGTTTTCAAGGGGCCCCTTCACCACCAAAACATTATGAAAATTGTCAATGATACACTGTCAAACAACATTTCTAACATCTCTCAGCTAATGGTACCAATCACAATATACCAGACTCTGTTGTCTAACTATCTGCCTTTTATATACATTTTGTTTCATGTCCAAACTGCTGGTGTTTGCCCTGTGCGGGCACCACATGGGCCCCTGGGCCTGTGCCCATAATGCCCATTGTATAATCCAACCTTGGCAGCAGCACCACCTCAGCTGGCTTTTTGTGTCATGTAAAAGAGCTTTTTGTTTTTATTGCCTGTTTTAAATCGGTTAAAGAAGTTCATACAGATTTAAATGCACACATTTTCCCCTTCTTTTTTTTTTTACTGCGAGGCTGCAAATGGTTAAACAAATTATAATAAACATGATTAAAACTTGAGTATTTCAGGGTGAGGTCTGACGATATGTGATTTATAAAATTTTGTGGGCAAAAAAAAGTTAAGAAAAAGGAGTAAAAATATGTCTCAAGCCAAGGATATAAACACTTTTGCCCTGTTGCCATGGAAAACAGGTGCTCTGACCAGGGCCGGATCGAAAGTGCACAGGCCCCTGGGCCCAGAGTGTTCCAGGGGCCCCCTTCCCCACCGCAACATTGTGAAAATTGCTTTTGAACCGGAAGTTGTTGTGTATGTAGCAAAGTTTTCAAAACATGAACGTAACCCAGAGCCCAAACATAGCTGCTGCTATCCAAGAATATTTTATTACACACTTTACACAAAATGTTCCTCAATCAGCACACTAAAACTACTTCCAACACTTTTGTAGTATTTAACACAACTAATTTAGTACTACTTCAGCCTTTTCTCTCTACTCAAAACTGAACGAGGTACAAAAGTACAACAACTTCCGGTTCAAAGCCGTCTGGCACCATCGTCCAATCAGCGATTTCTCTTGTTGCCCGCTGGTACCTACCTCTTCCAGTATGTTTATTAAGCTAAGTTCATTGTCGTTTTTTATTGGTCATTGTGTTTTATCTTTTTTTTTGTTTTGTTTTGTTTTTTTTAATATTTGTTGTGTTTTTTTTTAGAACTTTTTGTAGTGTTAATTAAATTTGTCGTGTTTTTTAATTTGTCATTGTGTATTTTTTAATTATTGTTGTCATTTTCAATTTGTTGCTATTTCTTTATTTGTTGTTGTGTTTTTTTTGTTTTGTAGTTTGTGTTTTTTGTTTTGTTGTTGTGGTTTGCACTTCAGGGCCACCGTATGCTAGCGATGCCTTGTGCGCATGCGCAAAACCAGAAAACTTCACATCCACGCTGATGCTACTCTCAACTCACTGTTTATAAACAGCTGTACCTTCCCATGAAATAAATTGATCAATTAAATTTTATTCTTGTTCATGCTTTTTCCAGCATTGTACTCGCTGCAGAATAAATTTTCAGCCAAGTACCTCCAAACAAATGCCAAGCCTGTTGGTCGGAAACAACAATTAGCCATTTTTATGACAACACTGCTGATGTTTTTATGCCATTAATCAAAGTTAACCAAGTACTGACCTACTCTGTTGTCACGGAGTTTAGTATTTTGTTTACACCCTACAAATTGAACAAGTCTAAACCTCTAAACTGAGTTCTCCAAAATGCCCCTTCTTCAGTCAAGCATATACAACCGGCTACGCCAACGCAATGCTGAATGTCAGCCTAATGGTGAGCTGAAAGCTATTCAAAATGTCATGCAATTCAAAACTTAACAAAATGTGGTTATTGTTTAATATTCTCAACCTTAAATTCTAAGTTATTAGTCAATAAAATGTCAGTAAATAATGAAAAAATGCTCATCACAGTTTCCCAGATGATTCAACCACTTCTGCGTTGTTCAAAAGTCCACAAAAGATTATTTTAAAATCTTTTAAAACAAAGAAAGAACCACCTCTTAGCATTTCTACAGCTGTTCAGAGAACAAACAATACAAAGTCTGTAGCATAAATGCTTCAAACAGTTAAATACAGCAGAAATTTTTAATAGAAGTATGAAAAGCAAAGTAAATAGCAGAAAAAAACACAAACGGCTTTAAAATAAAAACTCTAAAAAATGTAATAACAGCTCCTATTATGACCACCTCCCGATAAAAACCCTACAACATAATTAAGACATGGATTAATATATAAATTTTTTCCTTGAACAGTCTTTTGTTTGCATGGACTTGGTAAATATTTAAGCCGAGGCCCGTGCCAGTTAATTGCAAAGTGTGTGTGTCAGTGTGTGTGGACACGGTGGGAGAGGGGGCCGGGTGCGAGGCACGCTGCCTGCCAGCTGTCCGTGGACTCAAATCCCAGTCTCCTCCTTTAATAAGAGCTCTGAGAGATGCATTGTTTTCCCCAAAAAGCAGACATGACGGGGGCAGCCCTGCCATCTGCTCCTCTCCCCTCCACCTCCAGCACCAGCGCATAATTCACAATCACACCCATGTATGCAGATGGAGACACTGGGATCAGCTGGTGCTGGGGGTTGGGCCTTGCTATTGACTGCAGTCTCTTCTCCCTCTTTTTTATTTCATGAAAATGACGGCGTTAATGTGGAGGCTTAAGGTTGTGGGGGGTAAACAAGTCTCTGCTTGTTGATGTATTCCAGTACGTTGCCAATCTGATGGTTTCTCTGTCTGAATGCTCACAGGTGGACGTGTTGATTTGCATGGCAGTTAAAGTCCAACAGGTGCTTAAGGATGATGAACTGATAACAATCAAGTTTTTCTTGTCAGGATTTAATCGTGTTTTCAGGGAAAGGATGGGTTCATAGCTCACTTGGTACTGCTGCTATAATTACTTCCGCCTTGGAGGTTGGGTTTTTCCTGGCATTTAACTGCCTGTCTGTCTGTCGGCTACTTTATGGAAATACTGCTGTTGGATTATTATAATGGTTTTCTGAGAACGGGTCTTGGTCTAATTTAGATTCCGTTATGTTTTGGAAGTGATCCGGATCACCATCTGGGTCCAGGAATTTTTTTTAATGATTCATAGTCATTGCAAGACCATTTTTCAGTATCTATTTCTCAGCTTTTACAGAAGTTCCCGACAGGTTCTACAAGATATCACAGATAGATGTGGATCCGGGAAACATTCTGGATACCACCATCCAGAACAAGAAAAAAAAAGGAATCTTTGGAATTTACATCACTACAAGAGAACAAACATTCAAAAGAAAAACACCATAATATAGCCAAGACACTGTGGATTCATTGTCCATGTATCTGGACTATAGAAGTGGACCCATATAAAATGAATGTAGGACCAGAACATCAGCTGGGAATCACAATGTGGAAACGTGTCATGATATGTTTCATATTGTGTCTTTAGTTCTAGTTTCCCGTTTTATTTTGTTGTTTAGTTCCCCTTTGTCTTTTTTCCTGCTGTTTATTCAGTTCACCTGGACTCAATTAGTTCAGTCATTACACCTGTGTCTTGTTCTGTTTCTGTCTGCATTTAGTGTCAGTTTGTTGGTTGGTTTCAGTTCTGTTTGCTGGTTCATTTTGTTAGTGTCAGTTTGTTGTTAGCTCCATGCGTTTGCTTAATGTTTTTGCTTGTGTTAGTGTGTGTTCGTTAGTCCTTAGTCTGCCTGAGTTTACCCTTTTGGATTTCCATTTAGCTTAATAAACATCTTGATTCTACATTCTTGCTTCCCGTCCTGCAGTTGGATCCACACCTCCACAAACCCTGGTGGAGGTTTGACCTCCCTGAAAGCTTTTCGTATCAGTTTCATATAAATCGGATCAAAACTGTAATATCCCAAGCTGGGAAGTTTAATTTGATTATTATTATTATTAGCACCACCTTTTTCCTGTCATTTCTTTTCTTGTGGAGAACCTTGCTAGAAATAAAATGATGCATCTCGTATTTGTGCCTGTTAAGAAGTCCATTCAATGAATAAATAATAGAAATTATAAATATATTCTTTTTCCATTAAAGAAAAACTTACTGGTACTTTTCTGAGAGTTTGGATTCAGGGTGCATTTACACTGCTGCTGTTTGGTCTGCTTTAAACCATGCCACCGCTGCTGGCACGCTGGTAAAGTTCATTTAGAGCAGTGTGAACGTGCATTCACAGCCTGGTGCGGACCAAAGCAGAGGATTCTGGTCTTTGTGAAAACCACAGGTCTTGTTTCAGGACTCGACTGCCTGTAGCTAGGGGTGATGCTCCCTGAATCAATCGCTGACCAAATAGAAAGAATAAAAAGTAGCTAATTGATTGGCCAGGGTCGAAAAGAGCTTGTTCACCAAGCAAACAACTGAGCGAAAATAAGTCTGTTCAGTCTTTGGGTTTAAGTTTTTACTTTGGTGTTCAAACCTACGACAGTTTTCTCCAGTCTGTCCAGTATGAGCAGCAGGAGAGGCAAATCTGCTATGTTGACACGATGCGTCTTACTTCACTTCCTCTCTTTGGTTCACTGGATGGTCCGTTTGCTTTCACACTGTCAGGGGACCGGACCCCGACCTAGTTTTCACATGACCCAGAGTCCACGCCTGAGGTCCACACTAGAGTCCGAATGCTTTTTCACAAATAAATTTTCCGTTGTGTTCGTGTCTTTGGACATGTACATAAACAGCGCCAGTGTGAACCCTACTGCACCCCTAAGACTTGTTACATACTCCAGGGGATGCCAGATATTTGTGCTCGCTTTCAAGGTCACAAGAACAAGAAAAAAGTTTGTTTTAGCCTGGTTAGTTCATACTCCAGGAAAAGCTTCCTCTGCGATGGGGTGGGGATCACAGTGTGGAGCATCTGCCCATCTGTAATGAACCAACAGACCTAAAAATGAGAAATTTCATCACAAGAAACTTCCCCCATGGCAGGGCAGGGTGTGAGCTGAAGGAGTCTTTAAATCCAATTTGTTGTTTACGTTTCTGTACTTTCTCGCCACCTCCATCAGTTGTTTATGACAGCCATCCACTCACCCTTACATCGTTTAATCTTGCTTTTCCATGCTAACCACGGCTGCCTCAAACGCCTGACCAATTACAGGATCCTTCTCTGAACCCTCAACTGCTCCGTTCTGCTCAGCTGGTGTGTCGAGAACAAGCTGCAAGATGTCCTCAATCACGTCTGTGATAACAAAATGACGTTGTTTTCCCACTTCTTGAGGCAGATGCAACGGGCTTAAGCCCTGTTTCCACCAAGGTGTATGACTCATGATGAGACGGGATGGTTTGGATCTATAAACTCCGATCTCTGGTACATTTCTACAGCCAACTGTACCCTTATCTGGTGGGCGAGGTATAAACTAGAGATTTGGGTCCTTGAATTATAAGAAAGAATGTAACACAGAAACAAAAGAGAATGGTCGACATGCAGCTTCTTCTTGGCATGTGGTTTTAAACAACAGAAAGTCCATCATATATGTAAACATGGAGCGTGTCAAGCTTCTTCCTTTAGTGTCAGATCTGCAGAACTGGGACCACAACCGGAGAGTCTCAGAAAAGTAAGACAGGTCAAATCCATCTGATACTTGGTACGGGATGTGTACTGATACATCCTGTACCAACCTGGAAAACTATTACCTAAAAAAGTCTTCTGGGGTAATTATATACACCTGTCTAATAACCGTAATGCCAGGTCAATGGAAAAATCCATTTCTGACAGACTGAACCACTGACTCTGCTGGTCTCTTTATACAAGAGCTCAGCCAGTGATTCAGTATCAGACTTGCTGGGACACGTTGATATTTTCATGACTACGCCCAACATCACCGTAAGCAGGTGTTTAGTAAAACCCCCTGAATGGGCAAATGTCTCATGTACTTCCTGGAAAATATCATGATTAAATAAAGCCCACAGAAAATGATAAACATTTAAATAATTTCATGCTAGTCAGTCAAAAGAGATCAATATCAGCTGAAGTTTGTATATTAGTATTAAGAGAAAGTGAGTCAAGCTCTCCATAATATTTAATGAGTGTACATATACAGTATATTATTTATGCATACATACAAGTATATATTCAAGTATAGATAGATAGATAGAGATAGATAGATAGATAGATAGATAGATAGATAGATAGATAGATAGATAGATAGATAGATAGATAGATAGATAGATAGATAGATAGATAGATAGATAGATAGATAGACAGAAACGTGTAAAATGTAGATTTAAAACAGAATATAAATAACTTACAAATCTAATCAACTTATAATTTATAATCAGTGAAACAGAAACAATATAACAGATGTTGAAACTGAGACATTTTATCATTTCATGGAAACCAGTGCATGGACTCAGGAAGAGTCCAGAAATCACACAGTTCAGGCTGAAATCCACACCTGCAGGTTAAAGCTCCATCATATGTGAAGAGGATCCAGAAACACGCCGTCTTCTCTGGACCAAAGCTCATTTAAAATGTTCTGAGTGGAAACCTGGATGAAGATGTGGAATAGTATGTGGACAGCATGGACGGCGTGTCCTGCAGACTAAAGAGGAGAGGGAGCATCCAGCTTGTTATCAGCCTGCATCTCTGATGGGATGGGGTTGCATTAGTGCCGATGGCGTGGGCAGCTTCCACATCTGGGAAGCTCCATCAATGCTGAAACATCTGCTCCCATCCAGACAACGTCTCTTTCAGGGAAGACCTTGCAGGTTCCACCATGCTGGACCACATCCTGCATCATCACAGCAGCATGGTGGAACAGGAGAAGAGTAAGGAAGAGAAAAATCCAGCATCAAATACACAACGGGTTATTTTTTTAGTTCAGAAAAACACGAGTCTATTAAATGTCCCTCGTCATCACCGGGGACAGCTTTGTTTTTAAGCAGCTGGTTGATTCTCCATGTTTTCTTTCAGTTTCATCTCTTTATTTGTCATCACAGTATCATTTTCTGTTCGAACTTTCCACCAAATTTCAACCACATTTACTATCAAGAGTGACATTAAGACCAGCCATTTGAACCTGTTAATGGCCTGTACTGGGCTGACTGGGTTAATACAATACACACTGTGAGCTAGCAGCACCATCCTTGTTACGCGAGGTGGGACAGGCGAGGCGCTCCAGCAGCTTCTTTTGTTTCCTGCAAAGGAGGAAATGGGCGCATTCCTCACATTACCATGTGCATGGGCTCTGACTGAGCTTCCCATCTGTGGTTTCACAGAGGATGACAGGAGGGCAACCAGCAGCCACTGACATTTTCTTTTAATGGGGGGTTTCTCCAATGAATAACACCCGTGTAACCTCAAACCTCCTCTTGGAAGACAATAGCTGTGAAAGATTTGTGGGTTTTGAAATAAAATGAGTAGAATTTCGTTGGTGGTGACTCAAGTTCAATACACAGATCAAAATAACGTCTGGTGTTGCTTATCAGATATGCGAAGTAGCAGCTACATCTGGGGTGTTAGGCAACTGGATGTGAAAAACATTTGTCAGAGTCTGACTGGTTGCAGGTTTAAAAGAAAGGACCCATTGCACCTGGTGACACAAGAAATTCCTCACATCACCATAAAAGTAAACAAGTGACACTGGAGCAGTGAAGATCTCTAAACGGGACTACGCCTGTGGGTGATGCTGTTTACAGATAAGGCCAAGGCTTCCCCAGGCTCGTTTCTGCATGGTTTTCACACCATTTAATTTTAAATTCAGCATGTTGTGATATAGATACAAGTATCTCAGTGCACCATCAAGAGCAAAAAGGTGAAATTTCTCAGAAGTGTGTTGTTAAAAAATTACATCCAACCATAACAGAAGTGGTATAAGTAAAGATTAAACAACGAGGAGCCGTGCATTATATGGTTATAATGTACAACACTGAGTCTAGAACACCCCGACCTGCAGCGGAGTGCTTTATCACCGTCTAATGCACAGATCCGAGTTGTTTAATCCGCTTATACCGTGTTCCCACACAGTAAACATTTCATAACAAATGTTTATTTATTTTTTTTACAAAACTTGCTAAACATGTTTAAGTATGGGAACTATTTCATGTTGGCCTCGATTAACCTTTAATGCTAAACAACCGTTTCTGTTTCTGCTAGCACGTTTCTGTCATTCACCTGTCAAAAGCAGCTGATCTGAATCAGTTGATTAATGTGTTGCTATGGTGACGCCCGTATCAAAGTGATATTACAGGGATTTAACTCATCAAACTGTGTATATACAAAAATAATGCAGACAGTTGTCATTAGAGTTATTATTATTGATCACGGTATAAGTGAAGGTATTGTAAAGCAAGACAAAGATTAGCATCTATCTTCAGTCAGTAATGTTAAAAACAGAAGATATATTAAGTTTTAATGTAAGTTTTAACATGCATATTAAAACAGAAACAAAATCAGGTTTTACCACTTGAATCTGAACCTGAACTCATGACTCAAATGATTTATAAAAACATCATCATCTGTTTTCAGTCGTCTCAACTGCTCTGATGGAGGTTTTAAAGCTTTCTTCTTACACTAACTAACACATCTGCAGCTACACCAGCAAGCTGTTGCAGAAACAGGGAATTTATCACTCTGGTTCACGCATATTCATGTCTGTATCCATCAGCCATTAGCCTGTTCCCATGCAAACCTAACCACACCTTCTTCTTTTTCTCTGAACATGAATACAGCGGCTACTCTAAAATAGTTACTCGCAGGCAAAAATACACTGTATTACAGAATTTGATGAAAAACTATACTGTTTGAAATGATAGCAAGAGGCTGTTCAGTATCGAAGCCTTCTTGTGGCCTATTTCAAACTAATGGTACATGGGATTGTTTGATTTTAAAGGGAAATTCTGATATCTTTTTATACATTTGAAAACCGGTAAACACAACCAGCCTAAAAATTGTGAACTTATTCATCAAAAACCAACTCAACAGGAACATTTGTCACATAGCCTGTTAAGGTTTGAGAGTCAGGCCAGCTTCATCAAAGTAAACAGCTTTCACACCCAAATGTCACATCCTGCTGCATACGAAGCAGTGGGAAGACAGACATGGTCATGTAAAGAGGAAGCGCGGGTCATTTACTGACTGATGTTAGCAGGAATTTACTTGCTAAACCAAATAAAGCCAGACCAAGCAACAACTTCAGCTGCCAAGCGCAAACACCAAGGGAATGAGAGCAACTCTGTTCATGAAGAAGTCTGTTTTAGTTAAAGTCAACTTGTTCTTTCATAGACTGCTCAAGGTGGGACTTGTACACCTTTTAAAGGCCATTTCTGCTCGCTTATGGGGAAGTCAGTTTACACTGATACATATGTCTCCATCCTCATACTTCCACCCATCTTTTACGTTGCCCTTGTCGTTAAGTCAGTTCATCCACTAGTGGGCAGCACTGAGTTCAGAGTTCACTTCTGCATGACGGAGCTTGGTAGCGGTAATGCACCGCTATAAAGATGTTTACAACTATTCAAAAACAACACAAGTACAAAAATAAAACTTATTCTGCTTCTTCTTTTGGTACTTTTTACTTGGCGGTTTCAGCGTTGTCTTCTCCTCTGGTTTGTTTCTTTATTTCTACAAAACTCAAAACTGCCCCCTATGATTTTTAGTGGTATTGCTCTATTTTCTGCATCAAGTGATTGACATCTAAACCCTTTATAAAGGGTCAAAGTTACGCGCTTAACTGATGCAGAAGATGGACAAAACCGTCCATCCACCTGTGTATACGTCTTCTGCATGAAGCAACGAGAATGCTCAGTATCAGAAGGTGATACTAGCATGGCAGAACGCACCATTCTTTCCATCATCGACACATAACCACACATTGATGCTGCACTGATCTGCATCTGCTTTGTCTGTGCTAACAATGAGGACCAGAGACAACTTAAAAAAAACTTTACCCGGTGCAACTGTGCTGAATAGTGGTTAGAAGTAGCTGTGTCGCTGTAGTCATCTCTCCAGTTTGTGAATGAAGGCAAAGAGATTTCAGGATAGCGTTGCATCTGTGGGAGGAGATTTCTGCATCAGCCTGAAATAAACATTTATCTACTTATGTGTTTCTAAATGAGCATTATGGGTTAAGACAAAGCACAGTTTTTAAATTAAAGCAATCAGTCTGATGTTTTAAAAGTGGCGTCGACTGGAGGGGCTGCTGGCCATCTGCTTGAACCAGGGGTCAGAGATCAGCTCCTGCATGATTGTCATCTCTTCATCCCCAACATCCTGCTATCCCATTTACCAGCTCAGGACCATCCCAGCTAGTCAGGCATTGACTAACCACCCCCGCCCCTCAAAACCTCTAAACAGCATGTTGTTCTATTTCTGCCTTTTCTTTTGGGGGGGGGGTCTTTGACTTTAGCTGAATCGACTTCAGTCAGTTGCCTATAAGTTCAGGTTAGAATGACAGGTTAGGAAAGGACCTTATCTAAAACACATAAATGGAAACCTAAATATAATCTTTGCCAATATTCTTTTTCAGTCAAAATCTTCACTTGTTTTATTTCATACTTTTCTGTTTGTAAATAATTCATCTCAAAGCACTTTTAAGCTATAATTGTAATAATATTATAGTCAAGCGGCAACCTCCGGCCGTTAAAAGTGAAGCCTATTCAGGAGTGCATAAAACTGCAGTTCCCCCTTCATCCACTAGGGGCTGCAAAACAGAGCAAATCCCCATAGACTCCCATGTTAAAAAGACCAACTTCACAGCAGAAATAAACATGTTTACAGCCTGGTACAAAAATATATTTTTCGGTTTAAAAGGTCAGGTTTACCTTCATGACAACTGTGGGGGGAGTGAATTTTTTTCTAACTCGCCCGTTTAAAATTAATTTAATCTCGAAGTTAGGCAAATTTAGGGGTGTGTTCTTTTGATCAACAGGTACCCGATCTCCAGTTTCAATTAAGAAGAATGTAGAACAACCGCGGTTTTTAGCCGGTAAACAACGTGACTTAGCTTTAGCCCGCTTACCTCCGTTAGCTGGGTAGCTCCTGTTATCTCTGGGTTAGCTCAGTTAGCTCTTAGCTACAGGCAGCTCAGAGTTCGCGCGATGTCAATCATCCGCCATGACGCTCACAGCCCCCCTCTCAGCTCCACCTCTTTGCCCATATTTGTATTTTCCGGGCGAGACGACGCGCATGCCCCTGCCAAGATGGCGATGGTAGGAACCGCCCACCGAGCTTCAATTCAACTCTTCAGAAACCTACGGGTGACGTCATGGAGGCTACGTCCATCTGTTTATATACAGTCTATGATTATAGTTTATAATGTCATAATCGTCCAGTTCTGGAGCAGCAGTGGTTCAGGCAGTAGAGTAGGTCATCACCAGAGGGGAGATGGTTTGATGGCTCAAGACATTTTACCTGAGAACCTGCAACATGTCTGCATCAGAGGGCCATAGATGACTGATGACAAACAGGGACTTTAAAAAGAAATTAGCAATTCTTAAGTAACTTTTGGCTAACAGAGTAGCCTACAAATGGCGTTTTGAGAGCAGTGAAAGTTAAACTTTTTGGCTGAGGAGATTCAAACTCTCCGGCTGATTCTTTGACTTCACCCATCATAAATGCGGCTGTGAGGAACAGTTACAATGCAATGCTACGACAAATGCAGGAAGAGACTTTTTTTGTGGTGCGCTTACTGAATTTGGTCAGCTTGAAATGGACCAATACCTGTGTTTGTAGGCAGGCCGAGTCTGCTTCTTTGATCCGAATCAGAATTTGTTTGGCACATTCACAATTCCCAAAATGAAGTGGACTTTCCGAGCAACCTGACGAGGACACAAATATAAAAAAAGGTCGATGTGAATGTGACCTAAGAAGACTAAAACACCCCCAGCAGGAAAGATGACTACTGGACTGGTTGAGAGTGGAGCAGACAGGGAAGGGCTCAACAATTACCTTAACTCTGAACCACAGAAAAAGAGAGAAAAACAGGTTAATTATAACAACATCATATACAGTAGTCAAAGACTGTAGCGCCATAACTAAATAGATGGTTATTGGTCACCAAGCTGGTCATCAAAAGGAATATTTTAAGGCCAAGAAGCTGTCTGCTTCCTGAAACCCAGACAAGGAGTTGGTTCAGTAAGAAAGGGATCTGATTGCTGAAAACTCTTGTTGGAAAGTAACGCCAAAGCAAGTTTTACAAGTCTTCAAGACCCCAAACTGATAATAATCAGCGTTTCTGCAAAAACTGACAAAGAAACCGGCATGACATTTGATGTGTATAAATACCCAGAAAAGCTGAAACCCAAACATTCCTTGTCTTCAGTGTTGCAGAAACCTTTTGGAAAAACGTTGAGTTCAAATTAACTATTCGAGGAAAAACTCCTTTGTGTGTTTGACTCACAACACATGTTGCAACAGACAACATGAGCATTCTTAAGAATTCTTGTTTCTCAATGGTGCAAGATTTTTTACCTAAAATAATACATCCTGAAAAGGAAACAAGGCCACGTAGGGTTCCCAATGAGGCGTTTCATATATGTGGGATGAATTCAAGCTGCTGATAGTGAGCTGCCTTCGTTACCACAAAGGTGAATTTTGCTGAACGGTTAATGATTCGTGGCTTGTAAAATCCGAGGAATGGAATTTAGTGGGATGTCACACAGCTTCAGGCTAAGGGGCAGATGTTATGTGGAAACAAAGCAGAGCTCAGACCATCTCCCACCCTCCAGCGCAGAGGCAGATGCACCTGTCAGCCCCCACCATATGGACTCCAGCAACAAGAATGCAGTGTATACGAAACAGACAGCAGGCGGAGCGTACAGTCAACAAGCTCGAAACACAAAGAGAAACCCCTTCTGACATGCTGTCTTCATTTCATTCAGCACAAAACAAACACACACCTGTTTTCCTCACAGCGAAGATCTATTCAAACACTGTCTTCCTTTTTCTTTTCCTGCTCCAGACTCTGGAGAGCATGTGGAAGAGCCATTTAAAGCCAAATCAGCTGCGGTTGTCTTTACAGGCCAGCTGCTGCTGCACATCTTCAACGCAAGCCGTTTTAATTGTCAGCAACAAACCGGAATGATCCTAACATCACGTGTTTGCTTCTGCTTGCTGGCGTAGAGCTTCCAGGTCAGATGAAGATGCTTTTTCAGTGGAGAGTCCTCAATGTCCCAATCAGCCAATGAGCAGAGATGGACGAGCGTGTCCGAAGCCTGAACATGGACATACGTCAGGCACTTGTAGCCGAACAGAGCAGCTGGCAACCCTGAACAGTTTCTATATGCAGACTATATGAATGCTTGCTGTATGTTATGTATTTTATGAAGCACAGTGGGGCTCCAAAATGACAACGCTAGCACGGTTTCTCAAGATGGTCACTTTATTGTGGCTTAACAAACGCCATGAAATCTACAGAAATAAAAGACAGTAGTTTCAAGCACCTTTTATAATCAACAGAAACACACAAATGTTAGCAAAGTATTACCTCGTTGCCGCCTCTTGTGCAGCTAGCTAATTAGCCTAGCTACTGTAGATGTGGCTCGATCAAAGTCCTGTATGTATGTCTGAGCGTATGCAGCTCTTGAAGCCTCTTACACTGAACCAAACCTCGCCATATTAGCAGTATTACAATAAAATATTCTTATGAACGGCATAATGATAAATGAAATGCCTTTTCATATTATGAAGAATAATAATTTCAGGAAAAACAATAACAAAAAAAAAAAAAAAAACCACCTTAGCATTTGGAACAGCAATAAAATAATAAAATAATAAGATAATAATAAAATAATAATAAGCTTCTTAATTGGCTTCTCTGTAATTTCAAAGACACTTTGAAATGAGTTGAGGCAAGGCAGGATTATCCAAATACAGTCGATCCTCGATTTACGAACAAGTTCTGTTCCTGCTGCTGCGATTTAACCTGAAATTTCACATGAAGCGGTTTTTTTTTTTCCTTAAATACCCCTTTGATCACTAAATAACTACCTAAATATATGTAATACACCTAAATACAACATATTAAAAGAAAAACAGTAAACGGAATTAAAATACGCGCAGAAGCATCGTCTCAGCCTCCGTGTCACGCGTCATAACAGCTTATGTGGACCCTCGTTACTTGAAACTTGCTCTATTTAGTTTATTTACATTTATTTAATGAGCATGGTAAAGTCAAAATGACGTAAGTCGGGAATTGACTGTATGGCCACGTGCCCGGGGACCTCTGCACTTTTAATCAGGCCCTGGGTTGAGGACATGGTCATACCTTTTCATATATTCTCATCACCTCAATCAGCTGTTTATTAAACCTCATGTCAGCAAATATGCAGATTGCTTTTCCACACTGACCACGCCCACCTCATATGTCCAACCAATCACACGATGCTTTTCTGAGCCCGGCAGGAAGACGGTTCGTGCAAGACGTCCCCAATCACAAGAACAAAATAAACAAAAGGTTTTATATCAGCCTTTAAACGAGACTGGCAGGTGGACGAGGGGAGGGGGGGGCTGTTTTGGTGCTTTATCTGTGTGAGTTTGTGAGAGATAATGAATAATTAGACATATGTTTTTAATCTTGTAAAGTTATGTTTGGGTGTGTTTTTGGCTTTTTTAGTTTGTTTTATATCTAATCACATACTTTCTCATTATTCATACTTTTAACTAGATATTTATCACATATGGTGAATTTTATATTGTAAATAGTATTTATATCTTTATGTATGTATGTGTGTGTACAAGTATGTATGTCCTTATTTTCTTGAATGTCTCATCTGCCAGTCTTTGACCTGGATATGTGTTAAGTGTGCTCTAACAATGTTTTTACATCTCATATTCTAATATTTACTCCTTGTCTTTTCTCTGTGTCTCTGACTCTGTAATTCTGGTGTAATCTCGCAGCCTGGGGTGAATAAAGTACGTCTTATTCTGCTGTTTTTGTGGCTGAATTAAGTAAAAAATTGTAGATGCCACTGAGTGACTGGTAGGTACCAATCATGTCCATTAATGAGGAAATGGATGGAAAACGACGTTATGGCAACAAGAGGAAGTTTTCCTGGAAGATGGTAGCACGGCAAGCCTCCAGGAATTAAAAGGTAAATATCATCTGAAAAAAACAGACTTTTTCCTGAAAGTTAAATTTAAAGCTCACCCGGCTTGTCTGTGAAGACACACAAAGGGTTAATATTGGAAAGAAACGTCCAGAATGTGGAAACATCTGACCTAATTCTTCATCAGACCAAAAGTAAAGATTAAGCAAGTTGAAGTTAAGCTAACATTATATCAGAATCACTGGAAAATTAATTTATGAAGCTAACTGTAAATTTTATTTGGCTTTAATTATAACTCTTCTGTTGCTTTTTAAATGATAATATGTTATTAGGGAATCAATAAATATCAGATCTATTGTTGCATTTCTTGGACTAGAAAAAAAATCCATGGACTAATTTGGTTCCTCGGGGCTCGAGGCTTAAAGACGGGCATCAAAATGAAAAGAAAAAGAAAGATCAATATCTTTTTTAGGGCTTCATAAGGAAAATACTTGATAATATGAAAGAGTTTTGTATTCTTGATGTCTTTTAGGATTAACAGACTGATCACAACATTTGTCGTGGTTGCTTTTATTAACAGTCATTTTTCTGGGTGCTTGTAGATATCTGTGACCAGCGGTGTAGTCCAGGGTATATACAGGCAGACACAAGGCCGGATTATCCAATGGGCATTAAGGGCACAGGCCCAGGGGCCCACGCCCATTTGGGGTCCATGTGGGGCCCACGTAGGGAAAACACCAGCAGTTTGGATATGAAAATAAATGTACATAAAAGCCAGATAGTTACACTACAGTGTCCAGTTTGTTACTATTGGTACCACTGGCTGAGAGATGTTAGACATGTCGTTTCACAGTGTATCGTTCACAATTTTCACAATGTTGCGGTGGAGAAGGGGGCCCCTGGAACACTCTGGGCCCAGGGGCCTGTGCACTTTTAATCCGGCCCTGGGTGTACAGTGTAAACCCACTTCTAAACCCTCCTGGGATGCTACTTTTACAGTGACAGACACAACACTGATGGAGTTAGCCGGCAGCTCAGGTAGCTTTAGCCTGATGATCATACACATAATAAAAATATATCTATATGTGGTCACATGGTGTTTTTTAATTTGGAATTAAAAATTCGGATTCAAATAAATCGTATTTATTGTATTCTCCTATAAGTTTACATGAAAATAATAATTCTGAATGAAGGTTTACATGAAACACGTCCTTACTAAACATTCCTCTTTAGAGCGGCGGGTTGGGAAGGATTCTGATTGGACAGAGGGAGCACGTGACGTATGACATATACCATAAATAAACAAAGTTGGCTCCCTGCTTCTCGTCTTTTCAGTCATAACTTATAAGAACTACATAATAAGTACCAGTTTTGTCGCTAATTTTTATTATAAATGTGAAGTAGCAGCTCAACACGAGCATACTACTTCACTTCCTGCAGCAACTGAGAAGGAGAAGAAAAATAGACCACCGAACACGGGAGGTAAAACAACGCACGTCACCGGGACAGGACAAGCTAACGAGCATGCTCAGAATGACCGGAATTAACTTAGAGCGGAATGAAGGTTTACATGACAAAGGAATTAAATAGATCAGGATTAAAATGCGAATAAACCAGACATTTACATCGGAATTAAGTTTAATTTTGAATAAAAATTAGCATTAGGAATTAAGTGTTTACATGGTTGTTTTTCATCAGTTTAAAGCAGGATTAACTTTTATTCACCATAAAACAGGATTTAAAAATCTCATGTAAATGTAGAAATTGTCTATGAACCTGAAACTGTGTTTTCTGGGTTACTTTCTTTGGGTTTGTTTTTTTTTTTTTAGAAAAGAACAAAACATTGAGAGTATAAACACTTATTGAGGGACCATTACACCACTGTATGTGGTGACCGATGGAATGTCCCGACCGGCGGTGAGGTGTCTACTTCCTGAACCAATACCAATTAATAACGTTCCATTTAGTTTTGTGTGTACCATTGTGCAGATAAGCCAGTGGTGATAGTTACAATAATGTAAATACATGCATAATATGTTTATTCATGTTTGACAGAAAGTGAGCCATAACAAAAAAGTTGAGACAAATCTTTGTTTCTTGTATCCAAAGACTCAGTGAGTTTATTTCTAGATCAAACTTCATCTCTTTACTAAAAGCAGAGTAAGTCCTTGTTTTAATGAGCGTTGGGTTCTGGCTGGGGTTTATTTATTATTGGGACTACGTGTGATGGCAAAAGCTGACAAAGTTTCCTCTGTCTGCCCCCACCTCTGTCCCAAATGTCTGACTTTGTGTTTCTGGCAATTTGCTCCCATTGTGCAGCACTTCCTGATAGGAGGCACTCTGGAAGACTGGGCTCAGTCAACTGCAAAGGAATGTGACATTCCTTTCTAAAATTACGGATGTTTCTTTGGATTTCTGGGGCCGATTTCTGCCATTTTCCCCGTGGTGTCTGGGAAAAGTGTTTCCGGACTGACACCCAAGTCAGTTATACTCTAAATTTTACCCACAATTAAAATATTTAATTTCAGTGCTAAAACACACACACACACACACATTGTGTGTTTTGATGATCATTTGGGTGTAAAATGAATCAACTATTTATACTTATATGGGATTAAAAAAAGATGTTTTATTTATTTCTATTATTTAAAGGTGTATTTAAAAAGATGTCTACATAATGAGTATCGGATTCAGTTGTCTCTTTCACATATTGGTTCTATCTTATTGATAAAAAAAAAAAAAAGATGTTTTTCCAGCATTCCACCTGGTAATTCCCACCTAGATTAGCCTCAGTACGTTTCCACAGGACACGATGGACAATAAACGAGCATCAGATCTGAAAATACAGATGTGAAAAGGTTTAATGTCTTGCTGTTAGTTTGGAGAATCCCTTGTTTCCTGAGGGATGAGCCTGTCTGAAAGTAGTTCTGTGAGAGGAAGAAACTTGTTTTCTTTTCATAAAACAATTTAAATAGAAATAACTATTTTATCAGTTCAACTGGGAGCTAAACTGCTGAGTCATCTCTGCATTAAACTCTTTCATTTGTCGTTAAATTTTCTCTGTTTTCTGATGTTTGTATTGCGGCTCTGTTCAGGATTCACTGAAAAGCTGTTGCAGTGTGTGTGATGTTATGAGTATTGTTAGATACAAATTACATTACCCAGCATGCAACAGTAGCTCGGTGGGCGGTTCCTACCATCATCATCTTGGCAGAGGCATGCGCGTCATCTCGTCCGGAAAATATAAATATGTATGTCAAAGAGGTGGAGCTAAGAGGGGGGCTGTGAGCGTCATGGCGGATGATTGACATCGAGCGAACTCTGAGCTGCCTGTAGCTAAGAGCTAACTGAGCTAACCCGGAGATAACAGGAGCTAACCAGCTAACAGAGGTAAGCGGGCTAAAGCTAAGTTACGTTGTTAACCGGCTAAAAACTGCGGTTGTTCTACGTTCTTCTGACTTGAATTGGGAGATCGGGTACCTGTCAATCAAAAGGACACGCCCCTAAATATGCCAAATTTCTCAATTAAATTAAAAAAACATTCACTCCCCCCACAGTTGTCATGAAGGTAAACCTGACCTATTAAACCAGAAATGGACTTTTAAACCAGGCTGTAAACATGTTTATTTCTGCTGTGAAGTTGGTCTTTTTAACATGGGAGTCTATGGGGATTTGTTTTGCAGCCCCTAGTGGATGAAGGGAGAACTGCAGTTTTATGCAGTTCCACATAGGCTTCATTTTTAACCACCGGAGGCTCCGTCCATCTTTCATATACAGTCTATGGGTCTGACGATGAGGGACTGGGAACCTGGTGCTTATAAGGCTGGTGAACAGAACCGACAACAGGTGGAAATGACTAGTAATCAGGTGAACTGCTGCGTGGGTAATTGATTTCAGTGGGCATGACAGTGGCAGAGCCTGGGGCAGGTATAACATTGTGATTTTCCCTGAGTCAGCAGGTGAGTGCGCAAGATGACGCAAAATACATCATCGCTATTCAGGGATTCCAGTTTTCACTGACGGGACTCGACTTGTCGCTTTGTGTTGCAATAATATTCCTCTCTGGATATTGTTATATAATCTTTGCAATTTTATTCATTAAAAAACTCTGTTACTATGGAAACAAAAAGTCAAAAAGCAACCAAACATTTTTTTTTTTTTACTGTCTCAGTGTTGTAATGTAAACAGGATCTTGGTGATGATGAAAATGACTTGCTGAAGGCCAAACTGAGCATCAGAATGAGGAAGAAAGGAGATTTTAGTGACTTTGAACGCAGCATGGTTGTTGGTCTGAGTGTTTACTGGGATTTTCACACACAACCATCTCTAGTGTTTCCAGAGAAGGTCTGAAGAAGAGAAAATATCCAGCGAGCAGCAGTTGTCTGGACCAGAATGTCTGGTTGATGTCAGAGGTCAGAGGAGAATGGACAGACTGGTTGGAGATGATGGAAAGACAACAGGAAGTCCAGTAAGCACTGGTTCCAACCAAGATCTGCAGAACATCATCTCTGAACACACAACACGTCCAGCCTGGAAGCAGATGGTCTCCAGCAGCAGAAGACCACAGCGGGTTCCCTCCTGTCAGTAAGAACAGGAAACTGAGGCTACAATTCACACAGACTCACCAGAACTGGACAATAGAAGATGGAGAAACGTTGCTGGTCTGATGAGTCTCCAGTTCAGCTCCACATTCACATGGTAGGATCAGAATCTGCTGGAAACATCATGACAACATGGATCCATCCTGCCGTCAGGATCAACGCTTCAGGCTGCTGCTGGTGGAATGGTGGGGGGAGGTTTTCTGGTCCCACTTTGGTCCCCTTAGTACCAACATGACATGGTTTAACCTCCACAGCCTACCTGAGTCCTGCTGCTGACCATGTCCATCCCTTTCTGAGCAGCATCGTGTACCCTGCCAACAAAACGTAAACATGGAAACAGTGTGTGTTGTGTGTGTGTTTCAGACGTGAGAGAATGATGTGCAGATGAGAAAAGACTTGTTCACTGGTGATCTGTGTGTTATTTCTACAAACATCTATTTTTTTCTTCTGGTTGCTCTTTATGCTGCTTTATCTATTCATACATTCATTTTACATGATTTTAGCCTCAGAATCTGACAGCTGAAGCTGAAAACATCACGTCTGAATGCTTACTGGGGTTAAATGCTTTAGCTTCTACGTGCTTTTACATGTTTACATAAAACCCACCAAAAATAACGTAAAAAAGCCAGCAGTTTTCAGGGTTAAATCATCGCCTGGATATTTATATTTTGCAGCAGAACCACCCCCCCTTTACATCTACAAAGACATTTCTGAATAGTAACAGAAGCTGTTTATATTTTCTGAGGAGTTTCTACGTCAGCGGAAAGCTCCGGCAAATACAGGTCCGTCTAAACAAACACAAAGAGGCCACAGACATGCTGTGATAACCTCCGTCTCCAGATGGTAAAGCGCCGTTAAAGGGAGAGGGGAGACAGAGGAGTGGTGGGGTCAGACGTCAGGAATGAGGAAATCCCACCCTGGCCCCAGCAGATAGAGGACAGGAAGCAAAGCCATTTGCATATGAATTCTCCCTCGGTGCTGGAACATATGCAGGGTGAGCGTGCTAAAAGCATGGGGGGGGGGACCTGCAGGCCACTGATGGGCATTGTCAGGTGCTTATTACCTGCTTGATAACATCCACAGCTGTAAAGATAAAGAGGAGACAAGAAGTCTCATTCATCATAAACGTCTAAAATTAAACACTAATTAGAATAAAGGGAGCGTGAAAGGGTCCTCCGTCCACCTGAGTGTAAATAACACGCCCTGTCCATCATGAATAAACCGTACACACCAACTTCAGATCAATCTCCTGACGTTAAACAACTCCATCGATCCCACACGCCAACCATGTGCACAGTTGTGCTCATATTTATTCATCCCCTTTCATTAAAGAAGGAAAAAAACAGCTGCCTGTAAAATAAGCTGAAATTGACTAAAGTAATAATAAATAAAACTTTAATGAAAATCATGATATTATTTTCTAATTCTGGTTCAATAGAAATATTTTCTATTAAAAAAGCAAACAAATAAGATAATTCATTACATATTACATCACTCATAAACTAATATTTAGTTGAACAAACCTTTAATGTTTCTGCTCCAGTCAGGTGTTTTCTGTTCCTCTCAGTCAGACTTCTGCACCTGTTGACAGGTATTTTGTCCCTCTGTTCAACAGAAAAGTCTCTCATTTGTCCAGGACCAGTTTGTTTTTGTTTTTTTTTTCTTTCTTCAACTCAATTAAAAGAAAAAACAGTGTCTTATATTACTGAATTATATTTTTACAAGTTTTTAGTTATTGATCCCTTTTTAATCTCCAGTTATTTGAGTGACTGTTGTAAATTCAGCCTTTTCTGTAATGAAAGGGGATAAATACATATGAGCACAACTGTAGGTCGTAAACATGCCGCGCATTCTGGCCTTCTCTGTTTAATCTCTCACTACTTCTAAACAAGTCAAACAGCCTGTTTACACGTAAATCTGTTTTTAAAATAAACAAATGGAATTGGGATTTGCTGAGTCAGCAGGGTGATTCCCAGAGTGTGTTCCCAGAGGTTCATTTATGAGGCGTCCGCTTGCAGAATGATCACCACAGGTGCTGCCAGTTTCCCCCCATTATGTCCTCTAACGGCGACAACTTTATGGCTTTTGTAATGAAAGACCTAAACACACAGAAACACCAAAGCTGACTGAGGGATAACCGCTGCGGAAGCAGTTACTGGTTGATGGTATCTCTCTGAACAGGTGAGAATGGAAAGGTGCAGCCTTACTGGGTGGCTTGAAGGGTTTCCTGCAGATTTCAAGGGAAGTGGGAGAATGTTGTGCAGATGATGTGATCAGCTTCTAAGTAGGAAAGATCTAGATAACATTGTTGTTGACCTCTGAGGACGGCAGCTGTCTGAAAGTAATGGAGCATGTAAAGTTTTCACCTGAGAAGCAAGAAAGATCCCATTCAATGCCATCAGTATCTGATTACCCTCACATACACACACACACACACACACACACACACACACACACACACACACACACACACACACACACACATACATACAAAAACACAAGAAAAAAAATCTTCTCAGTGATGAAACACTTAAACATCTATATCAGGAGTGTCAAACTCCAGTCCTGGAGCGCCGGTATCCGGCAGGTTTTTGTTGTTTCCCTCCACCAGCGCAGCTGATTCAAACCAAATGGATCCAGCAGCTTCTTGTCAACCTGTTTTTAAGTTTTGGTCAGGTGTGTTGGAGCGTGAAGACGACAAAAACCTTCAGGATGCTGGCCCTCCAGGACCTCTTCCAGTTGGTCTGCCAACTGGAAGAGGTCCTGGAGGGCTCATTTCATCTGTGGTTGGCCGTCTGATGTCTCCAAACCCATCGGCCAGCATGTGGACATGTCTCCAAACACATCGGCCAGCCTGTGGACATGTCTCCAAACCCATCGGCCCGTCTGTGGACATGTCTCCAAACACATCGGCCCGTCTGTGGACATGTCTCCAAACACATCGGCCCGTCTGTGGACATGTCTCCAAACCCATCGGCCAGCCTGTGGACATGTCTCCAAACACATCGGCCAGCCTGTGGACATGTCTCCAAACACATCGGCCAGCCTGTGGACATGTCTCCAAACCCATCGGCCAGCCTGTGGACATGTCTCCAAACACATCGGCCAGCCTGTGGACATGTCTCCAAACACATCGGCCCGTCTGTGGACATGTCTCCAAACACATCGGCCCGTCTGTGGACATGTCTCCAAACACATCGGCCAGCCTGTGGACATGTCTCCAAACCCATCGGCCAGCCTGTGGACATGTCTCCAAACACATCGGCCAGCCTGTGGACATGTCTCCAAACCCATCGGCCAGCCTGTGGACATGTCTCCAAACACATCGGCCAGCCTGTGGACATGTCTCCAAACACATCGGCCCGTCTGTGGACATGTCTCCAAACACATCGGCCCGTCTGTGGACATGTCTCCAAACACATCGGCCAGCCTGTGGACATGTCTCCAAACCCATCGGCCAGCCTGTGGACATGTCTCCAAACACATCGGCCAGCCTGTGGACATGTCTCCAAACACATCGGCCAGCCTGTGGACATGTCTCCAAACACATCGGCCAGCCTGTGGACATGTCTCCAAACCCATCGGCCCGTCTGTGGACATGTCTCCAAACACATCGGCCCGTCTGTGGACATGTCTCCAAACACATCGGCCCGTCTGTGGACATGTCTCCAAACACATCGGCCAGCCTGTGGACATGTCTCCAAACACATCGGCCAGCCTGTGGACATGTCTCCAAACCCATCGGCCAGCCTGTGGACATGTCTCCAAACCCATCGGCCAGCCTGTGGACATGTCTCCAAACACATCGGCCAGCCTGTGGACATGTCTCCAAACACATCGGCCCGTCTGTGGACATGTCTCCAAACACATCGGCCCGTCTGTGGACATGTCTCCAAACACATCGGCCAGCCTGTGGACATGTCTCCAAACCCATCGGCCCGTCTGTGGACATGTCTCCAAACACATCGGCCCGTCTGTGGACATGTCTCCAAACCCATCGGCCAGCCTGTGGACATGTCTCCAAACACATCGGCCAGCCTGTGGACATGTCTCCAAACACATCGGCCAGCCTGTGGACATGTCTCCAAACCCATCGGCCAGCCTGTGGACATGTCTCCAAACCCATCGGCCAGCCTGTGGACATGTCTCCAAACACATCGGCCAGCCTGTGGACATGTCTCCAAACACATCGGCCAGCCTGTGGACATGTCTCCAAACACATCGGCCAGCCTGTGGACATGTCTCCAAACACATCGGCCCGTCTGTGGACATGTCTCCAAACACATCGGCCAGCCTGTGGACATGTCTCCAAACCCATCGGCCAGCCTGTGGACATGTCTCCAAACCCATCGGCCAGCCTGTGGACATGTCTCCAAACCCATCGGCCAGCCTGTGGACATGTCTCCAAACACATCGGCCAGCCTGTGGACATGTCTCCAAACACATCGGCCCGCCTGTGGACATGTCTCCAAACACATCGGCCCGTCTGTGGACATGTCTCCAAACACATCGGCCCGTCTGTGGACATGTCTCCAAACCCATCGGCCAGCCTGTGGACATGTCTCCAAACCCATCGGCCCGTCTGTGGACGTGAGGGAAACTTTGTCCATCGAGGGCCAGAGTTGACCCTCCCCCTGCTTTGGAGGCTTCTTGTGCAGCTTAGAATAACCTTTGATAATCTCTACTAATTCTCTTTTCTTCAGATCTGCTTCTGTGTCAGACATTTCACTGGATTTTTACAAAAATAATCTAGTTTAGTGAGAAAATACAAGGCAAACGAACTCTTCTAATCGCTTTTGATAGATGTGAGCGAGAGTGACGTTGGCATAAATGACAAAAAGGTTGTGCTCACGACACTTTGTCACACAGTCAACACAGACAGGCTCGAGTTTAGTGTCATGATTGGGTCCAAATCTGCCAAAACTTTATGATCTTTTACAGTAATGAAGCATCAAACACTTAAAGTTTGAAGCTTTTCCACCAGCAGTTGGTTCAGATTTAGCTCCAGGTAGGCGATGCAGGTTTTAACCATAGACTGTACATAAAAAGATGGGCGGAGCCTCCATGACGTCACCCATAGGTTTCTGAAGACCTGAATTGAAGCTTGGTGGGCGGTTCCTACATCGCCATCTTGACAGGGGCATGCGTGTCGTCTCACCAGGAAAATACAAATATGGACAAAGAGGTGGAGCTGAGAGGGGGCTGTGAGCATCATGGTGGATGATTGACATCGAGCGAACTCCGAGCTTTCTGTAGCTAAAAGCTAATCGAGCTAACCTGGAGATAACAGGAGCTAACCAGCTAACGGAGGTGAGCGGGCTAAAGCTAAGTCATGTTGTTAACCGGCTAAACACCGCAGTTGTTCTACGTTCTTCTTACTTAAAGTGAGAGATCAGGTACCTGTCAATCAAAAGGACACGCCCCTAAATATGCCAAATTTCAAGATTAAATTACTTTTAAATGAGCGAGTTAGAAAAAAATTCACTCCCCCCACAGTTGTCATGAAGGTAAACCTGATCTATTAAACCTAAAATGGATTTTTGAACCAGGCTGTAAACATGTTTATTTCTGCTGTAAACATGTTTATTCCTGCTGTGAAGTTGGTCTTTTTAACATGGGAGTCTATGGGGATTTGCTCTGTTTTGCAGCCCCTAGTGGATGAAGGGGGAACTGCAGTTTTATGCACTTCCACATAGGCTTCACTTTTAACCGCCGGAGGTTGCCGCTTGTTTTACACACCAATAGTTCCACCATTGACCAACATTCACTTACGGTGTTTTGGAAGCATTTTCTCTGGTAAATGGCTTAAATTAAGGCAGTTTTTGGTGTTGTGAGTCATTAGCTAAATAATATGCAACAGTTAAGTCTATTCTATAGTCATTTAGCAGACATTTTCATCCAAAGTGACTTACATATATGCTCATACCATGATTGGGGGGCAACTTAGGGTTTAGTGTCTTGCCCAAGGACACTTTGACACATAGTCAGGGGAAGCCAGCAATTGAACCCCCAACTTCCCAGTTACAAGCCAACTGCTCTTCCACCTGAGCTACAGCTGCCCAGCTGTTTTATCTGGCCAATTTAAGTTTAATAGTCAAGTCATCAACAAGCTAGTGGTAGTTTATATTACAGTAGCTAGCAGGAGCCAGACTCCAGTCAATAGAGGTGGCCAGTAAACCTGAATTTATCACTAATTTATTGCAGTTATTAGTTGTTGTTTTTTTTCATATAAAGTTTTTGTTGGGGTTTAGATTTATCCTTTGGTGAAGGCTGTATTAGTTCACCTGGTTTTAATTCCTGCTTGTAAATATTAAATACATAACTTTTTTCTAAGGCTAATAAGGTTCATTTAGTTGGAGTTATACATCCATGAAGAGACAAAGCCTCAGTAACAGCGGCATTAATGCAGAGACAGCCTGGTCCTGCTGGATAAATCTGCAAGTTATTTGTTTAATAAATAAATGAAAACTATTTGATTGTATAAATGTGTAATGTTTTACAGATGATGTCAGAGCCTGGTGAACCAGGTTTCCTCTTCCTGATGCAGCTGCTGCATTTTTACAGATAGTTTTTTGTAGTTTTATCTTTTACTTCTTCTGCTTTTTTAGGGCAGTTGTAACTTTATAGCGGTACATTACCGGCCACTACCAGCTGGTGTCAAAACATGGAGGTGGACTCTAGTAGATGAGCTGACTTAAATACCATGGCAACGTAAAAGACGAATGAAAGTAGGAGGGTATAGACGTAATGAACGTCCCCCTGTTGAAGGGAGCAGAAATGGGCCTTTAGAGGAAAGAAGAGCTCCAGCAGAACCAAACTCAGGAAAGATGGCCTCTTGACTGGACTGGTGGAGACTGGAGAGTACAGAAAACTGGTCAACAAGCACCATGATGCCAAACCAGTGACACCTGCTGAGAAAGAGGAGCACAATCTGATGGAGTTTATAATCTAAGGGGGAAATTAAACAAATGCAGACACTTTTATATCCAGGTTAAAAATATTTCATATGCATCAAATCAGTAACTTTCCATTTATCTTGCTTTTAATTATTGTAATTTATTATTTATTGGGATTTTTTTTTCTGTTTGTTGATGATTTTTTTTTTTTACAGTTTTAAAGGCTTTCTTTGCACCATCTGTAATGCTTTTCACGTTTTCTGTAAAGCACTTTAAACTGCCTTGTGCATAAAATAAACTTTCCTTGTTTCAACAACAACAACCCAATAAACTGCGTTTAGAGCTGCAACTTGACCAAATACGAACTGGAAACCAGCACATCTACACTAAACCACCTCAGTCCAAACTCAGGTTTATGACCAGACAAACATTTTATGGTACAATGTTCCTACTTTTCCTTCCATCACCATTAACACGCCACCATACAGTGAAGCACGTTGGAACTGGGACAGTTCGTATGTAAACACACTCATTGTGTTTTGGAATGCGCCTTTTCCTCTCGGCCTCTCCGGCAGCGTTCCTTTGGCTCAGAGCAGGCCGATAAGAACGCGTCCCTCTGTCTCTGCAGCATTCAAAGCATCCTGCAGCGAGTCCCTTTGCACGAGGCATTGTTCATCTGCAACCTGCACCCACTGCCGCGGACCCCACCCTCCATAAGTGTGCTCAGACCAAAGAACAATGAGACTCACCCGTCGCAAAAGGGGCATAATTGGAGCAAGAAGTGGGACAGACACATGAGGCACGTCAGGCATGTTCTCTAAGGCCCCGCCATGGAATGTGCAACAAAGAGAGCATGCAGGCTGCAACAATTCTGGGAAAAGTCCAAGGAAGTTTACTGAGTAAGGATGTGTTGTCTGTCCCATCCACCACCTTACAACAGCCACTTCACAGAGTTATTAATCACATGATTCATGTAAAAAAAAAAAAAAAAAAAAAGACATTTGGCACTTTTTTTTCCTGTTTTACCACAACCAGATTCATTCTTTCTTTAAACCACATTTGTTTGTAGAGATCCCCTCCAACCTGCAGAGGCCCGGAGCCATTCTCCAGCGATAAGTCAGCTTCTATTACACAAACAAATCGCTCTAATATTTCATTCCCATGACAACTTATGATCTTACAGATAGGACAAGTTCCTCAAATACCTCAGTCCACCAAGATGGGCTGATAATGTGAGTCATATTCCCAGAGTTTTCACCAGCATGCTCAGTGTTTGTTCATACTGAGCTGGGGCCACATCTCCGTTTTACAACAGGGTGGACCAAAAACCCCCAAACACACACCCTGCTAACACTGCTGTTCGTTCAGAGTATGACCCAGCAGCTTCAGCACTGTTGAAGCTCCCTCTGCTGCTTGTTTGTGGTCAGGAAGCAACAAAAGATTATTTACAATGTTTTTAATATCCTGCGTATCATTCAGCAGGATAGTCGACTGTTAAATAAGAAAAGAAAGTTAAGGATGATAGTTTAGTTCACATTTTATAACATACATGCAGTAGTTTGGTAAAAAAAAAAAAAAAAAAAAAAAAAAACCAAGTAAAAAAACTGAAAGAACTCATTTTTTCCTCTTTCACTTTTTCAGGCAGTATTTTCCAAAGTGACCCAATATGTCCTCAGGATCCAATGAGGAACTGAAAAAATAAATAAATATAAATAATAATGCGTGAACGTGTATGTTGGTCCCAACCTCTGACCTGTTCATGATAGCTGCCAAAAACTCACTGAAATATATTTCATAGCAACTATTTTAGTTTTTATTCTGTAAGAAAAACTGGTGTTTAAATGGTTAAAATATACAAATTATGATTATTTTATATGTATATTTCCAGAGGTGCATAAAGCAGAAGTTCTTTCCAGCAGCTCTTTCCAACCAGTCACCAAACCAGGTGAATGTAATCAGCTCGACTGCAGGTTGAAGAGCCTGTTAGTGAAAAGATCTGTTCCAAATGCATCAGTAGATCTAAACCATGGCAGGACTTCTACTTTATTTTTAATTCTACTTTATACATCTCTGTTTTTTCTAATGTTTCTAAAAGAATGATTCACTAAAAGTGGAAAATTATATAAGTTTGTGCTATTTTTACAGCAGACGATGGCGTAGTGGTTAACACAGCAACTCACTGGTTCGAGCCCTGGCTAGGGAGGGGTTTCAACAGCAACCTTTCTGTGTGGAGTTTGCATGTTCTCCCTGTGTCTGCGGCAGAAGTGTCAAGTAACAAAGAATAAAATACTTTGTTACCTTACTTCAGTAGAAGTTTGGGGTATATATACTTTATTGAAATAATTATTAAATCCGACTACTTTTTACTTCTATTCCTTACATTTTTGCAACAATTATCTGTACTTTCTATATATATATATATATATATATATATACATACATAAATAAATATATATATATATATATATATATATATATACACACATACATACATATACATATGTATGTGTATATATATATATATATATATATATATATATATATATGTATGTATACATATATATATATATATATATATATATATATATATATATATATATATATATATATATATATATATATATGTATGTATACATATATATATATATATATATATATATATATATATATATGTATGTATACATATATATATATATATATATATATATATATATATATATATATATATATATATATATATATATATATACATACATATATGAAGTGTTTTGTTTTGTTTCTATTTTTATCCATTATCACTTCATTATTTTGTTTGTCTCCTAATACAAATCTGTTTACCTCACAGATTCCTGCAGCTAAGCTTATATTTTTGTATATTCTAATATAGGTTGTTGATAAAATGTCTGAAGTTGGACTCTTTGCAACATTACATTGCTTATAGTCATCATATCATCCAGGCCATGAAACACATCTTAATGCTTATATATGGTTCATTAAAATATTTGGATTGCACCCAAATGTATTATTTTTTTTATGTGAATCTATGTGGCTGAAAAGGTACTTTGCAGCTTTTTCAGGATGAACATTCTGATATAACATTATAGTCATTATGACTTTTAGAAAAATGTTATTTTGGGGAATGCACTGTTGGCTCCGGTGCAACAGGTTAAGAGTTCTTAAAACTAAAGGTTAAGACTTCTTTTTAATGGTATTTTTCACACTTGCATTACTTTTACTTTTATACTTTTTCTTAAATATATTATATTTTCTTAAATCAGTACATTTACACTTTTACTTCAGTAAAAAGTTTTAGTTGTTACTTTTACTTCTACAGAAGAAGAGCATCTCTACTTTTACTGCAGTAAAGAATGTGAATACTTTTGACACCACTGGTCTGCCGGGGCTTTCACTCAACTCATTAAACTGTTTTGTTTTTTTTGTTTTTTTTAAAGATTTTACTTTTGTTTTTTCCAGAAGAAAAACTGAGGAGCTTTGTAAACAAACTGGTCTTTAAATGGTAAAAAAAAATTATATTTACTATGTGATATATGTATCCAGGCTGCGGTCGCTTTAAGACTTTAAACAAGTGGAAAACAATATAAATTTATTTTTACAGCAGCGTTTTTGTCCTTAGGATGAAATGTTTTAAAGGATCTGAAAGGGTCAACAGAAAACACACTTTCTCAAGTTTTGTCTGACAGAAAAAATAAGATCAGAATTTTAGTATGAAAGTGTAAAATGTGATGCAGAAACTATTCTAAACTACCGTTTTTTTTTTACACATCTGCATTCCTGTTACTTTTTTTCAACCAACAACTGGACATTTATAAAGACCATTAAATCAAAGTTACCAAAGAAGTGAACATATGTTGTTTTTTTGTTATTATTTACCTCTGTGGGTGGACTCCAGCCCCACAGGGAGACCCTTACGTACGGTAAGGCATCATTTCTCAGAGTGAAGCATCTTAATCGTGTCTTTTTTACTGTTAAACTTGTCTGAACTGATCCGCCTCTGCTTTGGTTTGGAATCAGCCGTCAGTGCTTTATGTTGTAGTTTAGTATATTTGTCAGGGACCATGTGTAAAAACCTTATCTAACAATACCTTACACCACATTTAGAATTAGCTCATTTCCATCTGGCAAAGTCACACTTTTATTTGTTGGTTTTAACAATGCGTGAGTTGTGTGCTCCTCTGTGTCTTTTATTTGTTTTTAATTATTTTATTGGGTATTTATTTATTTTTAAATTGTTTTACCTGTTTTTATTATTTCAACGACATTATTTGATTTAATTTTTATTTTGTGATATTCAACTCTGTGCAGCACTTTGGCGGTATTTACAAATCTACAACAGCGCAACTTCCACGCAATCATTTTACATTTCTCCAAACGATCTTAATAAAAAACATATGCATGTACATACATAGATACATATATATATATATATTCATACACATGTTTACAAACACACATTTATATAACTCAGTGCCGACGCTGCTGGTTTTCTATTTGCACCTTAAGTCTTTCAGGCGGAGTTTCAGACTTTCTGGGAGTTTGTTCCATTTAATGGCCTTAATGAGAAGGCTGTCTGTGCTAATGTTGTCATAAATCATTAGAGACGTGGATTATATTTACATTATTTACATCATATTTATTAATCATCACATCTTCTTATCGGGCAGTGTGAACTGTCTCTGGACTGTGGTCAGCGTCCCTTTCACTAAGCCCCCTCGAGGAATCTCCACACAGAAAAACGTTCAGCTCCCTCCAGAGAGGCAGAGCAAAGCCTTGCCAAATTCCTCACAGTATTTTTATTTTTTGCTCCAGACGTAAGGCGAACTGCAAAACACCAGAGAAACATCGGAGCATCCCACTCAGTTTGGACAAAAATTCAGATTTAAAAAGTGTGCAGATTTTTTTTTCCATCTTTTTTCAATGTGTCCTTCATTAGGAAGGCAGTAAAATATCTCTGCCCCCCGCCCCCTCCAGCCCCTCCAGCCCCCATGGCCCCTCAGTCTTCCACATGGTTGATATTAACATTCCAGCAGGTTTTTAATGATGAGGACAAAGCAGGTCGCTGGGGAAGGTTCATGACGCCGCTGGCATGGTGCACACATTCCTGTGGACAGGCTGGAGGGCCTCTGTAGGGTGGGGGGTGATGACGCTGGTGGTGCTGGGGGGGGGGGGGGGGGGGGGGGGTATCTGATGATTTTCCTGCAGGTGGGATTAACCCTTAAAACTCTGCAGGATCTCTGGCACACAGCGCTGAATGGCTCATACTGGTTTCTGAGTGCAGCTCTGTGGGGTGAGTGGTGATCCATACTGGGATTGATGCCGTCGCAGCTTAGTGATGAAAAAGTGATAAATAATGGTGTTGCCATGGTGATTTAGCAGAATAAACACTGCATGTTGTGTTTGGATTGTAAACCTCCTGGACGGGACAGAAATGCCTGGAAAACGTCACCTGAAGAGTCAGATATGCATCCCAGAGTTACACACCGCCGTTCCGGACACACTGCTGATGATGGAGGGGACGGAGTTTAGGAGGGGGGGGGCACCGATGATCTAGTGGAGTTTTCAGTGTTAAAAATTATAAACAGGACCACAGCTGGCAGGATGAGTCTGGTAAATACTTAAATAAACAGGGTTCATTTTATATGTTTAAATATAAAACCTTTCTGAGGAAGGAGGATAAACTGACTTTTATATCTGTGTGACTTCAGCTGGTTGGGATTAAAACACACATGTAGAAATGTACACGTAAGTACATGGCTGGATCTTTCTGCTCCACATTCCTGGGATTCATTAGATCCAGTGTGGATCCTGCAATGCAGCTATGAATGATTAAATATGTCAAATAAATAAAACAAATAAATGAGCTACTATGTTGCTACTAGACCTTTATTTTCACCTAGAAATGGTGATGAAGATACTTCCTGTTCAACTTTACACCAGAATGGACAAAATTTTATAATGGATTATTTTTTATTCATTTGAAATAAAGATATATTTTTAAAAAAATTAAAATTATGAAGTAAAAAAATACTGATTTTCAATTTTTAGATTTGATTTTCCCACCTCTAGTAATTAATCATTAACGCATTAAAAGTCCCACCTCTGATTATTATTTTATTTGTTTGCTTTTTTTAAAAAAAATATTTCTATTGGACCAAAGTTAGATAAATAATAATGTAATTAAATAAGGATTTTTATTATTACTTTTGTCAATTTCACCTTATTTCAAAGGCAGCTGTTTATTTTATGGGTATGAATACATCTAATGACGACTGGAAACAGTGTGTGTGTGTGTGTGTGTGTGTGTGTTTCAGACGTGAGAGAATGATGTACAGATGAGAAAAGGCTTGGTCACTGCTGATCTGTGTGTTAATTCTACAATAAATCCTGTTTCCTTCTTCTGGTTGCTCTTTATGCTGTTTTATCCATTCATTTTACATCATTTTAGCCTCAGAATCTGAAACATCCCGTCTGCATTTAGCTTCCACATGTTTTTTTAAACATATAAAAATGTCCTGGAGTTAATTAACAACACCAGCACCGTTATAGACTGAAGTTTAGTTATGATCTGATCACCTGCTAGAGATTTTCTACCTTTCTAAGCAGAAACATAAGAAGTGTGTCGAGCTGCATCTCAGTACGTCTGTGGTGCAAACACAACAAGCCACACACAGCAGAGAAACGCATTACCTGCCATAGGAGATGTTGAGGATGAGGAGTTTTCTGACATTAAATAAATCTTTCTTCATGCAGTGAGGATATAATATAAAACCAGCTTATTTCATGCATTTAGAGCTACTATTTATTGTCTCTTTCCACATGAAATTAAAGCAAATTTTAAAAACTGTCACTGTGACTTATTAGCAACAAAATGAGTAAATTGAGTTCAGGCCGTCAAACTAATTAGACGTGTCTAAAGCTGAGATTTAAAAGGTGTTCCTTTGTTCTTATGAAGGCACAAATCACGTCTTACTGGTCTAGCTTCTAACATATAATCGCATGAACATTCAATCCTCACATGATTCACCTCCGGTCAGCTGATGGATGCTCTGAATGAATCTGCAGAACATAAAAACCTGCTTTTCAGCTGGATTTATTACAGCAGATAAAACCCGGGACAGAGATCAGGTCTACTGCTGGGACTCCACCATTCGCTGCTCTCTCCGGTCCGTCTCGGACCCCGAACCGCCCTGCAGATACCTGGACACCGTCCTGACGATGCTCTCGCTCATACCGTGGATGTGGCTGTCTAGCTTCTGCAGCAGCTCCTCAGACTGCAGCGTCTCCTCCTCCAGGAAACGCGCCACCATGCTGCACGCGGGAGACAGAAGCTCCTGGGATGGAAATAAAACACACCTGTAGGAATCCTCCCTGCACAGTCACCTGTTAGATGTGGGAGAGGCCTCACCTCTGAAGGAGGGGAGGAAATCCCTTTGTCTCTGGAAGCGGAGATCAGAAAGCTTTCAGAGCTTGAACTTTGTCCATCAGCAGCAGATTCATTGGGACTTGAGGTCGACGCCGAGTTTCTCCTGGTTGGTTTTGCACTGCTGCTGCAGGAGGAGGAGGAGGAGGAATGAGGCCTGCTGTCTTGGGTCTGACTGCAGATCTGCTCTGTTGGGGACTGAGAGAGAGTCTGAAGCTCCTTAAAGAGCCTCTGGATCTCCCCTTCGTAGCGAGTTGTGCTCTCCTGCGGCTGCATGGCGTGCATGGCGTGCATGGCGTGCATGGCGTGCGACTCCACCTCAAGCCTGTAAGAGCAGCTGAGATCAGCTCTGGAACCGTTCTGCATCTTCATATTTACATCGCATCTACCTGTTGCCAGGAGGCTGCGGTTGCTCGGTTACGGCGTGACTGAGCAGAGCATGCTCACGCCTTTCCTGACACGTCTGCTTGGTGATCTGTACCTTGCAGAGCGTCTCCATCTCCAGGCTGCTCAGCGAGGAAACGCTGCTCCTCGACGCTAACGGAGGATCTCCCCTCTGCGGACGGAGACGGATGTAGGGGTGGATAACATTTACAAAGACGGAAAAGACTTTGGGGAAAGAATCCAACCTGAGGTGGAGACCGTTGTCTCTGCAGCAGACTTTTCAGATGCTGGTTCTCAGTTTGAAGAGCTTCCAGCTGCGTCTCAGTCACCTGATAACAGAACGTCACCAAACAAAGTGAAATTCAGCTTCACTCAATGTCAGTTTGCTCTTCTGGGACAAGTGGAACTGTTCATTCCTCTCGTCTTTAAACCCTCAGTTTTCGTCCCCAACGGTCTTTTTAAGGTTTCTGCGTCTCATTTGGGCTCGGTTTGGAACATTTTGGCATCTGGCAGGTCCTCGTCACGCGATGAGGAATCTGGAACACAACTCTGTTCCACCGTCTTTACAATCATCTTCTGCAGTGGAGGGTTTCTTTTAGCGAGACATTTAATCCAAAAAGTAGATAAAAAAAAGTAGAGAGAAACACCTGAAACAGCAGAACTTCAGCACATCTGTACAGCTGAGTTACGAGGCCCAAATCCTCCGTTCACTCCAGCTTTGATCGGCTGATTTACATCATTGACTCTCATTTTAATCATGTTGTCCAGTAGAACTATGTTGATGTTTACATCTGACTGCTGAGATGTGGTTAGTGGAGAAATATATATTTCACTATCTATATCTATATAAGCCGGAATAGGGAGGATTGCCCTCTCCGGGTCGGGAGTCAGGTCCTGCCTCAAGTGGAGGAGTTTAAATATCTCGGGGTCTTGTTCACGAGTGAGGGAAGGATGGAGCGTGAGATCGACAGACGGATCGGTGCGGCGTCTGCAGTAATGCAGACTCTGCGCCGGTCTGTCGTGGTGAAGAAGGAGCTGAGCCAGAAGGCGAAGCTCTCGATTTACCAGTCGATCTACGTTCCTACCCTCACCTATGGTCATGAGCTGTGGGTCGTGACCGAAAGAACCAGATCTCATATACAAGCAGCTGAAATGGGTTTCCTCCACAGGGTGGCCGGGCTCTCCCTTAGAGATAGGGTGAGGAGCTCAGTCATCCGGGAGGAGATCAGAGTAGAGCCGCTGCTCCTCCGCATCGAGAGGAACCAGTTGAGGTGGCTCTGGCATCTGGTCAGGATGCCTCCTGGACCTCCCTGGTGAGGTGTTCCAGGCACGTCCCTCTGGGAGGAGACCCCGGGGAAGACCCAGGACACGCTGGAGGGATTACATCTCTCGGCTGGCCTGGGAACGCCTCGGGATCCCCCCCGCAGAGTTGGCAAATGTGGCTGGGGAGAGGGAAGTCTGGGCTTCCCTTCTTAAGCTGCTGCCCCCGCGACCCGACCCCGGATAAGCGGCAGAAGATGGATGGATATAGATATAGATATAATTCAGTTCACAGCTCTGACAAGGCACCTACATGCCCAAAACCCACCTCCCTCGTGGAGATGGTGTTAAATTCAGATGTTTAATACGGAGTGTGTACTAACTTGTTGTTTATGGACTGGTGTGTGTGTGTGATAAAGGTGCTGATGTCACTCATTTACTCCTGCGTTACTTGTTACTGTCTGACAGCTCTGGTAAAAGTACAAAAACGTCCCGATAAATGCAGGCTATTTATTTGTTAGTTATAGGTGACCAGTGGCGTAATGAATGCTGTGACGTCGTCACGCCGTTTGGAACGTAAACCAAACCAAACGAAGGTGTGAAATTTTGCAGAAATCAAACCCAATCAAACCGAGTCCCCCGACTATCCTGGTGTGAAGTGTTTGTTGTTGTAACTAGTGATAAATTGGTTTTAATGGGATTTTAGCTGGACTTTAACACACGTCTTTATTTACATAACACACCTGACGGTGTTGACACGACACTCCACCTTAACTCCACCATCCTGTTGGTGCTTAAAGACATAAAATAAACCATTTCAGATCCACTCACTTTGAGCTGGGCTGATTTCTGCTCAGCTCTCTCCATCTCGCCTTGCAGCTGAAGCCTGACGCTGGAGGAGGAGCTGCTCAGAGTGGCGACGGCGAGGTCACGCTGGTGCAGCTCGCTGGTCAGCTTCGACACCTCCTTCCTCATCCCCTCCACCTCCCCGCTGTGAGTCTGCCGGGCCCGCTGAAGCTCCTCTCTGAGCTGTGTAACAAACACAGAGAAGGAAAAAGGGAAGCTGCAGAAAACATGACAGAAAGTTTCACTTCATCTGCTGCGTTCTGACCTTTTTCATCTCAGCAACAGCAGAGTCGCATTCTGCTTTCAGGCTCCTCAGTTCCTGCTCCGTGTTGGAGTCGTCGCGTCTCTGGATGCTCATGTTCTCCAGTCTGAGTCCAGGCAGGGGAAACCAGCAGATGGACACGTTCAGCTTCATCAGAAGCAACCTGATGCGGTGCAGGTGAACAAACACTCACCTCTCTTTGACACATGCCAGTTCAGCCTTCAGGTGGACCTCACACGCTTGGGCACTCTGCAGCCTGGTGGCCGTTCGCTCCAGATCCAGTCTGAGGGTTTCCACACCGGCGCAGCCCTGAGCTGCCAGGCAGTCCTCCAGAGAGCTGCACAACAAAACATTAAACCCACGCAGAACTGTGACAACCACTTCTCTGGACCACTACAAATCCTGCATCCTCCACTGAGCTGGCGTAGACCGCCCCCTTGTGTTTGTGACGCTGCACTACATCAGAACACACCAAGTTCATTCAGTCCACCCACCGGATGACTTGATCTTTAGCCTGCAGAACTTGTCTCAGTCTGGCAGCTTCGTTAAGGAGCCTTTCACGCTCCAAACTGGTTCTTAGCACAGACTGGGAGTCCAGCATGGCGTGGCGCGCCTCCCGATCCGCTGACAGGCGCTGTGGAGAGTGGATGAAAAGGTCATTTTTCCTGCACGGGAGTTTGTTTTGGATATCTGTGCAAAGCTGAAGCCGGAACAGCTTCACTGAAGTTACTGCGACTTTATGGGAAAACTCTTCCTGAAGGTCTTGCAGAGTCACTAAAGCACAACCAACAACTTAATTTTATTTCCTACCCTGCTCGTTGTGAAATGCAGGTTAATAAAACAGATGTTCCAGCAGGATAAGAAGAATAAAAATAACGACTCCTCAGGGATGACAGGTACATTCCCACAAACCCAGATTTCTCCTGAGAGAGAATTATTAATAAAAACAACTCCTGCGAAAGATTCAGCTTGAATTTTAGTAAAAGTAGCAGCTGTAATGGATTCCTGATTTTACTCAGTTACGTTGACATGATGCACGCATCATATCTGCTAAAGAGTGGGGCGTCCTCGGCGTCTCAGCCAGATAAGGCCTGACTCCATGTATGTTAAGTAGAGGTGGGAAAATCAAATCGAAAAAACAAAAATCTGGATTTTTTTTTGCTTCACAATTTCAAAATTGATATTTTGTTAAAAAATAAAATAATAAAAAAATGAATCGACTATAAAATTTATGTCATTTTCATATTTTTTATTGATCTTTTTACTTGTCTTCTTGGGCTTTATAGCAGCAGAATAATGGTCTGGATATTGGGTTGTTTTTTCCTAATAGAAATAAAGAAAAATGAAAAACAAAAATAAGTTTCATACATTTTTTTTTGTTTGTTTTTAATCTACAAAAATCAGCAAAATCGAAGAATTGTGAGAATCACAATGTAAATCAAATCGACACCCAAAAAGATCAGAATCGAATCGAGACAAAAGCGTATCGTCACACCCCTAATGTTCAGCCAGCATGACTTAGAACCTGCTTTCTACTGACTCTCGCCTTTCTGATGAGAATCAAAACTTGTCTTTAAAACTTCTACTTCACTTCTCATTGTGTCTTTGTTAATAAACATTTACAGGTTTTCTTTTGAGGAGCCGGCTGTGCAGCGAGCAGCTTGAGATACATGCAGTACAGACGATGTAGGAACAGTAGGAAGCAGCAAACCTGCGGTACTTCTGTAGCAGATTTAACGTCTCAGCTTTCTGCACATACAGCCATGCAGTTGTGAAGATATGCTACATAATTCTGGTGAAGTAGTTTCAGACAGGAAGAGGAAAGCGTGGCCCTTGTGAGGTTAACTGTAGTAAGACTCAAGTGCTGTTTTTACGTGTTTCTCCCGTATTTTTCATATGCAGGCTGACGTGACGATGCTTCTGGACCCCCGGAGTCCGACTACTAACCTGCTGGTCTCTCTGGTACTGTCCCAACAAAGTCTCAAATGGCCTGAGGCGCTCCAGTTCCAGTTCCTGTGAGTGCAGGCTGTCCTGAGCTTTCTCCAGCTCAGTGTGCAGACGCTGCAGCTCCCCGTGCTCCCTCTCCTCTCGCCGCTGGGACTGGAAAACAAGCAGCGGGTAACACGAGCTGAAACAACCTGAGCAGCAGCTTTGAACAGCCCAACTTTTGATTAAACATGTTGAAGTTTAATTATGCAGCTACTTTCATGCGTGAGAGCTCATCAGTCAGGTTCTTGTTCTGGACTTCCAGTGTAGTCAGCTGTTTTTGGTACTGGACACGCTGCTGCTCCCAGTCTGCAGAGTGCTGGTGACGTTGCAGGAAGGAGATGTTAGGATGAACATGCCACACGTGACCCGCAGATGGGAGGAAAGATGGAGTCAACTCACCTTTAAAAGAGCCGTCTCTTTGGCTCCTCCGTGTGTCTGCTTGAGATGTTTATGCTGAAGTTTGTGGTAACTTCTTTTTAATTTATCCAACTGAAAGAAAACACATTCTTTATGCTTTTCTCTTACTACTGTGTAGTCCAGAGTATGTGTGTGAAGAGAAACCGAGTCCGTCTCACCTCTTCCCGAACTTTCTGCAGCTGTTGCTCATACTTGGAGACTAACTCCTGCTGCTCCGTCTGGCTGTCTTCAAGCTGCTTACGGAGTAATCCAATCTACGATTTTGGAAGAAGACATTATCACTTAAACTAGTCTTATTGATTCAGAAGCTTGAAGACAAACTAAACTAACTCCACTCTGCAGCGGAGTCTGCTTCACCTCCAGGTCCCTCCGTTCAATGATATTCTTTGAGGTCAGAAGCTCATCTTCTCCGTTCTTCAGCTTGATCTGCAAGGCCTGAATCTCAGCCTCCCATTCTCTCTTCTGATGATTGATCATAATGTCAATCTGTCGCATCAGCTCCTGAAGCTCTGGCTCACACGAGGACAGGACGGAGCTGGAAGGGACACACAGGAATAAAGACATTTACGTTCATTATTGCATGATAGCAGAACAAAGGGAAAAAAAACCTTGTGGATGTCCTCCCCTTCCAGGTTGGAAGACGGCCTGTCTCCTCCTAAAAACATTACTGATTCATAGTTTCCACTATATCTGCTTTTAAATCTGTACTGAAGACCAATTTGTTTAAGCTGGCTTTCTGCACAATAATTTGACTTTTTAGATCTGATTTTATTTCGATTGTTTTAATTTGATTGCTTTTTTTTTTTTTTTTTAATTGTTTTTAGGTGTCTGAATTTTTTTTTTAAGTTGTCCTAATGTAGGTTATTTATTCTGTTTTTCTTTTTAAACCCACCACAATGTGGCACTTTGGTCAACATTGTTGTTTTTAAAGCGTTTAAAGTGTTTTTAAATAAAGTTGTATTGTATTGTATATTTTTTTAATGTATTTGCTCTAATCATTATTTTAACTCTTTATGTCTGATGACATGATGGCAGAATGTTTATAAAAAGAAAAAAAGTAATTTTTCAACTAATATGTTTCTTAAATACAAGTTAATCTTAAATATTTATAAACGTACTAAAATTAATCTACACTGTAACACTGTCACAGTTTTTACAAGGTTAAAACTTCACAAAAAGGGTGAGAATATTTACGTATTTGGACATTATGATGATAAATTAATAATACATTTTTGTCTAGTGTATTGTTAACCTTTAATAAGTTGAAAAAGTTGAAATATGAATCTTAAAGTTCTTCAGAAGAAACACTTTTTTTTACAAAAAAAAAAAAAAAAAAAAAAAAAATCATCCCACATGGCGAAACAACTGGAATGGTCACCGAATACTGAGGGAAATATTACTTTTAAAAAAAGTCCATAATTATCCGGAAGAATGAAACCTCTGCAAGATCTCACTGGTTGTTCAGAAGATAAAATATCTGACAGGAGTCCAGTTACCTTAAATCGTGGTTCTGCATTGATCCAAAAGAAGCCTCCATCTGGTTCTGTACTCTTCTGTTTCTATGGACACTTCAGCTTCTGGGCTAAGCTAACAAAGCCAGCTTCGGCAAAAAGTACTTTTTATAAATAAATTAA
>NC_136626.1:34339347-34406847 GCF_933228915.1 Telmatherina bonti
ATTCCACATTGGATGATATGAGAAAACTGCATGTGTGTCATAGAAATGCTCTCTGCTCTGTCACCTGATGTGCCGTTGTGAAATGAAAGAATTAAACTGATGCAAAACCACGTGTGCATTAAGTCGTATTAAGGTCGGTGTGTTTGGATGAAACAAAGTTAGTTGTTACGCTGGTTTAGTGAGCAACCGATTCAACCGTCCAGGCTAATGACAGTTAGTCATACGTTGGTTTATGCAACGTTTATATTCCTCATAAACGCCTCACAGATGCAGTGCGTGTTATTGTGTTGTGAAAATGGGAGTTTAAGTTTTGCAATGTGTTTCCTGATGTGATCCTGGTGAAGCTGATGACGGAGACGCAGGTGTGGAAAAGGTTTCTGCATCACGTGATTGCAAAATACTCCACATACAGACATCTTTCCTGTCAATATGATACCATTTTTAATGGCACCTAATCATCAACGTCAGTATCGCCATCAACACTTCTTGCCTCCTAAAGGAAAACTATAAGTTTGCAGAGTTTATATCTTTATTGCATTGGCAATATGAAATATAAATATAACTCAAGAACATAATGAATTTTTTTTTTTTAAATTTATTTTATAGTGAACATAGTAACATTATAATCATACCCCATTTTACATTACATACGTACCAAAATGAAGCATAAATATCAGGGTTGTGAAAAACATTATATTAAAGCAAGAAAAAATACAACAACAAATATAATCAAAACAAACAAGCACACTAACAAGAAAAGAAAAAAAGAAAAACCCTGAGAGGATTGTTTTGATGTTCATTTACAGTTAAAAAAAAAAAAAAAAAAAAAAAAAAAAAACATAGACCCAGGATAACTTTACATGTAAACCTTTTCAGCAGCACATACCAACTTAATTTACATAGTAGATGTTCTGGTCTCATCAAGCAAAGCTAAAAAAAAAAAAGCTTCCACACCTTCTGATTGCAGATTGTTTATGTCGCCTGCCAAAACGTATCTGTTCCATCCTGGAGACAGATACCATTTCATTAAGCTAAAAATGCTAAATGCTTTTAAATCAAGAATTAATGATACTGACGGCAAAAAAAACCCCCAAAAATAAATTGCAAATAAAACTTTTTAAAATGATAAAATTATTCAACTTGGGATTATTATGATTATTCACATTTATCAAACAAATATGATCAATATAACAAAACATAATGCCCAATAATTTTCATTTAACCAGCAAAAAGCTACAAACAATCATGTATTCACACTTAAACAGGTGAATTTCAGCTTGACCACAGCACCACGGACTCACGCAGAGGAAACATACAGCAAAGACGGGTTTTACTTAGAGAGTTAGTGGGAATTTGCTTTAATCTGGAATTAAACCACCAGCCAGTCAAGAGAGAAGTGCTGTGGTGTTGCCATAGACCAGGGGTCCCCAACTGTAGTCCTTGTGAAATACCATCCTGCAGGTTTTAGTGTTTACTTGCTACAACACACTCGATTGAAATGAAAAGGTTCTCCAACAGCTTTGAGTCATCTTCTGAAAATGCCTCTTGATGAGCCACTGATTTGGATCAGTTGTGTCTCAATGGGGCAACTAAACCCTGTAGGATGGTTGGAGACCCCTGCCACCAGGGAACACCAGCTCTGCACACAACCAATTGCATTGCCAGATCCTGTTGCAGCAGGTGCCACTTCTCCAGAGGCAAATGCAAGTCGCTGCTGCAAAAAGGCCAATCCCACTGCAGAACAAGCAAGCTCCACCCCCAATTTACCTGGTCGTACACCTCTCACATCAGCCCCCCACCCCCTCTCACCAACGCATACGCAAATTAAGCACCACACTGGATTCATGTAAATGTGTCATGCACAAACTTGACTAAAAGCTGCCGGAGAACCCTTAAATTTGAATCAGGTTTGTTGCAGCAGGGAAACATCCAGTAGGGCTTGGCAACGTGATGTCACGATGCTGGCCCCGCAGTGGCTGATGGGAAAAGCTGCTATTGTTTGAGGCCACTGAGAAGGATTGCAATAAATATGGGAAGAACTTGCTGTGTAGTCGGTTGCAATGTCCGAGCACACGATCGATCGGGATTGAAATAGATAACGGCTTGTCTTTTCACTCGTTTCCTACATGGAAGCAAAACCAAGGGAGTCTTGTATCGGATGTAACACGGAGGAGACGGATGGATATTTGTCATTAGATGCACCGACTTAAGTTTTACTAACATCCCAACATCTTTGAAAGTCTGCTCCTGTGGAAATTGTAACAGACGAAGAAGCAATTTCTCATTTTGATCACGCAACAGCGTGTCGTTTATTAAAAGTCTAACACTCAAGAGAGCAAAAACATGGCGCAGCTCCTGTTTAACCCTAAACCCCTGGAAACCCCGTCTTTAAAGGGACAGCGTCCTCCGCAGACCAAAAGCTGGTCCAGAACTCCTTAGCAACCGAGAACATACTTTTAATGACTGCATGGTGAATTATGCATGAATATATATAAGAGTCACTACGCACGTCCCCCCAGAATTCAACATGACGGACAGAAAACAGGAAACCACCAAGAAAAGAGAAATACTAACAAAAACATTTGTTTGTGTTCCTTACAAAACCAACTAACGAGGGGGCGGACGAATCGGTCGACCACAACGACTTCGCTGAACAGGAACGGTGGAGACCTCTGCCGGAGTTGAGCCAGAGTGAGTAACAGGGGGCCGGCGAGCACCAGACGGGGAAACATGTGAGGAGCCACCCAGGGACACAGCCCTGGCCGGGGGTCGCTCCCATAGTGGAGGCTGGAAAAGTTCAAGAGGCCTGTCCAAATCCAAGTGGGCTGGCTTGAGGCGGTCCACAGAGATGCGTTCGGCTTTACCCCAACTGTCAACCACAAAGTGTTTATCCCCCACCTCCAACATTCGGAAAGGACCATCATAAGGGCGCTGCAGCGGCCCTCGATGGGCGTCATGGCGAATGAAGACAAAATCCACCACCTGCAGGCGAGGAGGAGTGTAAGACTGGGGAAGACCGTGTCGAGAGGTAGGGATGGGTGCAAAGAGCTGTACACTGTCAGAAAAGACAGCGCATTGGTGGTTTGCCGACCATGGTGTCGTAATGTCAGGGAAAAAAATCCCCTGGCACACGCAGGGGTTGGCCGTACACCAGCTCCGCCGATGAAGCCTGGAGGTCCTCTTTAGGGGCAGTTCTGAGGCCTAGCATGACCCAAGGGAGCCTGTCCACCCAGTTGCTGTCTGTGAGGCAGGCCCGGAGGGAGGCCTTCATAGAGCGATGAAAACGTTCACACAAGCCATTGGATGGTGGTAGGAGGTGGTATGGTGTAGCTTCACCCCCAGGCTGCTTGCCACCGCGTTCCAGAGCTCGGAGGTAAACTGAGCCCCGGTCTGAGGAGAGGTCAGATGGGGTCCCAAACCGGGCCACCCAAACTCCAATGAATGTAGTGCCATGTCTGTCACTGTTGCCGCAGTATGCGGAGCAACTTCTGGCCACCGAGTGGTCCTGTCAACCATAGTAAGGAGGTAAGTAAACCAGGGGAGGGAGGGGGCCCACCAGGTCTACATTAACATGGTCGAACCTCGTCTCCGGAACAGGGAAAGGTGCCAGGGGAGCCTTTGTGTGGCGGTGGACTTTTGAACACTGACAGTCCACACAGGCATCCGCCCGGCCTCGCACATCCTTCTTTAGACCGCGCCAGACAAACTTGGAGGCGACCAACCTTTGGGACGGTTTCCTGCCTGGATGAGAAAGACCGTGTACTGCATCAAACACACACTGCCGCCAAGCAGTTGGAAAGACGGGGCGCAGAACACAGGTGGAAAAGTCACACAACACCGTGTAGTTGCCCCCACCAAAGGCGACATCCTTCAGCTGCAACCCAGTAGCTGTGGTCCGGAGCGACTGGACCTCAGGGTCAGTGGTTTGATCGGCTGCCAGGCGGGCATAATCAAGCCCCAGGTGGACAGCACCTGCTAAAGCAGGGGAGAGGCAGTTTGCAACAACATTGGTCTTGCCAGCTACATGCCGTATGTCTGTGGTGAACTCGGAGATGTAGGACAGCTGCCGCTGCTGTCGGGCAGACCAAGGCTCAGACACCTTAGCCATAGCAAAAGTGAGTGGTTTGTGGCCTACAAAAGCTGTGAACTGTCGGCCCTCCAGAAACGAACGGAAATGCCGAATGGCCAGGTGGAGGGCCAGCAGCTCCCGGTCGAAAGTACTATACTTGCGTTCGTTAGGGCGCAACTGCCGGCTGAAGAAAGCAAGAGGTTGCCAAGAACCGTTCAGCCACTGCTCATGCACAGCGCCCACGGCATAGTCCGAAGCATCCGTAGTGATTGTGATGAGGGTTCCTAGAGAAGGGTGTGCAAGCATGGTGGCCTGGGCCAACGCCAGTTTGGCGTTTGTGAAAGCAGCGAGTCTCTCAGCAGACCAGTCAACCAAATGTTTAGGAGACCTGCCCTTCAGAGCCTCATACAGTGGTCGCATGAGAGCAGCGGCTCTGGGAATGAAACGGTGGTAGAAGTTTACCATACCCAAGAACTCCTGCAGGGACCGCACTGTAACTGGCTGTGGGAAGTCTAAAACCACCTGCACCTTAGATGGGAGCGGAACAGCTCCATCCTTGGTGATCTGATGTTCCAGGAAGTCAATGGTGGTCAATCCAAACTGACACTTGGTTGGGTTGATGATCAGTCCATGTTGGCTGAGGAGGTCAAAAAGGATTTGCAGATGTGACAGGTGTTTCGAGGTAGATGTACTCGCCACCAAAATGTCATCCAGGTACACAAAGAAAAGGCAGGTCACGCAGAACGGAGTCCATGAGACGTTGGAATGACTGAGCAGCATTTTTAAGGCCAAATGGCATCCGTAGGAATTCAAACAATCTGAAAGGCATAACCACAGCAGTTTTGGGGACATCCAACGGGTGCACCGGGACCTGATGATAGCCACGGACTAAGTCCAACTTGGAAAAGATTACCTTACCGGCTAGGTGTGCTGAAAAGTCCTGGATGTGGGGCACTGGATTGCGGTCTGGAGTGGTAGCGTCATTCAGCCGACGGTAATCCCCACATGGGCGCCACCCACCCTCAGGCTTGGGGACCATGTGGAGAGGTGAAGACCAAGGGCTCTCGGAGCGGCGAATGATCCCCAGGCGCTCCATGTTGTCAAACTCTGCTTTAGCTATGGTTAGCTTAGCTGGGTCCAAACGCCTCAGGCGGGCATGGACTGGTGGACCGGTGGTGGCAAGGTAGTGCTCCACCCCATGTCTCGTGGCCGTAGATGAGAAGGTAGGCTGTGTGAGCGTTGGAAAGTCAGTCAGCAGGTGATGAAACACGTCAGTCTGTGGGAGCACTGCAGATAGCCTGATGGAGTTTAAACTGCTCAGGGCGCAAATGTAGGAAGAAAAGGTGGTGGCATTGATCAAGTTTTTGACATCCACAAGCAGGCCATAAGCACACAGAAAATCAGCACCCAAGAGGGGAACAGCCACCTTGGCAGTGACAAAGTCCCAGTTGAATAACTGTCCATCAAAACACAGTTCCATATTACCGGTACCAAAAGTCCGTATGGGGCTGCAATTAGCAGTGTCCATCCGCCAGGATATCTATTTTCGATGCGGGCAGGACACACTTCTGTACGCCAGTGTCCTGTACACAAAAAACGATGCCCGCAAATGCTGTCATGGATGAAAAGCACCCTACCAGTGTGGCCGGCGCTCATGGCCACTACTGAGCACCCTGGCGTTTCCCGTGCCCGAGTAGCTGCAGGGAGCGCGGCAGCGCTTGGCCTTGGGTCCAAAACGTGCGTGGTAGTAACACAAACCGTCTTCGGAGCGTTGACGGGGTGACGCCATAGTAGCGGTAAGCGATGCACCGCCGGAGAAAGACGTGGCGGCGGGGAAATCCGGGCCCGGAGCAGCATTTGCGTATGTTGCGAGTGCAGTGGGAGCTGTGCCGTGGTGCTGACTTGCCAGAAAAAAACGATCAGCCTCCTCAGCCAGGGCGCGGCAGTCACTAATGGTGGTATTAGCCAAAGCGGCACGTACCTGGGGAGGCAGCTGTCTCAAGAAGAGATGTACGAAGAGGAAGTCGGGTGTGTGGTCCTCCAAGACAGCCAACATTCTGTCCATGACCTCGGAAGGTTTACTGTTGTCCAAGCCTTGCAACGAAAACAAACGACTGGCTCGCTCAGCATCAGAGAGTTCAAAAGTTTTCAGCAGGTGAGCTTTGATTGCAGCGTATTTATTGTCCGTCAGGGGGTTCCGTAAAAGACTGATCACCCTTGTAGCCGTAGCAATGCTGAGCGCTGAAACGACATAGTAGTACTTGGTGGAGTCCACAGTTATGTCACGTAAGGCGAACTGCGCTTCAGCCTGGGAAAACCACGCCGAGGTGGACGACTCCCAGAATTCTGGCAGCTTCAAAGTCACAGCGTTCGTCGTCATTGTTCTGAAAGATCACGTTGGGGTCATCAGTGTGGAAATTGTAACAGACGAAGAAGCAATTTCTCACTTTGAATACGCAACAGCGTGTCGTTTATTAAAGGTCTAACACTCAGAGCAAAACCATGGCGCAGCTCCTGTTTAACCCTAAACCCCTGGAAACCCCGTCTTTAAAGGGACAGCGTCTCCACAGACCAAAAGCTGGTCCAGGACTCCGGAGCCATCGAGAACATACTTTTAATTACTGCATGGTGAATTATGCATGAATATATATATATATATATATATAAGAGTCACTACACTCCCGACATTTTCATTACGGTAAGTGTGATTTGATTACTGTGTTCTTATTTTGTTCCGATTTCAAGCAAATAACCTGAAGGTACTTTGGCTGGAAGAGCGTCTGTTGACATAGCAACTAGCAAGCTAGCATGCTAAGTGAATGCTAACGCAAAGATCGCATAATAATTGTGATAAATGATTAGATTTATATGGCGCCTTACAAGGCATTATAGAGCTTTACTTTTAATCCATCCCTCATTCATACTTGGTGATAGTAAGCAACATGTGTAGCCACAGCTGCCCTGCAGCCAAGCTGCATCCTCCGGCCGTTAAAAGTGAAGACTATGGAGAAGTGCATAAAACTGCAGTTCCCCCTTCATCCGCTAGGGACTGCAAAACAGAGCAAATCCTCATAGACTCCCATGTTAAAAAGACCAACTTCACAGCAGAAATAAACATGTTTACAGCCTGGTTCAAAAATTAATTTGAGTTTTAATAGGTCAGGTTTACCTTCATGACAACTGTAGGGGGAGTGAATTTTTTTTTCTAACTCGCCTGTTTAAAAGTAATTTAATCTTGAAGTAACCAGCAGGGGGCCCCAGTGAGAACTATGAGGAAACGATATATTACTTCTGAAGTGGCTGAGAATTTTATTAACATTTTAAACCAAACACCTTCTGAGCTCTTACCTGTTTCCTGCGATTCAATTGTTAATCAGTTTAATAATAGATTAAAAACAGCAATTGATTCAGAATTGCACTTGTACTAAAATCTGTAAAAACCAAATTGAAGCCACCGTGGAGAACTGAAGAAATAAAAGAGCTGAAACAAAACTGCAGGAGAGCAGAAAGAAGATGGAGGAAAAACTAAACTTGTAGTGCACTATGAAATTCTGCGTGATCACCTAAGAATCTATAATAACACAATAAAACAGGCAAGAACTGATCACTTTTCACAACTCATAACTGTCCACAAAAGTAATCAAAAGTTCCTTTTTAAAACCATTGATATTTTAATGAACACTGGTTTTAATAAGTCCTCCATGCAACCATCACAAACAGCATGTGAGGACTTTGCAGACCACTTCAGACGTAAGACCAATGCTATCAGATCTGGTCTTTTATCTAAATGCAGTGTTGATTTTAACAGATCTGAAGCATTGTTTTCACCAGACGAGAAGCCGGAGAGTTTTGTCCTGGTTGATACGAAGATGCTTGGTCGAGTTTTCTCCCAGCTGAACCCAACAACCTGCCTTTTAGACCTCTTTCCCACATCACTGTTCAAGACATTTTATGGCTTCTTTGAGTCTGAGTTTTTACTTATAATAATTTACTCTCTTCAGACCGGTGTCTTCCCCACCGCCTTTGAAACAGCGGTGGTGAAGCCCCTTCTGAAGAAGAGTAATCTGGATCCCAACATTCTTGATAACTACAGACCTGTATCCAACTTGCCGTTTCTTAGTAAAATGATAGAAAAAGTTGTTTTTATGCAGCTAAATGAGTTTTTAAACAGAAATAATATCTTAGAAAAGTGTCAGTCTGGTTTTAGGACGAACCACAGTACAGAGACGGCCCTTTTAAAGATTGTGAATGATCTAAGAGGCAATCTGGATGCACAAAAACTTTCTGTCCTGGTGCTGCTGGATCTCAGTGCCGCTTTCGATACAGTAGACCACCAGATTTTATTAAAAAGACTCCGTCGCTGTGTCTGCTAATGACCTGGAGCCAGTTAACACTCTTTTAAACTGTATTTTAGATATAAAGTCATGGATGGCAGAGAACTTCTTACAGCTCAACCAGGACAAGACTGAAGTTTTAATCATCGGTCCTGAAGACCAGAGAGAGATCATTTCATGCAAACTGCAGTTTTAAATCCTCCCAGTGTGTACGAAATCTGGGTGTTATTTTGACTCTGAGCTGAATTTTATTCCACATATCAGAAACGTTACAAAGACAGGATTTTATCATCTTAAAAACACTCCAGAGTCCGCTCATTTCTCTCTCTTGCCAGCAGGAGGTACTAATGCATGCTTTTATTTCTAGTAGACCAGACTACTGTAAAGCCCTGCTCTGGTCTTCCCAAAAAGAGTATTTCTAGTTCACAACTACTGCAGAACTCGGCAGCTCGAGTTCAGACAAGGACCAGGGGGGCGGGAACACATTACACCTGTTTTAATGTCGCTGCATTGGCTCCCCGTGCAATTCAGGATTGGTTTTAAGGTTCTTTTTGTGGTTTATAAATGTCTTAATGGTCTTGGGCCTTCTTATTATCTGACCTGCTTTTAAAGTATGAGCCCTCGCGAACCCTGAGGTCCTCAGGTACCGGCCTTTTAGTTCTTCCTAAAGTTCGTACCAAAACATATGGCGAGGCCACATTTCAGTATTACGGGCCTCGCCTATGGAACAGCCTGCCTGAGGGCCTCAGGGCTGCAGAGACTGTTGATGTTTTTTAATAAAAACACCCAAGGCTTACCCTTTTAGTTTAGCTTTTAACTAAGTTTTAACATTCTTATATTAGCCTATATTTATTCTTCTTTTTAGTTAATTTGATTTATTTATATATTTTATATATTCATTTACATATTAGTATAAATTTTACTATTTATTATTTTTGGATGGATTTTACTTTTGTGTAGTTATCACTCCAGTTCTCTTCTCATTGGGGTCCTCTTCACCGAGGGCTGCCCCTGCTCTGACTGCATGGGTGTTGCTGTGGGGACTGTCCCTGTCTGGGTGGTTGGGATCCAGCGCTGCAGCCTTACAGTTGTGGCATGGGTCCCGTCTGCCCAGACCCTGGTGACCCCCATGGTGATGGCCTGGGTGGTCGTGGGTGGGGGTAGCCCTTTGTGTAGATGCACCCTGAGGATATTGTTTCCTTATCTGGTGTACATGTACCTGGCCATTTGTCTTCTTTTAACTGTTATAGGGGCTAATAGGGCACGGGTGAGGGTGGTTGTGGGTGGGTGTAAGGGCACTATAGATGTGTGTGTGTGTGTGTGTGTGTGTGTGTGTGGCTTAAGCACTTTGTATTGTTTTTAAGTGCGAAAAGTGCTGTACAAATAAAGTTTGATTTGATTTATCCCAACTACTTATTAGCAACAAACAACTGATCATGTTGTCAAGATTCAGCATATTGACAGTCTTCCAAACACCATTTGTGTGTCAGTTTTCCAAGTCTATTACACCATTACTTCTTGATAGTGAATATTTGAATAATGGTGCATGCTGGGTAATTCAGTTAGATGAATATCACCCCCAACAAAACTAAACAGATAATGTCCCATCTCGATCTAGTGTCATGCCCCTAGCCTAGCTCAAGCAATCAATGATGTGACAGTCCAGTTTAAAATACAAGTGCAAGAGCTAGCACTAGCATACAACGTTAACCCTGTGACTATAAAGCAGGCAGCTGTGAGTCATATCTGCATAAAGCCAGAGTCGTTTAAAAGCCTTGCTACATCAACACCTGCTGGAAGTGTTAAACTGACACAACTTCTGAGAGCTGCACAGAGACGCGCATCCCATAGGGAGATACCGAGTAAAATATGAAAGAGAACTGAACACTTGTTGTTTCATGTTTGTGATGTTTGTTTCAGTCAGTAGTAAAAGAAATGTTGGAATTTCTGTTAAAAGGGTTTCATGAATTTCTATTGAATTGTATTATTAACACTTGATCAAGCTAAAGGATTCAAGGAAGGGATGTGGATGTAGTGGTTATGAAAACATATGACTGATGGGAGTGGGTCACTTCAATTAATGAAAAGACACTTTGATTAGTTTTGTTTTTATATTTTCTTAACATGAAAATATTTACAGAAATTTTTTCTACTCAGTGAATAATAGAAATGACCAGATACTGATCAAAGTGTTCTGACAGAATCACACGGAGAAATTAGAATTTATTTTGAATTTTTTTTATTTAATTTCATTCAATTTGTTTCAGCTTTATTTGTAAAGCGCCAGGAAACCAACTGATTGCATCGAAGCTTGACTTCGATCCAATCCCCCATCCTGAGCTGCACGAGGCAACAGTGGGAAGGAAAAAAACTCCCTTTTAATAGGAAGAAAACCTCCGGCAGAACCCGGCTCAGGGAGGGCAGCCATCTGCCTCGACTGGTTGGGGTGGAGAGGACAGGAAAGACAGATCAACATATACAACTGCTTTTATTCAGGAAGATCTGCTCCTAACTGTTGGAAGGGCTCCACCAGGGTGACCTCTGGAGACTGTTGGAAGGGCTCCACCAGGGTGACCTCTGGAGACTCCGGTTCCTCTGTCTTAGCAGATTGGGTCCATCCATCTGTTTCTTTAAGGAAATACATTCTCTTTCTACTCTTCTGTGGAAGTTTGCTGCAAATTCCAGAAGGATCTTTATCTTCCTGTCCGGATGCAGAAGCTTCAATCCGACAGCTCATATCATCTATTGTGGTGAGATCCAGGATCTCTAAGGAGTCTAAAGACTCACTGTCGCAGTCCACAGGGCCATACAGCGGTCTGACCTGGATAATGTTCCGGGGGCGACTTGATGTCCTGGGTCTCTCTTGTTCTAGGACGGCATGTGGTGCCACACATGTTGAAAGTTTTGCTACTTTCTCTCCAGATACCTCTCTGACAGTCGTGTCCATTAAGGACAGAAACCTTTTGGTGATGGGAGGTTTCTTTGGTTTCATCACATGTTCTTTGAAACTGGAGATAATCGTGTCGTCCATCACTGCCTGCTCTAAATACGCTGCAATCACTTCCTTTTCAGAGTTATCAGACTTTTGGCAGATATCTTTGTAAATTTTCTTGGAGAGTTTTTCTACGTTTCGTCTGGGAACTCTCTCATTGTCCATGTCTCTGAATTCAGTCCATGTTTTCTTCAGCAGCCTCTTTTTGATTTCATCAAATCTCCGTGGACCATCAGATCTTTTGATGAATCGATCAATTGTTGCACCAAAAATCATACTTAAAAAATTTTTCAGAGATTCTTGCTCTCTATCTAACGGATCTTCATCTGTTACCACACAGAAGAGATCATACACAGATCTACTGACCTGTGGCACAGCGGGGTCTTTGTGATGCCGTGCTAGAAATTCACTTTCAGACGTCGTGTTTGACGACTGATCATCACGTGTGGAGGGCTGCTCTGGAAACACTTTGGCAAAAGATTGTCTTAATTCAGATGACGTTTCATCAAGGGAACAAACTCTTTTCCCACTTTTCTCCATTGATCTGCTGTTAGTTACTGGAGAATCTCTTCTTCTCTCACCAGATCCAGAACTGAGGTCCTGAACTGCAGTCTGCTGAGAAGAGACTGGTTTTTCCTCATCTATTGTGACGAGATCCAGGCTCTCTAAGGAGCCGAAGGACACTCCGTCAGTTTCTCCAGGGCCAGACAGCCGTCTGACCTGGATCACGTTATGTGGATGGCTTGAAGTAATGGTTCTCTTTTCTTCTGAAGCATCTGTTGACTCAGAAGCTAAAACTCCTGATGCTTTCTTCTCTGAACCGCTGAATATCTTCTTGGCAGTCGTGTCCATTAAGGACAGAAACCTTTTGGTGATGGGAGGTTTCTTTGGTTTCATCACATGTTCTTTGAAACTGGAGATAATCGTGTCGTCCATCACTGCCTGCTCTAAATACGCTGCAATCACTTCCTTTTCAGAGTTATCAGACTTTTGGCAGATATCTTTGTAAATTTTCTTGGAGAGTTTTTCTACGTTTCGTCTGGGAACTCTCTCATTGTCCATGTCTCTGAATTCAGTCCATGTTTTCTTCAGCAGCCTTTTTTTGATTTCATCAAATCTCCGTGGACCATCAGATCTTTTGATGAATCGATCAATTGTTGCACCAAAAATCATACTTAAAAAATTTTTCAGAGATTCTTGCTCTCTATCTAACGGATCTTCATCTGTTACCACACAGAAGAGATCGTAGACTGATTTAGCGGCCTGCGGCTCAACAAGCGGCTGTGGTGCAAATTCAGGCACGATCTTTGACGTCTGCTGCTCTGAAACAGCTGTTTCAGGAATTTGTACAGCTTCAGATGACTTTTCATCAAGGAATCGTACTCGTTTTCCACTTTTGCGAGTGGGTTTTGAGCAAAGTATTGAGGAAAGTTTCTTTTTCTCACCAGATCCAGAACTGGGATCCTGAACTCCAGTCTGCTGAGATGAGACTGTGTTTTCCTCAGAGTCCAAGGTAAGATCTGAAATCCTCACTTTGTCCATCTCAAAGCTCTTTGGCTGATGTTGTCTCATATTTGCAGCAGATGTTTGTATGCGCTAAATAATTTCTTTGTTGATGATGATACGTTGAATCGTCTGTATGCTACTAACTCTGTTCTGTCGACTAACCAACCTGTTCTTCAAGCGTTCGTGTGCTACTAAGTGATTTAGAGCAACTAGTTGGATTAAGGAACTAATTCACTATATTACATCATCATACATCAAGAGATCTAAGCAGCTGTTGGCCCTGCCCACTTTCCAGAAAAGACTATGTCATCGTCCGTTACCCCAGCTACCGTTGCTAGGCGCCCTGCAGTGACCAATCCACGTCCAGTCATTTAGCGATCCAATCAGAAGATTGAAAAACAATCTGTGAGCATTTGTGTCGTTTTCTTTTCGTGTTTTGAGCATTTGTATGTACACAGGCCGGGGTCTGTCTTGGTCTGATATACACATCCTTCCTATTTATTAAAAAAAAAAAAAAATAAAATCTTCCGTTCTTTGGATTGTTTTATTTATCTTTTTATTTCAAAACCAGACTGGTTACAGGATATATTTCTCCACATTTTCATGCTGCAGCTACCTCGAAATGAACCATTAGCATTGTTTGCTTTCAGTTATATTATTTCTTTTTTTTTTTTTAATTCAGTTTTTTTATTTGATTTAGAAGGGGAGAGTTCACACAGTTGACAACCACAATAAGTGTGTGTACAACATTTGGTGTTTGTTTGTTTTACAAAGTCTATGCAATACATATATGTACACATATATCCACAGATACATACACTTATATGCATACATATACACATATTCTATTTGTTTGTTAACCCCCCATCTCTTCCCCTTTATGTAAATTTTCAAAACTTTTTTTTTTTTTTAAAGCAAATCAAATTTTTAAAAAAAACACACAAAAAGAAACAAGAGCAGCTGAAGAACTAAGGGCATCACAACTAAATTCTTCTTAAGTGTTCATAAAGTCCATCCATGGTTTCCAGAGTTCCACAAATCTTTCAAAGTCAAGTCTTAATGCAAATGTGAGTTTTTCCATTTGAGCAATCTCCTTGACAATATTTAAAGTTTTATTACTTCTGGATCACGTGGTCCTAACTTAGCACTAAACGAGCTTCCTTTATCATTGATTTTCAGCTCTAATGGCGAGATATTGATTTACTGAGTTGATGTGTAGTCTCACTCACTGAAAACTAAAGATGACTTGGCAGCAGCATTTGGCATAAGATGGAACTGAATACTTGTGACAACATATTAGCTCTGAGATGAAGGGCTGTGACTGTTGATATATGTGGTTGATTTTGTTTAAACATTACAGTGGGTCGTTATTGTTCAGATTAATTAGCAAAGATAGCTAACAGCTGCTAACAGCAGTGGTCTCTTGTCGCCATAGCAACAGTAAACATTGACATGGACTATTGACCTGTAAAGAAATACAAAATAAATCAATATGCATTGTAAATAAAGATGAGATACTTAAAGTTTTAGCACACAATACAAGTACACCTAAAATTAGTTTAATTTGCAATATTTTCCATTGAATTCATTGTAATCTTTCAATGCATTTATTGTTTACTGAGGTGATGGGTATAATTTGTGTGTAACTTTAATTTCTGTGTAAATGTGTTACTTTCTGTAAAGTTTTAAATTGTTGTGTATAATGCTGTCTTGAACAGTTTTATGTACTGTCACAAAGATGTGAAAAGATCTGATTTTCCCAGAAAAACTCTGCTTCAGAAAAAGTGACATGAAGGACTACTGTATTTAATTTACCAGTATTTATATCAGTATTTTTACTCATTGTCACAATATTTCTGCTTTTCAAGGAAGAGGAAGAGCTATAAAATGACTAAACCAGTATTGACACACGGACTGGTGAAAGACTGGCTGATAGACATCAATTTATATATCTTTATTATGTCTATGTTCAGGCTGTAGCTAACGCAGCTGATGGCTAGCTGCACCAGTGTAGCATAGCTAATCTTAGCTGAGCTGCTGGGCGACGTAGCTACATGTGTACGGATATTTGTAACGGTGTGTTCATACCAAACGCGTTTTGAGCGTCAAAAGTGTCAGGTTTACATGTAAAGTCTATGTGGAGGCGTGTCAAGGAGGTGTAAAAATGTAAAAAGTTCTACAAGGTTGGCGGGTGTTACGCGCCGCAAACGCGCTTGACGCGGGGCGTCAACCAATCAGAGCGATATACGTCACGGCTAATTTTTCAGTGGGAGGAAGTCGAAAATAGAGGGCAAGCTAATCCTTTCGATATGTGCAAAGTCAGTCATCTATGACTGTTCACGTTTTCATGATCGAGATAGGAACAGAAAGAACCTCGATTGGATAGAGGACTATCAGCGAGGAGGTTGGGGCGCCAGGTAAGCTATTGAAACTTTTATAGGATGTGTGGTTCTTAAAAGGGTTGTTGTTGTCCGTCCTGTAGAGCAGCGGTTCTCACTTTTTGCAACACAGTACCCCTTGTAAAATATTTTTTGGCCATGTGCCTCCTAACCACTGCAAAGTACTTTAGGTTTAAAAAAAAAAAAAAAAAAAAAAAAGCATGAAATACAGCACTTTGTCATTTTTGTTTGGTTTATTAAACTTTTAACCGAGCAAAACAATGGAAATCTCTACGACGCTTCTACCAGGACTCTACTGTTTGCGTTGTCAAGGCGACAGTGACTGACGGATATGCTTTGGCTCTGAACGGATGGGATTAAATTCCTGTCAGAATATGGGATTTTGGGAGGAATGAAATGGTGTAAATCTATATGTAAACTTAGCTTATGAATGTACGCTTACATTGGATGAAATATATTAAATATTTATATATTATATGTATATTATTTTGTTTAAGGATGTTTTAAAGAAAACATAAAAAGATATATGTTTTCAAAACATTTCCCCTAGAATGCCTTGAAGTACCCCCAGGTGTACATGTACCCCCATTTGAGAAACAGTGCTGTAGAGGACACGGCTTCTTCCTTGGCTGCCATGGCGCTCCCCCCTCCTCACAGAAGTTTTCCATGAATACTTCTCTGGCATTGGTTGCCTCTCTGGCAGTGAAGATGGCTCCCATCCACCCAACACCAGGAAGTGTCTCCTCCCGTCAGCCAGCTCCCCTCCCTGCAGGTGCCAGCCTGTCTGCCCTCATGAAGTTGTGGAGAACGCAAGTTGCCTTCACACATTTCTCTACAACGTCTGCATAAATCTCTAAAGGACAGAGGAACGCTCTCTACTGTGCAGACCAGATCCCAAACGCACCTTCCACCACCAGACGAGCACAGGAGAGGCAGTAATTGAAGAGCCGCTGCTCAGGGGTGAGACCACGGAGGTGCCTTCAGGGCATCATGCCTCCAGACATCCAGAGCACCACAGCAGAGAGGGAAGTTCCACTGCTCCTTAAACTCTTCTGTGATGGTCCTCCACTCTTCTTCTCCAGGCACTGCCATGAACTCCTCCACCATCATCCCAGATGGCTGCCACCACATCTGGGATGATGGTGGAGATGGTAGAAACACCCACCTGGAAGCTGCTGGTGATGGTCCTGTATGAGTCTCCTGTTGCTGGAAACCTGCATCACATATAAAGAAAGGAATATGATGATGAACTTGCTTTTTTCCACCTTTTTGTTTATAAAATGTATTTCATAGATAAATTTGATTCTTCCCCCGAATATGATCAGCAGATGCACCTGAGCAGCATTCATTTTATAATAATTAAACTACAATTTTCTGTGACAATTATCAGTGCTGGAGAGCAATAGAGTAAATTTTCAATTGAAATAAACAGGTTTATGTACCATTATATGATGTGCATTGTATATATATATTTGATCTGGTACATTTCTATTCTGGCTTAACTAACAGTCCTTTAACCATTAACTATGGACTGATGTGTGGCAGGTTATTGAAGAATGCATTAACCGGAGACAGATGGACAGGCGCTCTTCAGGTGAATGGGTATACTCTGTGTATACCCAGGATTAAACTACTGATATTACATGGGAAGCTGTCCTTGCCTTTATTTTTTATTTAAACACTGGTTTCTCCTGAGAACAGGATAATTTATCTGATTACCTTATTATCTCAAGGAAAAAACTTTTTTTATTAAGGAAACAAATTATTCCAATGCAGGGTCATGAGATGTTCCTGGTCCATCACAGAACATGTCTTCTGTCTTTACCTGGCAGCTGGTTCCTCACAGCAGATGGCCTGGAGATCATCATGAAGACATGATGTGATGGGGAAATTTTTCTTTTAAATGTTCTTATTTATAGACAATAACAGAGAAACTTGGAGACATTGTTTATATGATTGGAAAATGGGCACATTAGTTTATTTTTAAGCTCTTATTGACACTTGTATGTCGTGTAGCATGTAATAAAATTCTTACAACTGCCGTTGTATGTCTTGGTGATGCTGCATCAACAGCCCACATTCCCCCCATAACCCTTTATGGGTTAATCCTGGCTTGGCCAACTGAAAGGGTGAACATTTGGTTGCATTAGTTTTTGGTCATCAGCTGAGACTGGGAGCTTTAACTGAGCCAAGACAGAAGCTGTTCGTGCCACAACACACAGGCCTACAAATGCATGTTCAGTATTGAGACTGTGGCTTCATTACTGGTTACCAGGTACATCACAGTTGTGTTCTGCAACCAGAACAGATGGGATGCTGAGTGAGACACAAATAAAAGGTATTTTATTCCCAGTAGAACATAAGCAACATATCAGATGATGAAACTGAGACATTGTGAATCTGAAGCAGCAACACTGTAAAAAGTAGTTCCAGGATGATGTTTAGCATCGTTAGCATCTCCTCCTCTGCTTCCATGATGCTCCAGATGTTTTGTACTGGTGAAACTGGACTGCAGCAGACCAGTTCTCCTGTTCCACCATGCTGCTGTGATGATGCAGGATGTGGTCCAGCATGGTGGAACCTGCAAGGTCTTCCCTGAAAGAGACGTCTGGATGGGAGCAGATGTTTCAGCATTGATGGAGCTTCCCAGATGTGGAAGCTGCCCACGCCATCGGCACTAATGCAACCCCATCCCATCAGAGATGCAGGCTGATAACAAGCTGGATGCTCCCTCTCCTCTTTAGTCTGCAGGACACGCCGTCCATGCTGTCCACAAACTATTCCACATCTTCATCCAGGTTTCCACTCAGAACATTTTAAATGAGCTTTGGTCCAGAGAAGACGGCGTGTTTCTGGATCCTCTTCACATATGATGGAGCTTTAACCTGCATGGGTGGATTTCAGGCTGAACTGGTCCATGCACTGGTTTCCAGTAGATTATGTCTGGTTTAACTACAGTGCTACCTGAAGACCCCAAAATCACCACCATCCTGTTAGACCGTCCTTCTGGTCCCATGCGCACAGAAATTCCTCCTGGTTTTGAATCGTTTGAATATCTACAGTGTATAATATCACCAATTTTAGATTGAGGAACATTTTTGCCAAAAAGTTAAAACATTTTTTTTATCTAGTTTGTCTCAGATTGGTGAACATCTGTCCATATTTCCATCTGAGAGACTCTGCCTTTCTGAAATGCTCCTTTTATACCCAGTTGACCTAATTAGATGCCAAATCTCCTCCAGTTCCCTCTGAATTGCACCAGTACCTTTTCCAGCCTTTTGTTTCTCCTGTTTCAGCTTTACAGATGTGTTGCTGCATCAGATCAGCTCATTTTTCTCTATATTAAATAAAATGTCTGTTTTAACATCTGATGTTTATATTTAATATATATTTAATGTAATGTTTATAATTTATTAGGAATAAAATGTTTTTTTTGGCAGATTTTAACAATGTACAACATTCCTGCTTTCTTTGTAACGGGCCTGTACTTTATCTCGAAACTTACTGTGTTTTTAAAAACAATTGTATATTTAGGAGTACAATTATAAAAACAAAATTATAATTTCATTCTTAAAATTAATTTACAGAATTATAGTGAGATAAATAAATACATGCAAACAGTTTCTTCCATCTCATACGATCAATCAAAACAAGCAGAACAGAGGAGGAATGCTGCGTACCTTGTTCAGATAATCTGCGTGTAAGACAAAAATAAAAAGCCAAATGCTGGAAGTTGGTAATAAGACATCTTTATTAATCATTTGGAGAGACATGCTAGATCTCTGTACACTGTGAATGGAGAACCACGTCTGGGTCGATCAGGACAGCACACACACCCCTCAGAAACCCCCCCCAACACACCGAGACTTGGTCTATTTACAGGGAATGTAAGAGCGGACTGTTGGGAAACGAGGATGGACATCATATTCAACAGTATGAACACTAACAAGTCATTTTATCGTCATTTCAACAGAATGTCGGGGAATCAAACCTGAACTCGTCGTCCTCTGAGCCACAAGAAATGTGTTCCAGGTCAGACCGCTGTGATTCCTGATCCAGCTCCGTCTCTTCATTATTATTATTATTATTATTATTTGGCTCATTATGTTGGTTAGGAGCGCTTCCGGGAATCTTGGAACATTTCCTACGTTTGTTTCTACTCTAAGACACCAAACTTCAGATATTCTGGGTGTACATTTTTATGTTTGTTGTATTATATACATATATACCTTTAATTAGGTTCTGTTCACTTGCTTTGTCGCTCTAACGCGTTATTAAAATGTGCAGGAGAGCTTTCACGTGGAAGATGAGCTGAATCTACAGTAGTGTTCTCATCGCTGACCGACCTTTCCACCGCCACGGCGAGGAGGCTGAATTCACACACATCCAATGTCAACATCAGTAGTTAGTTTAAACATGAGCAGCAGAGGAAACTTCGTTTCCGTGGAAACACATTTACACAACAGTTTCTTGGACTTCGGTGACTGTACATTTACAACAAAGCTTCTCCTAACTTTAATGGTCTGCATGTGCAAATCGAGTCCTTTTGTTGTCAGGAATGAAACAGATTTACAGACATGTTTGATCACAGAGCGCATTCTGCAGATCACCGCGTGGGATCGTTCACAAAGCGAGGGCTTACAGGACGCCGTACGTCTCTTTGTGACGCAACGCGAGGGCTTACAGGACGCCGTACGTCTCTTTGTGACGCAACGCGAGGGCTTACAGGCGCCGTATGTCTCTTTGTGACGCAACGAGGGCTTACAGGACGCCGTACGTCTCTTTGTGACGCAACGCGAGGGCTTACAGGACGCCGTACGTCTCTTTGTGACGCAACGCGAGGGCTTACAGGACGCCGTACGTCTCTTTGTGACGCAACGCGAGGGTTTACAGGCGCCGTATGTCTCTTTGTGACGCAACGCGAGGGTTTACAGGACGCCGTACGTCTCTTTGTGACGCAACGCGAGGGTTTACAGGACGCCGTACGTCTCTATGACGCAACGCGAGGGTTTACAGGACGCCGTACGTCTCTTTGTGACGCAACGTAGGGGCTTACAGGACGCCGTACGTCTCTTTGTGACGCAACGCGAGAGCTTACAGGACGCCGTATGTGCAGATGATCGACAAACACAACTGCAGGGGGAGTCTGTGACCCTCTTTAAATGAAAAATGTGCGCTGAAATGTGTGTACAATCGTAACATGTGGCCCTCTGCATATTCTAATGTCTCCACAGAAAGCACACACACACACACACCACCACAAAAACATTTTCTGAAGTATATGAACCCAGTTCTTAAAGCGAAAAGAGTGTGTCGAGTCACTGGTGTAAGGTTAATGTTTAAGGTAAACGTGTACACAGGTAAATGGTACCTATGCTTCACAACGATCATGCATTAGATACTCTAGATGTTACGCTTCAGTTTGTCCTGCAGCGTCCAGAACATCAGCGGAGTGGCGGAGCGTTATGGTTGTCCGTGATTGGTCAGGCTATTAGCTCCAGGATGCTAAAACGTAGCCGTAGACGCTGATCGGTGAGGAGTTCAGTATGTTTATGTTTGAATGGGGTCAGATTTATTCTGTTTGTTCACGAAAACACGTGACCTGGCTCCTCTTTTCAAGCTCGAGATATATACAAAAGTACAAAAAGAAACCATGGAAACTTCTTTTTTAACATAAAAAAGATGCAACTCAGAGATTTTTTTTTTCTATCTATGCCTTTTTTTCTGTTTTCTCTCAGTTTTCTGGACAAAATGGACCCAATCTGTCATATTGCTAGTTCCAACCAGTGACCTGTGGAGGATCTCAATGTGCAAAACCAACTGCAGGTTAAACAATGGGAAGCAACTTAACAAGCGTGTGGTGTGAAGGATGATCTGAAAAGGACAGACGGCGAGCATTAACAAGAGCAGCCGCCTTCAGTTGTCTGGGGCTCCTGCGGTTTGTCCAGCTTGATGTCAATCACTGCAGAACAACGTTAAAGAAGCCACACGAGCATGATGAAGACGAAGATAGATGCTACATTTCATTTAAGCTGCAACAGGCTGTAGTTGCAACTTTCTCCCAATAGATGGCGCTTTTTTCCTTCTGTTCTGACTAAACACTTTCCCAGTTTCCCAGTAAAGTCCAGCTTGAATCCTAATTCTAATATATTTATGGAGGCTGGTGATCGAATAGCCTAAAAACTTTACCCGACAGCGTTTATAAGACACCCTGCCCAACACGGAGGGCTCTCCTCCAGCTATAGCAGGGTAATAACGTGGGAATCGGTGGGCTGCTGTGTCAATGTTAAAGCTGCTACAGTTTGGTGGGTTAATAAGCTGCAAGTCGTAATCTGGATTCTTTTATTGCTGCAGATTAGATGCTATTCGCTGTGGATCCTCAAGGCTAAACCCTACATCCTAGATCTTCAGACAGACTGCTGGGAAATGTGCTGCAGCCTCTTATTATTCATCTTTCTGGTGAACTTTATGCATCTGCAAGAAGGAGGCTACAGAAACTCTGGCCTACATATTGTATGCAAATAAGACTGGAAGCAGTCCCGCTTCGCTTCTCAGACGGCCATCATGTGCTGCAGTTTCGCTGCAACCTGTTCCAGCAGCAGCATGTGTGTGTGTCTGTGTGTGTGTTTTATCATGTTTTATGATTGCATGTCATCGTGACATGATGCCATCTCAAGGACAGAGTTTGAATACAGCACACACACACACACACACCAGTGCTCCCAGGTGGAGCAGCTCCCATCTGGAACGTGAAAGCTGGTGTCAGCTGCAAACATCTCCAAACCAAATGAGCCCAGTCAGTCTGCAACATGTTAGTCATCTGAAAAGTGTGTGACAGACAGTTTATGCAGATTAAAATTCTCTCCACATGACTGAAAGTAGCGGAGATTGTAGCGATTGTACGTTCACCTCGCTACGGACGTCCAGTGCAGTGTAGCGGTGGGAGGAAACTGTGTTCCTAGAACAATACATGAATAGAAGCACGTTTATGAGGCCGAATCAGTGATGTGCTGCTTGCATAATTAACTGTGGAACTAATACGACACCATGGGGAGGAAGCAGTGGTATTTACTGCAGTGGAACTCATTCATCCACCTGCATGCAGCTCTCTATACAAATAACATGGTCAAAGAGTTTTTATTTATCTTTTCCTGGAAGCTCGACAGTGTCTGGGGAGTCAGACAGATTTAGTGATTTAACTACATAAAACAACTAAAAAAGCCGCAGAGTTCATTTCAGAGCTGATGTTGCAGCACCATGTTGCCTCACGGTGCTGCAAACTGAACCTACACTGTCACATGACGAGTAAAGATGCTCTGAAGCAGAAGTTTATATGTGAAGCACATGACGTGTGCTGGTTTACATGTGAATTCTCATTCTGGTCTGTCAGGAAAACTTCTGATTCTACAAACTGAGTCTCCTGCAAGTAAAACACTGAATGATACGTTTACAAATGTTTCCTTAAAAGACAGCAAAATAACCAATAAAAACAGAAATATCCCTTTAACCTTTTGTCTTAATGTACTGGTGCAGAAATACTGCCATCTAGAGGTCAAGTTGGGGATAGCAGCCACACGCATCAGGGAAAAAAACTAGTTATATTCCTAATAAATATCACTTTATTAATTTTTACTTAAAATAAAGAAAATTTACCAAATAAGCTGCTTTAATGTCTTTTAATGCACCTGCGTTTAGTCTGTTACAATAATTCATTTGATATTCTTGCTGTTTTTTATAAACTGCAAACAAAAACATCGGACGTTATTTAAGTTGAAAAGATGTTAAATACTTTAAAAGCATTTAATGTTAAACAGATAAGAAAAATGAGAAAAATTGATGTTTCTGACCACATAATTTATGCCTTTTGGTTTTTGTATTTTCCTCACCCATCGTTCAGGATCGACAGTCACCTCCACCAGTGTCAGATCCTCCATTAGACCTTCTAGAGCTGCCGTTAATATTCATGTCACACCAATAATCTGTGTTTAAACCAACAGCGAGCAGAAGTATCTGAGCTGTCCTCCAACATATCTGGTCCACCTTTATAGAACCAGACTGGACGCCTCTACTATGAAGAACTGTTTTAATTCTTACTGTCGTAGATTCAACAAAGTGTTGGTAACTTTCCTCACAGATTTTGCTCCATTTTGACATGAAGCATCACACAGTTCCACCTCATCATGATGAGAATCTCCCGTTCCACCTCATCATGATGAGAATCTCCCGTTCCACCTCATCATGATGAGAATCTCCCATTCCACCTCATCATGATGAGAATCTCCCGTTCCACCTCATCATGATGAGAATCTCCCATTCCACCTCATCATGATGAGAATCTCCCGTTCCACCTCATCATGATGAGAATCTCCCGTTCCACCTCATCACCATGAGAATCTCCCGTTCCACCTCATCACCATGAGAATCTCCCGTTCCACCTCATCATGATGAGAATCTCCCGTTCCACCACATCATGATGAGAATCTCCCGTTCCACCTCATCACCATGAGAATCTCCCGTTCCGCCTCATCACCATGAGAATCTCCCGTTCCACCACATCATGATGAGAATCTCCCGTTCCACCACATCATGATGAGAATCTCCCGTTCCACCTCATCACCATGAGAATCTCCCGTTCCACCACATCATGATGAGAATCTCCCGTTCCACCACATCATGATGAGAATCTCCCGTTCCACCTCATCACCATGAGAATCTCCCGTTCCGCCTCATCATGATGAGAATCTCCCGTTCCACCTCATCACCATGAGAATCTGCCATGTGATTGGCAGATTCTCATCATGGAACGGGAGATTCTCATCATGATGTGGTGGAACGGGAGATTCTCATCACGATGAGGTGGAACGGGAGATTCTCATCATGATGAGGTGGAACGGGAGATTCTCATCATGATGAGGTGGAACGGGAGATTCTCATCACGATTTGCAGCAACATGTGTGATGCTTCATGTCAACATGCCACCAAATCTCAGAGGAAGGTTTGCAACACCTTGTGGAATCTATGACACTAAGATCTAAGGCAGTTCTGAAGGAAAAAGGGGGTCAAACCAGTACTAGAAAAGTGGACCTGATACGGTGGAGGATGAGTGAATGTATCATGATGTATGACGGATCAGAAACTTCTGATCTCTGTTGGTTTTCTAGCTTGATATGAATATTTCTGGCAGCTCTAGAAGGACTCATGTGGGACCGGCGTCCTGTGGTGAAATAAACATTTCACTGAAGTTCACAACAAAATGTGCGCAGCATGAAAAATGCTAAAACCCTCAGCAGCTCCTTCCAGCAGCTTGTTTTATAAAGACTAGCAGCGCTTCAGACATGAATTGTTCTGGTGATTCAACACGTCAGAAAACTGCGACTCCATCAGGACGATAATATCATGCTGCTCTTCAAGGACTGATCTCATGTGAATTGCAAATATCACACGCAGAGGGCTTCTCTGGCACTTTTCACAGCACATCCAAATGAAAAGAGGGGAATATTAATGGGAAAGTGGGGATGAGTGAATGCCATTACCTTAACAGCATCATCAGGCATTAATGTCTCACATCTTACATGAAAAGAGCTTCAGCATTTTGCTCCTCGTATGACAGAAAGAATCTATGATCTGCTGGTTTATAACAACTATCCATCAAGGCAACAGTGAAGATTTTATCTTACTGTGCTTCTCAGGTATCGCTCCAACGTTCCCAGCAGACATGAGGGTCTGGTGACGGTGGCCAGACACTCAGCCTGCTGAGTGAAAAACAAGCTAGACATGTCAGACAGCAGCGCTGATGATGCAGCTTCATCAGACAGGTTTTCATACGGTTATAACGTCTCCTTAGGTAAAGGATACTCCCTTCTTTGCTTGTTTCCTGCATGCTTTCCATCCCTGGAAGAGCGGCCGCCACACGTCGGAACAGCTGGAAGAGAAAAGCAGAACACACTCATTTCAGCATGATGTCAGACCTGGACATAACATGTGTCATTTACACGGAGGAATCCGAGTCAGGATGCTTTACGATTCCTTTTTTTTTTTTTTCTTACATATTATAAGGAAAATGACACAGTTAAGAGTTGCCGTGACGATGCGTTGTTGTTTTATCATACATAAAACTCCCATGTTGAACTTCCTGGCTTTTGCTAGAATGACGGTTTTAGCTAACGCTAACCGTCTGATGAAGATCGGTTAGTAACAAACATCCGGTATAGTGGTGTCTTGCAGCCCAGAGACCAGATAACATAAAAACTCAACAGCATTTGCACAAGTTAAAGCAGCTTTTTTTTTTTTTTTTTTTTACCAGCTGTAGATCAGTTATTGCAACGGGTTAGTGTTTTATATCGCAGAGTGGATTCACACTGACAGATGGGTGTTTTTGCACCATAGACCGTATATGAAGGATGGAAGGAGCATCCGGCGGTTAAAAGTGAAGCCTATGCAGAAGTGCATAAAACTGCAGTTCCCCCTTCAACCACTAGAGTGAATCCCCATAGACTCCCATGTTAAAAAGGCCAACTTCACAGCAGAAATAAACATAGCCTGGTACAAAAAACCATTTTAGGTTTAATAGGTCAGGTTTACCTTCATGACAACTGTGGGGGGAGTGAATTTTTTTTCTAACTCGCCCGTTTAAAAGTAATTTAATCTCGAAGTTCTGCATATTTAGGGGCGTCTCCTTTTTATTGACAGGTACCTGATCTCCCACTTCAAGTAAGAAGAACGTAGAACAACCGCGGTTTTAGCTGGTTAACAATGTGATTTAGCTTTAGCCCGCTTACCTCCGTTAGCTGGTTAGCTCCTGTTATCTCGGTTAGCTCTTAGCTACAGGCAGCTCTGAGTTCGCTTGATGTCAATCCTCCACCATGACGCTCACAGTTCCCCTCTTAGCTCCACCTCTTTGCCCATATTTGTATTTTCCGGGCGAGACGACACACATGCCCCTGCCAAGATGGTGATGGTAGGAACCGCCCACTGAGCTTCAGTTCAGCTCTTCAGAAACCTACGGGTGACGTCACGGAGGCTCCGCCCATCTTTTTATATACAGTCAATTGTTTGCACTGATGCTCTGATTTATATAAAAACCCAGGAAGATCTCCAGATGAAACAGTCTTATCAGTAACGGTGGACCACTGTCTAACACGGTCAGTCCAGATGTCCATGCTGCTGTCAGCAGACACGGCGTCATCATGGTCGCAGTAATTGCGGGGCTGCAAGGTGACGTAACACATAAAACGCCTGCTGGTTCGTCTTTCTGTGCTCGTCCTGGTGCTTTGCACATGTATCCAGCATGTTGTGGTCAAGTCGACGCAGCTGCTAACACCTGACGTGCTTTCCTGTTTCTGGCTCCTCTTGTTCCATGCCACCATCACACCGCTCGCATCATGTGATCTGCAGCTGTTGGCGTTTACACGGAGCATCCAGGAAGAGGACGAGAAAGCAAACAGAGCATGAATGCAACGTCATGTCACATGCAAACAGGGACTCCACTCCAGTTACATGATAATATCACCATGGAGGTATATTTGTCATATATTCTGCAGACTCATTATGTTTCTGAAGCCTCTTTGGCTGTTTGCTTTTTGGGGTTTTTGAGCGGGACATCTGTCGCCCAGGGTAAACGCCGTACCAGAAGTCTATGTAATGCTTTGTATCAAACTTTGACGTCAGATGAGCTCAGTCAGCTGTTAAATCAGTATAACTCATTCCAAGATTAAAATAAAATGTAAATGATCTGGTAAAAGTGTGCTACAGCCATAAATTCCCAGACATAAGTTCATTATGTTGTATGTGAGGCTGAACAATGGGAGAGGACTGCAGGTCTGCTATTTAAGGCTGCATGGAGCTTTGTTTTATCCCGGTCGGCCTAGTTTACATATTCCGTATTGTTTTTTTTCTTCTATCAGTTTTTCTTCATGTAGTGCACGCTTCTCCTTTGTCTCTTTATATGATCTGAAAAGATTAATATGAATAAGTCTCATTCCTACATTTCAGTAATTGTTGGCCACAACTTATTAACGGTGTCTGATTGATATATTTCCCGTCTGTGCACCAGACGGCTCCGCAGGGAATCCCTGAGAAAAGTCCAGTTTGTAATATCATGATGTTTTTATTGTTTGTGCTTTAAGAATCTGAATTTACTTATTTGCATTAAAACTTAAATGTAAATTTCAGTCTTTGCACACAAAGGTCCTGTTTTAGTTTCACCGAAAGTCCAGATTCCTGAGTTTGCCGGCTGGCTGGAATGAGGAACAATGACGGAGCCAAACAAAGAGAAGACTGCAGCCTGCAGAAGCACTTATGACCTTTGTATTGGTTTCATGGCTCTATGTTCTGCTCTGGGATTCGGCTGCTGCCGTCTACAGTCTGTCAGTGAAGAATCGCTTCTTCTGTCTGTGCTGCTGCTGCACGATGAGCCAGGCGACGGCCGTTCACACCATTCATGGCCTTCATCTCCCCACTTCCTGACTTCCACAGACAGAGGCAGGCCCGAGCAACAATCATCTGTTCAGAGACAGACGCTCTTTGTTCAAATATATATATAAATAAATAAAGCTCTTTGTTTCTGGAGGCATCAAATCTTCCTAAACAGCAGAGTCACTAAGTCAAAAGAGGAAGACGGAACAGAAGCAGCTGAACACGATGTTCACACCAAATCAATTATCTGCAACCAAAGATGAAAGTATGGATCACATATTGATACAGTAATCATTTATAAGACGTTCTGAAGAAAGAACCAAAATGTCTTTTGTTGGAGAAAATGCAGAGATCCAACTTAAAAATATGTTTTTATTTAAACAAACCAGTAAAATATTTGGTTTGAGACTTTAAACAGAAGGAGGGTTTACATTTTTTACCCTGATTTAATGTAGACAAACGGAAATTTATTTTGTTTGCTTTTACATGATGTGAACATTAAAGCTCAACATTCAGACCATGTATGTAAAAAAAAAAAAAGGGCGGAGCCTCCGTGACATCACTCTTAGCTCATTGGACGTTCCCACCGTCGCCATCTTAGCAGCATCAATTGTGGTCTCACCCAGAAAACACAAAAATGGGCATAAAGGTGGAGCTGAGAGGGAGGGGTGGATGACATCCATCAAACTCCAACCTGCCTGGAGCTAAGAGTTATTCGAGAAAACCTGAAGCCCTCAACTATACCAAATTTCTATATTAAACTGGTTGTAAACAGATAAATTATTAAAAAAGATTCACTCCATTAATCAGTTGTCCTGCGATGGACTGGCGAGCTGTCCAGGGTGTACCCTGCCTGTCGCCCAAAGCCAGCTGGGATAGGCTCCAGCTTCCCCGCGACCCTGAATTGGAATAAGCGGTTTGGAAAATGAATGAATGAATAATCAGTTGTCGTGAAGGTAAACCTGACCTATTAAACCTAAAATGGATTTTTGAACCAGGCTATAAACATGTTTATTTCTGCTGTAAACATGTTTGTTTCTGCTGTGAAGTTGGTCTTTTTAACATGGGAGTCTATGGGGATTCGCTCTGTTTTGGAGCCCCTAGTGGATGAAGGGGGAATTGCAGGCTTTAGGGCTTCCTCATTGGCCTCACTTTTCACCGCCGGAGGTTGCCGCTTGATTCAGACTGGAGTTCAGTATCGTTAAGGTTGTTTTATGTTTAAATGTTTGTCTCCTTGACACGTGTTTATGATGACAGAATGAACTGATTAAAGGATTTAATCCCATCTATTGGATTTCTCAGGGATAATTATATTTGATGAACTAACATACATAGAGTTATGGTGACTTGGACAAATCTGGACCATGTAATGGATTTGTCTTCATTGGATTATAATTACTACTATTGTTGCAACGTATTTCTGCAGTATATTTGCATAAGACAAGATAAAAAAAAAAAAAACAGTGATAGTTTTATGCTCCGTCTTATGCTTGACTAAACAGTTTTCTTCTTCACATGGGTCTTGTCCTTGCTTTTGCTAAACACTAGTGTATCGCCACCCTTGGTGGGAATGGGAATATATTATTTTAATGGTTTGGCTGGTTTGACCAACGTGCAGCGTTAAGATCTCGGTCCGCATGGATACACCCCCCTACAACTGAGCCGAGTCATCAAATCACAGATGGAGGCAGAAGGGGAAACAGCTCGTAGAAACAAAGGTAGTTTAATGCTGCTTTAACCAGGTATCAGGATGTTTTTGGGATGTTTTTAGCTGATGTAAACAAGTAACAACATCAGGAAGGTGTTAGGGGTTGTTGTTTCACACTTTAACCACCCAGGAAGCACATGTGAAGCCTGCCAGCTGCTGAAAATAATAAAAGCATAAAACATCTTCCTCGTGTTTATAAAAGCTCAGTCTAACAGGGAAGCTGAAGATCTGCTGAGAACGAGTACAGTTTCCTTTCGGGGGAAAGTTGTCGCTCCAGGACATTTGTGATTTGTTTAAGGAAATGCAAACAGATCAATGCAGTTTTCCTTTATGGCAGAATGTTAAGTTGGCCCAGCCGGACCATTCGCGCTGCTGACACAGCGCTGTGGAGATCACTGTGGAGTCTGGCTATGCAAGGCTAATTAGATCTTCAGTCTGGATGTATGCAGAGCCTGTCTGGTGAAAGCAAACAAAGAACTCCACAGAGCCCTCCATCCTGCTGCTGTGATAATGATAACACGAACATTAGCTGCCTCTAACGAGGTAAATAATCACTCCTCCATTAGCCATAATGTGTTGAATATTTCCATAAGTGCACCTCACCTGTTTGACGTTGTAACCCGTCTTGGCGCTGGTCTCTATGAACATGACACTCAGTTCTTTAGCCCTCTGCTCGCCTTCCTCAATTGTGATTTGTCTGTGAAGAGAGTAAAATATTGCAGAATAATACACTCCAGAAACTGGACACGCAGCTTTTCGCTTCATATCAAGCTACAACCAGGATGAATAGATGCTATGCACAAGATACGGGAGGCTTAACTGGCAAACTGGGCGAGAATGATGAAAAACAGCATCCTGGGAGCCAATATAATTCACATTTTAATGAATCTGGCAGTGGCTGCTTGGCTCTCGCTGTGACACAAAAACTGTATCAGGTGTTTATAAACAGAGAGATCAGTAAAATCCTTCCACAGAGCCAGAAGTTTGCTCAGGCGGATACTTAAATCCACCTGCAACTGGACCAGTCTGTAACCAGTCTGTCCTCTTCCCTCTACTGAACACAGAAAGCACCACTATTCCCTCAGAGACGCCACTTCTTCACCTGCATCTTCCCTTTAAACCACACCAACATGGCCGGGTTGCAACCAAACCTTACGCACAGTCACATCACTGCACTTTGCATCACAAAACAAAGAGAAATTCAGCCTCGGAGACACGGAAAAGAAGTTTGTGCGACTCAAAGCAAAGCAGAAATTCTGCTCTGGATTTGCATTTCTATGAGACCAGCTGACTGAGACGCATCGTTGAATCTATTTCTGGATGCAGGTCTGAATCCCAGCTTAAACACTGGGGCTCGTTCATCAGCAGACAGGAAGCTGGGAGGAAATTACAGGATTTAACTGCAGTATAAGCCTCATTAATGCCACAAAATTATAATTAATATAATAATAACGGCTTAGATTGATTTAGTGCTTCACAACGAACCCATTACTCATGATATAGAAGAAATACATGGCCTCAGGTCTCACTTATACCACCAGTAATTAACATTTTTATTTCAGCAAATCTGCTTTGAATACTTCATCACTGTCTTTTGTTTATGCATTTCATCTCATCCTCCCCAGTACCTTTAAAAAAATCAACTTAATAGGACCAAATGGGACCCAGCATCTCTTGTTTGTGGTCACCCAGAATATAATGAGACTTAGTAAATCCATTATGTGAAGGAGTCTCAGAATATCCGTCAGATAAAGATGGAAACTTTTCCCAAACAGATTATATCTGGAGCACATGTTGAAAACCTGGCCGGCCAACTGTGAGATTATGGCTGATCTAAAAAAAAAAAAAAAACACCGGTGGTCACTGAGAGACTAGATGGGCAGGTTAATAAGGCTACCAGGGCCCAACCGATATATTGGCCGGCCGATATTACCGGCCAGGGTGATATCGGCTATCGGTGCCGATTTTTTATTGATTTATTTTTGTCATGTTTGTTTCTGAGACTGCCAAGTTAAAATGTAACTGGGCTACTTATCCAGCAGATGGCGCCCATGTCTGCTGGATAAGTAGCGGGGGCGGGGTCATCCTTACCGTGGAAGCCGAGACAGAGCAAACCGGACGGTGAAACAGACAGCTGCTGAGGCTAGTAAAGTCAAGTCTGCTCACGAGCATTTTGTATTTTGTCCCTGGTAAGTTGAAATGTTAAATAAAAAAACACAGTTATGTTTTCCCTTTTACATTCTCTACAAACTTGTCATTGCGTGCCTCGTGGCCGCGCTGCAGCGAGGAAAGCCGTGCTTAGTGTTTAGCCTGGTGAACGTGTGTGAAAGTTGGTGGCTGCGTGCCATTTACACAACTTCTGAATACTTATGATGATTAGTGGTGAAAATTTCCGCTGTGAGTTAAACATGGAGACGAAACTATGGCTGTTTTGGGTTTTTATTGTGCCTTATGCAAGTATACTGCAGAAATACTCTGCAACAATAGACGCAGTATGAACAGACAAGACAAAGGACACCTAACGCCTTTACCCACAATGCAATGCTACGTCAAATGCAAGAAGTGACTTTTTTTGTAGTGTGCTTCCTGTATTTGGTCCACTTGAAACGGGCCGAGACCTGCGTTTGTAGGCGGACCAAGAGACCAAGTTCGGGGCATTCATGTTTCCCCGAACGAAGCGGACTTTCCGAGCAAACAGTCTTGGTTTTGAATCAGAAAGGGTGATGTTAATGTGTTAGGGGGACACAACCTTTCAGTCAAACAAACTGTTTATAAACCGTTGTTTTAACAACTTTACAGTCTGGTAATTAAAAAAAACAAAAAATTGTAATGATCGTAATCAGCTACGTGTACAGTTTTAGTAAAGGTCAGCAAGCGACACTGGAAGAGCCTGATATTAGATTTGACCTTTGTTAAAAGCCATGGTACAATCTAAATTATCTTAGACCCAGGCATTAAATGAAACCATTAACCTTGAAGGGAAGTTCAAAGCAGCCTTTCAGTCACAGTTTGGAATAAAAGAAGAAGAAACGCAGAGTTAGCCTGTGTTCAGGAGTGAAAAGATGCCCGTGCACCACTTGGCTGATGCTGTCTGCTGTATGATGCACACCAGATAGCCCTCATGCTGAGCTCCTTGAAATGCAGAGCACCTAAACTGTGGATACTGCAACTCCCAGACGCACTGAGCATTGTGAAAAGCTCCACCACACACCAGTAAATAAAAGCAGCTAGCAGAGAGCTCAGCTCCTTTTATAGAGTTTTATAATCAAATTCAATTTCACCACCATACAGCGAGAGCTGAGAACATGTTGCATCCCTGCAGCCGCAAAATCTGCCCCTCACATGGATTTCTGACCACATCGAACTGATCGTTCAGTCTCTCCGGAAAGCCAACCTGATTAACGTGTATTTCTGCGGCAATAACTTCAAAATGTAAAGAGATTATGATGACGTTAAGATACTAGTTGAAACTGGAGCACTGAAAACCTGAAGGGGTAAATGCCTTTTAAATGTGTGATTTATGCAAAACACTGTCAGCGTAACCTCTTCCTGAAGAAGCCTGGAACACAGCAGACATGGAAATAATGTTCTATAAAAAGCTTCTTTCAGTGGAAACCAGACGATTGCAGCCCAGTTCATCCAGGAATGAGCAAAGCAATGTCTGGTGAAGAACTGTGAAAGTGAACCTGCGTCTTTTTCCAGGTAAATATCTAATGGAGCCATCAGCCGATGGTGATGATGGAAACCTTCATCAACGGTCAGAGTCAGGAGAATCCAGGGATAGACCCCATATTCACCTTAGAAAGACCATGAAGATCCAGAAAAACACGAAGCCCAATATAGATTATGATAAGAAGACAATACTTCACTGTAAAATCTCCTTCATCACCATGGAAACCAGCAGGACCTTCATGATTTCATACAAAGGCAGAGTTACAGGAGACACATCAGCAGTTTTTAGAGTTGGAATAAAAACGGTAAAAGTTTGATGTTTGATTGTGGCTGTGAGCTTCTGTCCCACGGAGACGAGACAGACGTCTTCCAGAGTTTCTGTCCCACGGAGACAAGACAGACGTCTTCCAGAGTTTCTGTCACACGGAGACAAGACAGACGTCTTCCAGAGTTTCTGTCCCACAGAGATGAGACAGACGTCTTCCAGAGTTTCTGTCCCACAGAGATGAGACAGACGTCTTCCAGAGTTTCTGTCCCACAGAGATGAGACAGACGTCTTCCAGAGTTTCTGTCCCACAGAGATGAGACAGACGTCTTCCAGAGTTTCTGTCCCACGGAGACGACACAGACGTCTTCCAGAGTTTCTGTCCCACAGAGACGACACAGACGTCTTCCAGAGTTTCTGTCCCACGGAGACGACACAGACGTCTTCCAGAGTTTCTGTCCCACAGAGACGACACAGACGTCTTCCAGAGTTTCTGTCCCACAGAGACGAGACAGACGTCTTCCAGAGTTTCTGTCCCACGGAGACGGCACAGACGTCTTCCAGAGTTTCTGTCCCACGGAGACGACACAGACGTCTTCCAGAGTTTCTGTCCCACAGAGACGACACAGACGTCTTCCAGAGTTTCTGTCCCACAGAGACGACACAGACGTCTTCCAGAGCTTCTGTCCCACAGAGACGAGACAGACGTCTTCCAGAGTTTCTGTCCCACAGAGACGAGACAGACGTCTTCCAGAGTTTCTGTCCCACGGAGACGACACAGATGTCTTCCAGAGTTTCTGTCCAACGGAGACGAGACAGACGTCTTCCAGAGTTTCTGTCCCACAGAGACGACACAGACGTCTTCCTGAGTTTCTGTCCCACAGAGACGAGACCGACGTCTTCCAGAGTTTCTGTCCCACAGAGACGACACAGACGTCTTCCTGAGTTTCTGTCCCACAGAGACGACACAGACGTCTTCCAGAGTTTCTGTCCCACAGAGACGACACAGACGTCTTCCAGAGTTTCTGTCCCACCGGGACGACACAGACGTCTTCCAGAGTTTCTGTCACACGGAGACAAGACAGACGTCTTCCAGAGTTTCTGTCACACAGAGACAAGACAGACGTCTTCCAGAGTTTCTGTCCCACAGAGACGAGACAGACGTCTTCCAGAGTTTCTGTCCCACGGAGACAAGACAGACGTCTTCCAGAGTTTCTGTCCCACAGAGATGAGACAGACGTCTTCCAGAGTTTCTGTCCCACGGAGACGACACAGACGTCTTCCAGAGTTTCTGTCCCACAGAGACGACACAGACGTCTTCCAGAGTTTCTGTCCCACGGAGACGACACAGACGTCTTCCAGAGTTTCTGTCCCACAGAGACGACACAGACGTCTTCCAGAGTTTCTGTCCCACAGAGACGACACAGACGTCTTCCAGAGTTTCTGTCCCACTGTGACGAGACAGACGTCTCTGTAACCAGCAGAGCGTCTGGTTTCACATGACGCTGCGTTTGTCTGGAGGAATAATCGGAAGCTGGAACTGGACAGTGATGTCCTCATACTGTTTAACATTCCCATATAAATGTTTTGGGGTTTGAACCGTTTGGTTTTGGAAGCCGATGCTCAGTAGAGTCGTGTATCTGAGTCGGTTCCCTTCAGTTTGCTAAGCTTCATGTTAGCGCTGCTGCTTGCTGAGGTGTACAAGCATTTCCATGTGTCTCCTGCTGCCCCCTTACAAGAAGAAGTTAAGACATTATGCTAAGCTGATGTTAATGATGTTTACCACGGATCATTTACTGCAGTTTTAAGTCTCAGGCCTCATTAGGACCAAACCGAGGTGAATAAAAGGTAAATTAAGCACGAATACAAAGAAAAATGTTAAACAGTTCGAAGCACTCTTACACCAGAAGTCCGATGAGGTCATTTTAAGGTATTTTCATGCTGAATTTTAATGACGGCTCACCTGTAAAATTTATTGGGACTATTTACTTTGCATGAAACATGTGCACATGTCCATGTGCAGGCTAACATGTTCAATCTCAGTCATGACTGAATCTCAGGTTTAGCCATTTTTTCTGAGGGCAGAGGGTTTTCATTGACAGGTCCAGTGAGATACATCCCAGAAACTGCCATCAGCAGCATTTTTCCTGCGATGCCTTCAGTTACTGACAAACGGTTCAGCAAAGCGCCACAGGAATTTCTCTGTGCTGGGAGTTGTTGTTACCTCATGGGAAATTAATTCTGAGTGTAACAATGAAACTACAGCACGGGGACAGATTATCCCGACGTTCAGCGAGGAAAATATTTAACAAGAAGAAAGACACACTAATGGAAAAAGCCTCCATATAATACTAAAGTGAAAATGTAGAGATATTTGTACTAATGTTCTTTTAGAACGTGAAAACTGAAATCCACTAATGGTCCACTTTATCAACTCCAGTGACTATGTAGCGGCTTGGAACTTTTTTTTCCTCCAGAACTTCTGTAATTCCTCGTGTCATAGATTGAAATAGGTGTTGGAAACATTCCTGAGATTTTGCTCCACAACGACTTGAAGCATCACACAGTTCCACTTTATCACGATGAGAATCTCCCGTTCCACCACATCACGATGAGAATCTCCCGTTCCACCTCATCACGATGAGAATCTCCCGTTCCGCCTCATCATGATGAGAATCTCCCGTTCCACCTCATCACCATGAGAATCTCCCGTTCCACCTCATCATGATGAGAATCTCCCGTTCCACCACATCATGATGAGAATCTCGCGTTCCACCTCATCATGATGAGAATCTCCCGTTCCACCACATCATGATGAGAATCTCGCGTTCCACCTCATCATGATGAGAATCTCCCGTTCCGCCTCATCATGATGAGAATCTCCCGTTCCACCTCATCATGATGAGAATCTCCCGTTCCGCCTCATCATGATGAGAATCTCCCGTTCCACCTCATCATGATGAGAATCTCCCGTTCCACCACATCATGATGAGAATCTCGCGTTCCACCTCATCATGATGAGAATCTCCCGTTCCGCCTCATCATGATGAGAATCTCCCGTTCCACCTCATCATGATGAGAATCTCCCGTTCCACCTCATCATGATGAGAATCTCCCGTTCCGCCTCATCATGATGAGAATCTCCCGTTCCACCTCATCATGATGAGAATCTCCCGTTCCACCACATCATGATGAGAATCTCGCGTTCCACCTCATCATGATGAGAATCTCCCGTTCCACCTCATCATGATGAGAATCTCCCGTTCCGCCTCATCATGATGAGAATCTCGCGTTCCACCTCATCATGATGAGAATCTCCCGTTCCACCTCATCATGATGAGAATATCGCGTTCCACCTCATCACGATGAGAATCTCCCGTTCCACCTCATCACGATGAGAATCTCCCGTTCCACCTCATCATGATGAGAATCTCCCGTTCCACCTCATCATGATGAGAATCTCCCGTTCCACCTCATCCCAAAGCTGCTCTGCTGGATGTAGATCTGGTGACTGTGGAGCCGTTGGAGGACAGTGAACTCATCGTCATGGTGGAGATGATGTGAGCTTTGTGACATGGTGCATCATCCTGCTGGAAGTTTCCATCAGAAGATGCTCCACTGTGCTCAGAAAGGGATGGACATGGTCAGCAGCAGGACTCAGGTAGGCTGTGGAGGTTAAACCAGGTCATGTTGGTACTAAGGGGACCAAAGTGGGACCAGAAAACCTCCCCCCACCATTCCACCAGCAGCAGCCTGAAGCGTTGATCCTGACGGCAGGATGGATCCATGTTGTCATGATGTTTCCAGCAGATTCTGATCCTACCATGTGAATGTGGAGCTGAACTGGAGACTCATCAGACCAGCAACGTTTCTCCATCTTCTATTGTCCAGTTCTGGTGAGTCTGTGTGAATTGTAGCCTCAGTTTCCTGTTCTTACTGACAGGAGGAACCCGCTGTGGTCTTCTGCTGCTGGAGACCATCTGCTTCCAGGCTGGACGTGTTGTGTGTTCAGAGATGATGTTCTGCAGATCTTGGTTGGAACCAGTTCTTACTGGACTTCCTGTTGTCTTTCCATCTTCTCCAACCAGTCTGTCCATTCTCCTCTGACCTCTGACACCAACCAGACATTCTGGTCCAGACAACTGCTGCTCGCTGGATATTTTCTCTTCTTCAGACCTTCTCTGGAAACACTAGAGATGGTTGTGTGTGGAAATCCCAGTAAACACTCAGACCAACAACCATGCTGCGTTTAAAGTCAGGTAAATCTCCTTTTTTCCTCATTTTGATGCTCAGTTTGACCTTCAGCAAGTTGTCTTCATGTCTACATGATGTGTTGAGTTGCTGCCATGTGATTGGCTGGTTAGATATTCGTGTTTTCATCTAGACAAGTGGACCTGATGAAGTGGACTGTGAGTGTAAGTGAACATACAAACTAACAACTTGAGGAGTACCTGCACATCAACGGAAACATGACTAAAACGGTGATATGGTGACAGAATGATCATTAGTCTGACTTCAGCTGGTCCAATCTGTAAATGCATCTTAGGACTCGGTCTGCATCATTTCTGCTCATTTCTTTCCTTCTGAAATCTCTGGGCTATATATTGTACTCAGTAGTAGATTTTACCCTGGAACACAAGTCATTTTATGGTTCAGTTCACTTTTTGTCGCCTTTTCTTTCTCCAGCTCTTCCAGTAATGTATATTTCTGCTTCATGTCAGTGTTTACCTCGCCTTTCTATGCATCCTCTTAGCAAATCAATTTGTTTTCAATCTCAACTTCATTAAACATCCCGTCTCATCAGCACTTTCCAACCTTCTTCTCACACCTACACAGCTTACACACCAACATACACACTAATTCCTCGGTGTCCACAGGTCTCCACAGACTCACTCAGATTCATTTCCTCAAGCAAAAAGCTCTGCATTCACCTCATAGCAACTGGTCTGACAGGAGGTGCTGACTAGCCCGTTCATGTCCAACCATCATCCACATGTCCAGCTGAGCTAACAATGTGATAATGGAGCATTTTTCACACCTGCTATCTTATAAAATAGAGACACTATTAGTATTAAATCCATACACATTCATATTAGTCTTGAGCTGATCGGTTCCGTTTCATTAATATCCAGATTTATTCTCAGACTCCTGATTGGAGCATCTGTTCAGCCTGTGGAGTCTGCCTGGTGTGTTTGTTGTGCTTTGTTCTTCGGTTTAGTGCCTACACACACTGCACATCCCTGTTGCCATGGTGTCAAGACATAAAAAAAGATGCTGAAGTTAGGGAGCAGCGCGCTAACCTCTTGTCTGCCAAGTCAGTCTTATTGCCAACAAGCATGATGATCACGTCACTTCCTCTCTCTGTCCTCACATCATCGATCCATTTTGACGTCTGCTGGAACGAATTGACATCTGAAAAAAGTAAAGCAGAGTAGAATAAGTGTTTACTGTAAGTGAAGTAACATCACACTAACCGCAGTCCTGATGCAGAACGTCTGGTTGATATTTAACCAGACATGAGTTCGAGTTGTTTCATTCGTCTGCGTTGTGGCCATAGACCATATATGAAAGATGAACAGAGCCTCTGGTGATTAAAAATGAAGCCTATTCAGAAGTACATAAAACTGCAGTTCCCCCTTCATCCACTAGGGGCTGCAAAACAGAACGATGCCCCTTAGACTCCCATGTTAAAAAGACCAACTTCACAGCTGAAATAAACATGTTTACAGCAGGAATAAACATGTTTACAGCAGGAATAAACATGTTTACAGCCTGGTACAAAAATCCATTTTCGGTTCAATAGGTCAGGTTTACCTTCATGACAACTGTGGGGGGAGTGAATTTTTTTTCTAACTCGCCCGTTTAAAAGTAATTTAATCTCAAAATTTGGCATATTTAGGGGTGTGTACTTTTGATTGACAGGTACCCGATCTCCCGCTTCAAGTAAGAAGAACGTAGAACAACTGCGGTTTTTTGCCGGTTAACAACGTGACTTAGCTTTAGCCCGCTTACCTGCGTTAGCTGGTTAGCTCCTGTTATCTCCGGGTTAGCTCGGTTAGCTTTTAGCTACAGAAAGCTCGGAGTTCGCTCGATGTCAATCATCCACCATGACGCTCACAGCCCCCCCCTCTGCTCCACCTCTTTGCCCATATTTGTATTTTCCGGGCGAGATGACATGCATGCCCCTGCCAAGATGGTGATGGTAGAAACCGCCCATCTAGCTTCAAATCAGCTCTTCAGAAACCTACGGGTGACGTCATGGAGGCTCCGCCCATCTTCTTATATACAGTCTATGGTTGTGGCCCAACAACAATGACCCCCACCTCCCATATGATGCCAGCTCCAGCCCCCCCAAGAGCATAAAATGAATGAAACATCTGATGAAGATGGATGAATGGTGTCGTTATTGTTGATTAATCTAAAAAAAAAAAAAAACAACCTTCAGTTTGGATAAAAGTTTGCTCACCGTTTTATTTTCTTACTTTAATAAGGTTGATTAATGCTGGGGGGTATACCAGTTCAAACTGGGAACAGTGTTTTTCTGTTAAATGAATCTGTTTCACACCGGTTTAAACAGCCTAAACTGGAAGATGGTGTAGCTGGACGATGTTCTGCACCAGTAAACCTGCAGCAGAGCAACTGGAGATGATGAGTGGTGAAAGTTCAGAAAGTCAAACTGAAGATGAAGTTGTCATGGTGATACTTTGGTTTTATAAGGTCAGACCTGGACCAAAACAACTCGTTAATGACAATAATGTCCAGAAAAGATGGCAGCAAGAGCAATCTGCTGCACCAGCTCAGAAGGAAACATGCTCTGGAATACCAGGAATGTCTGAAACTAAGATCAGCATCCTCCTCATCCTCAGGTGAATCTGAAAACGCTGGAGGACGTATGAGTTAGAAGACACTGTTTGCTGGAAGTATATTCAGGGCTGTGATGGAGACATTGTTTCTGGTAGCAACATAACACAAAGGTTTGGGCAGAGTTTAATTAAATGTTACGGGAATCTCAGAAATGGAACAAAGAGCAAGCGATTGGATTTCGTGGGAGATCAGGACCACCGCCAGAATCCAGGAATCGTGTTTAGAGGGAGATAATTTGCCACTCAGAATCATTGGCAAAACAGTTACAAAGGCTTGACAGAGGTCTGCGCTCTTTAAGTGCTTCTTTTTATCAATCTAATGAGGAAATTCTTCATTTGATCAGTGGAAAATTGCATCCATTCAAACAAAAATACCATCAAATGCCATGAAATCTGTAAAATTTTGAGAAAAACCACAATATATTTAATCTAATTAAGATTAAATACTAAACGCCGTTTACATTCTTATGTACAAATCGGATTGGAGAGACAGATAAATCAACATGATGCATTAAATTCCCGCTTCTGCTGCTTGTTACAGTTTGACCTTGCTACATTCATTGCATATGCAGGCTGAGGGTCATATCACATTCCTAGATGGGGAATTTGATGAGACAAGACTTCATGTCTTTCTCCAAGGTGAACACAGATCATGGTTTGTGGGCGGGGGACGGTAAGCCACATCTCTGAATGGAAATGGGAACAAAGTCTATTTTCAGTTTCTGCAGTTTTAAACCTTTAAAAAGCAGGATAAAATTCATATTTATAAAGACTTTCACCTTCTTAATAACACTTTTCATTAGCATGTGCATTAGCATTCAGCAAACCAGATCTTTAGACTCTACTTGTTGAGCTGAGCATCAGTTAACCTTGGATACAGGGTTTTCTGTGCAACTGACAACCAAAAAGAAAAGAAAGAGATATAATTCATTTTAAATGTATAAAATATTTGCATTTGACAGCAAACAGCAGGAGGAGGTTAGAGCTCATAAAGAGACGTTAAATCACACCAACAGCCTTCACATCACAAGTCTGAGGAACAGCAGGAGGGAAATGAGGTGTCAAAACTGCACAGAAAAAGTTATCCAGTTCCAGGTAAGGGTAAGAGAGACAAAATGTCCCACAGACTGGGAGAAACTGGGAGAGACAGTTATTTCTACTATTGCTTGTAGCAAAATGTATTACCATTCTTTATTTTTACCATCAGTGAAAAATTTATTTTATTCACTCTTTTCTGTTTTAAGACTGGTCTGGATTGAAAACTCATGGATGATAAGAGAATTAAAGCTATTTTTTTTCATTTCTCTACTTGTTCAGACCTTGCTGTTTTACCAAATGTTGCAAGAAAGAGCAAATACAGAACATTCAGGGGAAATGAACTAAGTTTTTTAAAGTTTTGAGTCACTAAATCTATAAGTCCAAGATTTGTTAAGTACATAAATAAATCACTTTTGTTTTCAGTTTTATGAAGTGTAACTGTTTGGTAGACAAATGTGGCATCAACTGGTAAATAAAGATCAACTTAATCAATGTGACGTCTATCTGGGGAAAAAAAATATCTGATCATCATTATGCTGATGACACTCGTCTCTATTTTACCATCCCACCAGGAGACTCTGGTCCAAGATTATTGAAATAATCAGATTTTCACTTCTACATCCATTCATAAAGTTCAAGTTTGAGTTTATGTACATTGCACATTTATTCAGCAGCAGCTGCCCAAAGTGCTGAACAATAAAGCGACAAACAACAGAACTCCACAACTTAAAATGAAATACTGCAGAGTAAAAAAAAAAATAAAATCTGGAATTAAAAACTAGAATAAAAGTAAAATTAAAATACACAAAGGACAAGCTTAGGTTTGATCAGATGCCAGAGTAAAAAATTGGTTTTAAGTACAGACTTAAAATCAGAGACAGATTGGGCAGCTCTGATGTGACAGAGAACGATATTCCACATCTTAGGAGCAGCAACAGAAAAAGGTGCTGGACTTAAAAATCTTCTAAAAATCCTAATCAACATTTTCCAGTCAGACATCTCTTTGAGTCTGTACCATTCACTGTATATAAGAAGATGGGCGGAGCCTCCGTGACATCACCCATAGGTTTCTGAAGAGCTGAATTGAAGCTCAGTGGGCGGTTCCTACCATCGCCATCTTGGCAGCGTCATGCGTGTCGTCTCACCCGGAAAATACAAATATGGGCAAAGAGGTGGAGCTGAGAGGGGGGCTGTGAGCGTCATGGTGGATGATTGACATCAAGTGAACTCCGAGCTTTCTGTAGCTAAGAGCTAACCGAGCTAACCAAGCTAACCGGAGCTAATCAGCTAACGAGGTAAGCAGGCTAAAGCTAAGTCACGTTGTTAACCGGCTAAAAAACGCGGTTGTTTTACGTTCTTCTGACTTGAAGCCGGAGATCCCTGTCAATCAAAAGGACACGCCCCTAAATATGCTGAACTTCGAGATTTAATTACTTTTACACGGGCGAGTTAGAAAAAAATTCACCCCCCCTCCCCCAGTTGTCATGAAGGTAAACCTGACCTATTAAACCGAAAATGGATTTTTGGCGCCCATGATCTTAGCATTAGCTGCTAATGTGGGAGCTAATAAGCTGAAAAAGAAAAACCAGACTGCATGTGAACATTTAACCCCCCCCATGCCATCTTTTTTTTTTCTGTTTGGTTCTGCTCTCGTTATGACTTTCAGAATACACTGAAAATATGGAAGCAAAGCAGTTTTTTCCTCATACTCCAAAGGAAAAAAAAGGCTTAATAAATCATATGTACGGGTTTAAAGATATCAGAGTGATTAGTAATAGGTGTGTTAATGAGAAACTGACAAAATCTGAATCAGATGAGGCCATCTTCATCTGAATAATCAGGTTACTCCACAAACAGGCTCAGTTAGATTTATTAGGAGTAGATCGTTGACTCTCTGTCCACACTTAATAAAATAAAAGTTTGATCAGGATTATAGATTAAATTTTAGACATCTGGCAGAAAGGCATCTGCAGCTTCATACAGAATTCAAATAAGTCATTAAGGGAACTGACTTGTGATGTCGTAGACCACCACAGCCACAGTGGAGTCCCGTATATAACTGGGGATGAGGCTCCTGAAGCGCTCTTGTCCTGCTGTGTCCCAGAGCTGCAACCTCACCTGGGGTTCAGAGAGAGAAAGCTGAGGAAGGGAAGATGATTCAGACGGTCAGAGAGCCTGGAAACATTCGGCTCCCTTCAGACAAACACAGAAGACTCACAGCTGTAGTTGTTTAAAGGGCCGACTCTTCCTGGCCGAGGTTGCTATTTATTATTCATTTATTTTTGTTAACAGTGAATAAATGTGAAAACTAAAGGGGGATTTTCTTGATGCAGTACAAGAGAGACAGCATGCAAACAACATTCAACATGTAACCTCTCTATCAGGACATGATTCAGATGCAACTTTAAGTTCTTACCGTTCGATCTTCCAAGTACATGGTTTTTGACAGGAAGTCTATTCCGATTGTGGCCTGGAAGTAAAAACATATCCATGAGTCAGCATCAGGGGATCAACAAAAACCAAGAAAAGCAACTCAATCTGAAGATGCAGAAGGTGCTTCTATGATCTGAACATTTTCAAATTTTCTGTTATTAACACGCAGGAGAAAACTTTTCCAATCCTGTAAATTTCTGTTTTATAAGTTTATATAAAGTTTATTTTTATCAGCTGTAAAATATTAGTAGTTACTTTATGTCAGCATTATACTATATATATATATATATATATATATATATATATATATATATATATATATATATATATATATATGCATGCAATAATTGCAACTTATTACCAATATACTGTCCTTTACTTTGTATTTTTAAAAGGATTTCTACACAAGAATGTGATGAATTATGACTCATATTTTATCTCTATTATCTATTTATCGAGTCTAATAATTCCCTTTTTGTGTGATAAGGCAGATGGCAGATTTCTCCTCTATGAAAGATGTTTACTTTACACTCAAGCCCACAGCTTTCTGCTTTGCAGCCTGCAATAATAGCCTCAGTCTCTATGCATGGACACAGAAAGAAATCCCTGTTAAACTACAGATCTGTAGATGTTTTATCAGATTGTTCCCTCCCAAGCACGTCTTTTTTTGGACAAAGGGAAACAAGCTTTGAAATTTTATTACAAGCATAGCTTTTTATGATCTTTTCATAATTTTTATTATGACTGCAGTGGGAACAATGAAGTTATATATTAGTTTTGGAGGAGACAACACTGGTTTTATGTTATGTGTAGACCTAATCGCAATCTTTCTCATGATTCCTGGGAAGCAGCATAGTGGATATATATATATATATATATATATATATATATATATATATATATATATCAATATGGACTCTTTTATTAGTCAGCTAAATTGACAACTCAGGGTTGGGACCAGGAGGCAGAATTATAGTCCTACACACTTTTCTGCAGCTTCCCACCTGCCGCCGCCCACCCAAAACCCCATTCCGACCTTATACAACTCCCCAGCAGTAAGAATTAAACAACACAAAAACACTTTTGGGGTTAATCATGAGAACCTCATAAAAATAAAAACAATAGATCTAATAAAATCTGAAAATAAGACAATAAAGTGTGGCCTACTGAATATCAGATCCCTCCCAAATAAGTCTTAGTCAATGACTTGATAGGTGATCACCACATTGATTTATTCTGTCTTACGGAAACCTGGTTACAGCAAGAGGATTATGTTAGTATTAATGAAGCTACGCCAGCTAACTATTTAAACTTTCACATTCCTAGAACTACAGGCAGAGGAGGAGGTGTTGCAGCTATTTTTCAGTCAGAATTTTTAATTAATCCTAAGCACAAAACTAACTATAAATCCTTTGAATTCCTGACATTAAATTTATCTCATCCAAAATGGAATTTAGAGAAACCGCTCCTTTTAGCATTAGTGTATCGCCCACCTGGACCTTACTCCGAGTTTCTGACCGAATTCTCTGATCTCTTGTCTGAGTTAGTGCTGACTACTGATAAGGTCATTGTACTAGGTGATTTTAATATTCATGTTGATGATGAAAATGATAGTTTAAACATTTCCTTTAGCTCTATTCTAAACTCAATTGGGTTTTCACAAAATGTCAATGGTGCCACTCACTCTCATGGCCATACTCTTGATCTGGTTCTAACATATGGTATTGAGACTGATAAGCTCAAAGTTTTTCCTCAAAACCCGGTATTGTCCGATCACTTCTTATTAACCTTTGAATTCACTTTATTTGATTACTCACTGACCAAAAATAAATTCTACTATAGCAGATGTTTATCAGACAATAATGTTACAAAATTTAAACAATCAATTGAATCAATTTTTTCACCTCTACCATGGATTAGAGGAGTCTCGCTTAACCTGGAAAGAAAGTTTAATTGTATACAAAAAAGCCTTACATACGACAAGAACAGCTTATTATTCATCATTGATAGAGGAAAACAAAAACAACCCTCGGTTTCTTTTCAGCACTGTAGCTAGGCTTACTAGGAGCCGGAGCGCTGTGGAGCCATGTATTCCTTTCTCACTTAGCTGTGATGATTTCATGTATTTTTTCAGGAATAAAATTGACACTATTAGAGATCAAATTCACAATACTCTTCGTTCTACCTATAATGTTGAGCCTGTTGTGGTCTCCGAAGCATCCTTAGAACCAGGATCTGACTTGTCTAAATAGTTTCTGTCCTGTCCAACCCACTGAATTAACTAAAATAATAGCTTCATCTAAACCATCCACCTGTATTTTAGACCCTCTCCCAACGAGCCTCTTTAAGGACATTTTCCCTTTAGTTGATACATCACTACTAAGTCTTATCAATATGTCTTTAGTGACAGGATATGTACCACAAACATTTAAAACTGCTGTAATCAAGCCTTTACTTAAAAAGCAATCTCTGGATCCAGAGGTGATAGCAAATTATAGACCTATATCTAACCTCCCGTTTATGTCCAAAATTCTGGAGAAAATAGTTTCCGCTCAGCTACATGCCCACCTAAGCAGAAATAATTTATTCAGGATTTAGAGCTCATCAGAGCACTGAGACAGCATTGGTGAAAGTTACTAATGACCTTCTTATGGCCTCAGACAAAGGACTTCTGTCCGTACTTATCTTACTTGATCTTAGTGCTGCATTTGATACAGTCGATCATAACATTCTGTTACAGAGACTAGAACAGGTGGTTGGAATTACAGGTACAGCGTTAAGCTGGTTTAAATCATATTTATCTGATAGACTTCAGTTCGTTCATGTAAATGACAAGTCCTCCTCACAAACTACAGTAAGTCATGGAGTTCCTCAAGGTTCTGTACTTGGACCAGTACTCTTCACGCTATATATGCTCCCTTTAGGCAAAATTATTAGACAACATGGAATAAACTTTCATTGTTATGCAGATGATACTCAACTATACTTATCCTTTAAACCAGATGAAACAAATCAGCCCAATAGGCTACAAAATTGTCTCATAGACATAAAGACTAGGATGTCTAGAAATTTTCTCCTCTTAAACTCAGATAAGACTGAAGTAATTCTCGTTAGATCTGAAAAACTCAGAGCTAAATTTTCCAGTTTTGTAATGAACCTGGATGGCATTACTTTAGCTTCCAGTGCTACAGTGAGAAACCTTGGAGTAATATTTGACCCTGACCTGTCCTTTGGCCCACATATTAAGCAGGTTACTAAAACAGCCTTCTTTCATTTACGTAATATAGCCAAAATTAGGGACATTCTGTCTCAGAGTGATGCAGAAAAACTGGTTCACGCTTTTGTTACTTCGAGACTAGATTACTGTAACTCTCTATTACTGGGCTGTCCTAAATATGCCCTGAAAACCCTTCAGCTGATCCAGAATTCTGCAGCCAGAGTCCTGACCAGAACCAGCAGGAGAGATCATATTTCTCCAGTTTTAGCCTCTCTTCATTGGCTGCCTGTTGAATCTAGAATAGAATTTAAAATCCTTCTCCTTACATATAAAGCCCTCCACAACCAGGCACCACTATATATCAAAGACCTCATTGTTCCTTATATACCAAGCAGAGTACTTCGTTCGCAGACTGCAGGCTTACTTGTGGTTCCTAGAGTCTCAAAGAGCCGAGCAGGAGGCAGAGCCTTTGGTTATCAGGCCCCTCTCTTTTATCCCCCCCCCCCATAACAGTGTTGCATCATTAACATGTATGTCTCCTGTCTCAGCAGGTCTCCCTGGCTGGGAGTAGCAGTTCCTGTTATCTGTTGACTTTCTGTCCTCTTCCCCCCACACAGCAGAGGCAGATGGCTGCCTGTCCTTGAGCCGGGTTCGGCCGGAGGTTTCCTTCCTGTTTTTTCCTTCCCACTGTTGCCAGTGTGCTTGCTCAGGATGGGAGATTGAGTTGGAGCTTCCAACTCAATCTGTTGGTTTCCTTATATAGGCTATTATGAATTGGCTTTCATTATGTTTTCCCCTCTGTCTGTAAAGCGTCTTGAGATGGCATTGCCGTGATTTGACGCTATATAAATAAAGTTGAATTGAATATACATATATATATATACATATATATATATATACATATATATATATATATATATATATATATATATATATATATATATATATATATGTATGTATATAGACAGAAAGGTGTTTACTGTATCTATCACTCCCATAATTTCAACCAGTTTCCTCGTGCCTGCTGGTTAATGAGCTGCCACACAGCTACCACATCACATTGTTGTGGTCAGAGACATCTCTTTGTATTTGTGAACCTTGCAAACACATCATATCTCACGACTAACTAGAAGGCCCCGAAGGTGAGTGTTCAGCCTCATCTGGGCAAAAGTAAAATAACTTTTCTTTATTCCTTAAAGCTATGCTGTAATATAAACACAGTATAGAAGAATAAAGTGCTGCAATGATAAAGATCTGGCATAACTAAGTCTAAATTATTGGACTCAGCTGTTATGCTGTGAGTGACGTCGACCATAAGGGACAATCAGAAAGATTGACAGATACCCATCATTAACGTTAATGAGGAAATGGATGGTAAACAGGCTCATGAGATCAAAACATCTTATGGCAAAAACATGTATGTAGAAGAAAACAAAAGAAGGAAGACAGCAGGAGGGATAAAGGTGGGGGGTTTGTTGCTGATATGCTGTGGGTCAGGGGTTAACATGTTTGTTATTTGTCAGCTTAATTAGCCTTGGATAAATGTTAGTTAGCTAGCTAGTTAACTAGCTACTCTGATAAACCAGCTGTAGTGTTTGATTCATGAGAATTGGCTAAAATCAAATTAATATTTCTTTTAGGAATTGCTGTTCTGTCATTGGACAGAGGGGATTTTTTTTCATCTTCACACATTGATACTGATTAATTTTACTAAAGTGACACAAGACTGCTGGACCTGACCGGAGGGCCCAAATAACAAAGAACACAGTGAAGAGAAATTTCTGTCAAATTTAAACCTTTTAAAGATGCATTATGTAACTTTCTAACCTTATGATTCCACTTCCCGGACTTGTTCTATGATACAGTGACATTTATCAAGCTAATTTCTAGAGCTGCTGCGACCCAGCAGCACCTTGATGCGGAGAAACCTACTCAATACATTTTTTATATCCAGGATGCAATGTGACATGACGTTGCAGCAGAGTTTCGCTTGCCGGTAAAATAAGGAACTGGCTGTTCTGAAAATGCAAGAAGTTAAAAAGAGACAAAACAAGAGTCCTTGTAGGATCGTATTTAGATGGCTGGAGAGAGCTAACAGGTTAGGTAGGATGCAAGATGGATACGGAATTAGCCGTCAATGGGGGGCAATTGATGGGGAAAATGCCAAAAGTTCTGTAGCGTGTCTTTAAGGAGGGCTATTTACCATTTATGTCTATGTGATCTGCTGAAATATTATAATGTAATCTACTGCTTCCTTGTGTCCATCAGAGGACAAAAGACAAGTATAAAATTGTGTGTAACAAGGTTTTTACCATAAAGTGATGCAAAGCGTCTCAGAAACTACACGTCTCATTGGGCTTCATAGTGTTACCATGAGAGGTTATTATACTATAGCGTGTTTTTGTGGCATGTTCATGAATCATCACTCCATCGAAGTTTGTCAGGCGTGGAGCCAACAACCCTGCTCAGGGTGATTGGAGGTGTTGAGTTTGCATTTTCCTTGATGGAGAAAAAAGCTCTTTTTGATTTTCCATGTCTGGAGTCTAAAATGGTCTAAAACACACTTTCTTTTCATGACAGCAGGGTTTTTTCCTGGCTACTCTAAAAACAGAGGACTGTACAGCTTATAGTAGTCTTATGTACAGCAGTGTGTGGAGCTCTCCAGCTCCTACGGCTGTACCTTTGTTTTCTTGCCTCTAATTAATGCCCTCCTTGCCTCGTCTATAAGTTCTAGCGGACAGTCCTCTATGCTTGTTGTGGTGCCATATTCTTTTATTTTTTCTTGTTTCGGGTATTCATTTATTACCCACTGTTCCTCACAAAGGCGCTCTCCTTGGTCTTCATGGTGTTGCATCCACAGTTGTCCCTTTTAATTAGAAGCATTTCAGACTCTGGTAACTAACTGTGAAACTTTCCACTCTTTTCATGTGGCGCACCCAAATGTTTGCTGTCTGGGTGTACATATGTGGGGATGGGGTGTAGGAATGAGTCAGGATTACACAGCAGTCCCCTGCTGTGTGTTTAAAGCCTGTATGACCCATCCTGTGAAAAGCAGCACTGGCCAGCTGGAGACGGTACTTACCATCAATGGATAGCTGGTTAACAAAGTAATCCTGCAAACCCATCTACAAATGATGCCTTTTTCTTTCAGAACTAATCTTCAAAATCTTCACAAAAGAACAAATTTAAATGATCCAGAATGTTTTTATATCCATCTGTCATTAGGCAGGTAGCTGCACACGCTGTGTTCCTCAATTAGGCTATTCAGCAGGGTGCCCACTGCCCACTTTGGCAGCACCAAGCATCAGCATCTTGATCACGCACTTGTTTCCTTGGCGATGCCAGCGACTACACTGGACTTACTCAAAGAGGCTGGCATTGAGACAGGATGTCATTTATACTCTTCCTGTAGACTCTGGTTCTGCTGGAATTAAACTCAACAACCTCAAAGAATTCCAACCATGAACTAAATAAAAGAAGCCAAAAAGAGAATAAATCAAGCAAAGACACTTTGAAGGAGCAGAAACTCAAACACAGACGAGATCATTACAATAAACTTCCAATTATCTTTTCATTTCAGCAGAATATTGTCAAAGTTGCGTCGTCTGGGTCACCAGAAGGCATCGAAGATGAGAAAAGTGTTTAAAAGCACCAAAACAAAAATCTGTTTCAAGGTCAAGGGAAAAACAATCCATCTTCTGGATCTTCACTGCTTCATCCCAGACACCCCCCAGCCTCCCTCCTACCACTTAGTCTACAGTCTCAGGGAGATGGACTTGTGTTTAATCCCATTGTAAACCTCCTGAACGGGATATAAATGCCTGTAAAACATCTGTACATCGGCTCAATGGTAAACTATCCATCTCAATTCCCCCTACAGAGTTACACACTACTGCTGGCGTTTCAAAGGTTAAAGCAGTCCATCTTAAATTAGGCTTTTTATTTTCAATGTAAACAATTAAAAATAAATTAACTAAGTAACTAAAGTTGAAATAATGATGGTTTCCTGAACACAGTGGGCTTTGCCACGGTCACTCATGTAAAGGAGGTGAACTCCTGTAAGCTAACGTAGCTGCACTTTGATATGTTGTCTGCCTGAATATAAGGAGATATCTGGGAAAAAATAATGCTCATAATAATAATATCCAGACAGGATTGGGCTGTGTGGTGCATGTTCATGTTGTTGCTGCTTTAATGAAAGCAATGAAAAAAAAAAAAGCAGGACTTTCAAGGTCTCGTATCGAGTAGAAACACTGTTAAACCGAGAGAGCTGGACTCATAGAAACCAGAGGGACATTTTCTCCCAGCACTGGTTTTTTTTACAGTAGGATCTTAAGATACAAAAGCTGGTAGTTGTAATTTTACTGCCAGCATCAGATAGCAGGATAAACAGGTCTGAGATCACTCCTCCTCCCTCAGACGACTAGCTGATTATAATATAAGTTGTACATAAAAATACAGACTGATGACTTCTGAACGAACCTCATGGTAGAGTAACCCTAACCACCTGAGCAGAGTCATGTCAATATACAAACTAAAGTCCCAAGTTATCTTTCCATCTGCAGACACTATACTGGAATATGGAGGAGTCTATAAGTGGAAATCATCATTTAAAAGCATAATATCTGCATTACATTGAGCGGAAGCTGGAATTTAAAAGATTTTAATTGGTTAATTCTCTTTGATATAAAATCCAAAAGCCTCCATTAAGCCGCATCAAAATATTTGGGCAGATCAGACAGATGTGATCACAGTCTGGTGACCAGGCCTGACTGACAGCTTGGTGTCTCTGGAGGCCTCTGAGCCCTTTAGCATGTGCTGCCAGGCAGTCAGGACGCCTGCCGCTGTGTCTCTCGGCTGGATGGCTGCTTGATGGGAGGCTGCCGCGTCAGAGGCAGCAAATACGACTCGCCTCAGTCGCATCCTCTAAAGCTGCAGCCACGCTTGGCTTCATCTCTCTAATGGCCCCTCAGTGTTACTGTTGCTCTTCCTTCTCAGAACCGAACTGGATCTGTTGAAATTCAGCTTAACGCACAACGAAACGAAGAACAAGCCTGGAGACCAGGACTCCATAAAGCCTCTCATCAGGACAGGTGTCTCCTGCAGGCTTCATTCATATCAATTTTCCACTCTCATTGGGCAAATCTTTCCTCCCCGCTGAGCAGCAGCATCAACACTCACGCTGATCTGAGCCGCGCTGCATTTCAATTAACTCCTAAAGGTCTCGGGAGTTGAGCCAGAAAAACACGGCAGAATTATTTACAGCCCTCCATGTCACTGGGCCAGGCAGGAAACAGAAATGGCATAAAGACACGGGGGCTTTAGGGGGCTCAGCTTTGATTTACGGCAACAAAGCGGAGGTTATGGCACCCTGACAAAATCACTAACCCACCATCCGGCTGGGTGAGACGGGAATGAAGAGCCCACCTTTTTATCGTATATAAGGCCAAGGCTAGCATTAAACAGGTTTTTATTCTACGAGCAGACGCTACCTTCGCAGCATCTGTCTGCTTAGCATGCTGTCTGCTTAGCATGCTGCCTGTGCCCTCTCCATCCCTTCATTACTTTAAAACCTCTGCAGACAGGCATTTGTTTAAGAAACCGTGTTTCTCCTTGCTTATGAGAACGACCGACTTTGACGGCGACGAGATGGTATAATTTATCTTGTTTTCAGGTTGGAAGTAACAGCAGTGGCCTTGGATCCAGACAGACCGCCGGCGACAACAGAAGCCCACATTAAGCAGAGTGATGCTGTCTGAAAATGATGCTGAATGTGATCTGTCACATGTAGCTTACTGTTGTAATGAGCATCATTTATAAGGACATTTATCTCAATACGTCTGACACTTGTAATGGATTCCAACTGCCGACTGCAAACATGAAGAAGCTCTTTCAGTCTGGAGACACTTAAAGGGACCAAACGTGGACTTTTTGAAAGAACCTGGAAGTTCATGGATCTCATGATGGTGATCAGGCTTTCCTCGCCAAGGTTTATGATGGGAGGTTTATGAGGATCTCACTGAAGTTTTCCCTGGTGGAGGTAACTCTACAATGAAAACTCTGCGTTCTGGACTTGTTCCATGACACAGTAGCTGCGTTTCCATTACTTTTTGTTGCAAAAACAAACCCCAAAAAAACTATATTTGTAAGTTTTGACAAACAACAATTGCGATTTGCAGGTGTTTCCATTAATCAGTGTTTAGCGCATTTGCTGAACTGAAGCTTGTTCCATCCTCCGCGAGAAGCGAGAACTTTTTTCTTGCTCTCGAGGCCCCGAGAAGAAAATGACGTCATTTTGTTCTCACGTTTGAAGACAGTTCTCGACACATCGGGCTGGCAGAACTTTTTTCTTGCGGGGCTGTGAGAAGTATTGTGTGATTGGTCGGATATGTGAGGTGGGCGTGGTCAATACGGAGAAAGCATGAAGCAGAGTTGCTGCTTCCACGTTTTTACTGTCGCAGGTAAAACTGATTGTTTTGATAAAACAGCTGATTGAGGTGGTGAGAAAGTACCAACATTTTTACATGTGGCATTAAAACACTCGGACCCTGCCGCGTGCACGACCCGCCCTGCCGCGTGCACGACCCGCCCTGCCGCGTGCACGACCCGCCCTGCCGCAGACGAAGTTATTCGTTAAATATGAAACTAGAAAAGCACTCGGAGAGCGGAAACCTCCACCAAGCACAATGTTAAAGAATCCTTTTAAAACATTCCTGGATCCAAACGGTGATCCGGATCACCACCAGAATTTAATCAGTTCTTCATTTTTACATTTCCAACAACTCTTGAAATCTTTATAAAAATCCGTCCGTAACCTTTTAAGTTATTTTGAGCAAAAAGACGCTGAGAAAAACAGAACCTCCCTGGTGGAGGTAACAACCAGGTTCATTGCTCATACAGCAGACATCGCCCCCGCAGAGATCCCTCCCCGCTGCAGACCTGCTTCTCCTGGAGGATGGATGGACCTGACGAACAAGAAGTTTTTTCTTGTTCTTGCAGCCTCGAGATGGAGGATGGAACAAGCTTAAAACTCCGCGTTCTGGACTTGTTCTGTGACACAGTAGCTGCATTTCCATTACATTTTTTTGCAAAATAAAAGCGATATTTGTAAGTTATGACAAACAACAATTGCGGTTTGCAGGTGTTTTCATTAATCGGTGTTAAGCGCATTCTCTCAGTTCTCGTTAAATCTCGTCCGGTTGATGAGAGAACTGAGGCTTATGCAAGGTGACCACGTTGCATAAGCAACCAGTGTTATAAGTGACCAGTGTTATTTTGGGGTTTTCTAGTTGCTGTGGAGAATTTGCTACAGCTTTTTTAAACTTTTCTCCCTCGTTTTCTTTTCTAAAACTCAGAAATTTGCTGTTTGCTGTTTCCACACCGCGCCATCTTTACTGGAAATGAACTGGTCATGACCCCTCACGTCACTTCCGGAGACACGTAAATACGGAAAAAGTTTTTCCACTACACTTTTATGATATATTTCTATATCAAACTGTCTGAAAAACCACTTCATGACAGCATATACACTTTGAGACTTTTTTTTAAATTTATTTATTTTTAATAAATGTAGGTGTTTCCATTAGCATTTTTTAAATTGCGATATTTATTATTTTGCGCAATTCTAGATGTAATGGCAACACAGCCAGTGACATCTATCATATGGAGTTTCTGGAGCCGCTGCTACCCAGCAGCAACCCGAGGCTGAGAAACTGAACTATACAACTTTTACATCCGAGACGTTGAGTAACGTTGCAGAAGGGTTTTGCTTCAAGCTAGAAAACACAGAGGCTGTTTTGAACACGCAACATTGCTGATTTAGCAAAGAACCACAAGAAGATTAAAAGAGAGAGAGAGAGACAAAACTAAAAGTCTTCGTAATATCATCTTTTTCTGTCTGGAGACAGCTGACAGGTCAGGTCAGGCTGCAAGATGCATACTGGATTAGCTGTCGGGGCGCGTGACGGGGAAAATGGCAAAAGTTCTGCAGTGTGTCTTTAAGGCATTGGACTATTTTACTCTTAGGGTGCATTCACATCAGGATAGTCCGCTAGACTGTCTGATTAGAGACTCGGCTCAGTTGTAAGGGGGTGGGTCAATGCAGACTGACATAGTGTTCACGCTGCACATTTTCATATAATAAATATTAGAGGTAGAGGCTACCAATAAATATTGGTAGTGATTAGAGTCTTGAATATGTCAATTAAATTTGTCATTAAATTAAATATGTCATTAATACTTTTCATGAAGCATCAGATTCTCCCTCTAGTAACTATAGTGACCAAAAAGGCCCCATTGGCCTTAATCAAAACATATTTTAATCTTACTGACGTCACCGTTTTAAACAATTAATTCTTCAATTTCAGCATTTTATGTTGAAGAAAAGTTATGATATGTCACATTTTTACTGGATTCCACCACATTAAACTGTTTTCCCACTGCAGGCAGATGCAGGAATTTCTCATATTTTCGCTGGTTATATTATGGAGCCATGGGACCACCAGGGGGTAATCAACAATTTTTTATCTATTTGTTTGTGAAAGTGATGGGAAAAACAACACAAGTCAAATCTTCCACAGAAAAGCTGAAACCCAAATGTTTCATAAAGTGAAATCCTACATGCACACACAGTATTTTCCCCGCAGTAAACTGCGTAGGCTGATGAATCATTACAGGCAAGCTAAAGCCTGAAAAATCAACAAACATAAAAAATTATAATTCAAATGTCTGATAAAATCTCCACGGTGTCACTTTGACTGCTGACAGTTTCTGAACCGCATCACACACACACACATCAGAAGATGAATCTGAGTAGACAAATGTTCGACTGGCGTTCGCTTTTCTACAAAACTAAACACATCTTTCAAACTTCTGTTCCTGAGAACAAAAAGCTGCTTTCAATTCTATGAGTGCAGAGAGAAAGACAGTCTTATTAGATGGAGATAAAATGGAGGCACAGCTCAGTAGAAGAAGCGGGGTGTTCTTTAGAGACCGCTGTCGATGATTCAAAGGCAGCGCCAGAGCTTGTGGGATCTACACTGCAGGTCTACCTTTCCAGGATCAAGAGGTAGAACATAATTAACCTGCTTGTCCCCCCCCGGAGGGCCTCCAAGCGGATTCTGTACATCTCTGAAACTGCTTTACGTTATGAAATGAACCGAGTACAGGCAGTGTCTTTCAGCGTAAGAGAAGCATCATATAATATCCAAGTCAAAGCCACCAAAGTTACTGTATGTTCAAGTACAACGCTAACAAGACCACATTCCCACAGACGAGCTTTACTGCTTCTACATTCAAGTCATAAATACATTTTGACCTTTAATAATAAAGTAAGATAACTGAATAAAGTTTTGGGGTTTTTTTTAAGAATGATTAACAGGTTATGCATCAGAATAAAAAAAAAAAAAAAGAATCTGGCTAACATGCACACACAATAAGATTAAAAAGCATCACTTTCTGCACATGTAAAACAACGTATTCATATAAATCAATTTGTAATAGAAGTGAAAATATTGTCCATTTCCTTCCCCTATTTCTTCTTTTAAACTGATATTTTGTCATTTACATGTTCAAAATCAAATTTTAATCAAATTAAAATCATGTCAGAACAGCCATTCATTTAATATTTTTATTAATAATAATTTACATCAGTAAAAGAAACACATTTAGAATTGCATGTGTAAATGAATGTTTTCGTCTTCTTTTATCACAGGAGTTGGAAACCAATACTTTCTGATGGAAGTTGTCTTCATGCAACTACTAAACAGTTTTACCACAACTTTATAACATAGTGCTTGTTTTTGATACACTTTAATGTACTGTATCGAGGAAATGTCTTGTCTGTCACCGCAATAAATTTTAAGTGAATTTCCATGTAATTTGTGAACATTTTAGTCATTTAAACTAAAAACACTGTTTTTGGTTGGAAAATAGGAGTAAAAAGTTGTTGTTTTTTAAAAAAAAAAAAAAAAAAAAGGCATTCCCAAAGAAAATTCAATGGAAAAAATGGAATTCCTAAAAAATTAAAAAAGAAAAACCAGAATTAGGGAAAAAATAAAACATAATTTGGGAAAATAAAAATGAAATGAAAAGTTTTATAGGGCCCTAGAAGAGCTGCTTCTACCAGAAAGTGTTTTAGCGACAGCAGGAAGATGTTCTGAAGAGGATCCACGGTAAAATATCAGTCTATGTCCTCAAAACTACCAGCAGGGACTGCTGAGTATTAAAAAATATAAATAAAGTAACTTTTAAAAAAGAAAAAGAAGTGATTTATGGTGCAAAACCCAGTTAGATATGCTGCAACTCAGACTGATGACTTTTGATCAGGTGGATTCTCCTACAGTTTTATCTGTATTATATCTGTTAGCATGTCGGTGATAGACATGATTTTTATTCTCTTACATTTTATTCAGTCTTGGTATATTGTTTATTTTTCCAGTGTTTCATTCTCCGGACACAGTTAATGGGGTTGACACAGCGAGACATAATTTAATGTGTTTGCTGTGTTGTGTTAGTTTCACACACTCTTAATTTAGGGGGATATGATAATTTTGTTTTTTATCCTTTTTTGCTTTTAATGTAAAGTTCTTTGTGCTACATTTTTATTGTATGAGAAGTGCTTTATAAATAAAGATTGATTGATAATAACTAAACTATACTTCCTATCTTTACTTACTATCCATTTCCTTCCTATCTTCCTAACTTTACTAACTATCTTTGCGTTGTAGAAGCTGTAAACCCGGGGGATTCTGCTACTGATGGGTTTCATTGTTCCTTCAGAAAATCTGCTTGTGGTTTCTGTTTATTACAGCGACTCATAACACTGAACTTTCTTACAATAAAGATTCAGAGCGAGCTCGATGCACATTTTACGCTCTGAGTGAAATATCTTATGAGATTTATTTCTAATTCCTTTTTTATTACTGTGTAAGTAGATTCTTTTTGCTTATAAAGCAGTAAATCTGCAGGTTTTCTTTAAGAGCCTTCTGCAGGAGCTTGAAAGGAGCTGCATAAGCGATATTTCTGTTGCAGGATAGTGAGGAAATTAGGCTTCTCTGCAGAACAGGGTTAAAAATACTGATTGCCAAGGGGCCTACAGTGCTCTCTGTGTTCTAAGTTTTCTGTTTTTATCATCTGATGCTGCTTTAAACATCCTCTTTTTACACACATAGGAAGCTACTGTACATTAATTTCATTGACCAATTCTCACTTGGTTCAGCTGTTTGTTTCGTTTCAGAGAGGCCTTCAGCCCAGTGTGTCTGATCAAAGGAGATCATCTCCACAGACATGACAACCCCACTCTGCCTTCAGTAGCACCTACCTGATACGTGTTGTCAAAGCTGTCATACATGAACCGTGTGATCAGAGACGTCTTTCCAACTGCAAGACAAGAAAGAGGACAAGAGCGCATTACATGATGGACATCTCTGCATTCACACTGTTGGTGAACTTTAAAGTGGAAGTTTCCTCTCACTGCGGCAGCAGGGAGTTCATTAGGAGGCGCGGAGGTCACCACCAGCAGCACCGGGTTCAGATGCAGCAACAGCTGCTGCTGTAAATGTTACGCATCAATAAAGCAAACATTTTCAATTTGCATGGAAAATACGATGCAGGAAGACGAGAGGCGAAGATGGAAACTAACTTTTACAGAGCAGAATAGACTGAATTTAAACTACCTTCCTCATGACACCAACACCATTATCTGAGTGATGACTCAACGGTATTTAACTTAACCTTTATACATAATTTAATCCATCTAAATGTTGTATAATTTAAAAGTCCTGGATTAAAATCTTATATCTTTCTGGCGTGCTGAATTCCTGAAAACATGAAGCGGGAACAGTTATGTCATGCAATTATTCATGCTTGACTTGCTGCTGGTTATTTAATGCATCTCAGTCCACAGCTTGTGCACGCAGCGTAGCAACTCATGAATTAAAATGTGATGATGCCTGCCAGGCTGCTTGATTATGTCAATCAAACCCGGCCCTCCACACCCTAGCCTGACGTATAATAGTGTGTGTGTGCAGGTCTTTAGGTTTAGTGCTGCATGGCTGGTCTAATGGCAGCTGTCTGTACCTGTGTATGACTGTAGGATGCTGTGGTTTTATTAAATAACCCAATGCATCATTTTTCTCCGGTTAAGGAATAACAAAGAGACCAGACACGTTCACAAGCCAGGCAGAAAGATTCTCTCACACACATTTACATTTACTCATTACTTCGCAAAGTAAAGTAATTCCTGTTCAGTGGAGGATATTTTGGATCAAGGGTTTCTAGCAGCTGTCTGATCAGAGCAACTTCCAGATGTTGCTGCTTGTGTTGATGAGTTGCGGGAGAGGCGTGTTACAGGAGACAGCAGAGGAAGAGTTATTCCCCCAACGGATTAAGTCATAGGTTATACAAAAAACAGAGACTTAAGTGTGAATGTAGAGGGCGGATCGTCAGCCTGTAAAACATAAAAAGTTGCAGAGAAAGAAGGAAATACATCCAATATGTTTCACCGCCTGCAAGATAACCAGCAGATTTTATGCTAAAGTGAAGCTAAATGCTCAGCAGTTTGGTTAAATCAAACTAAATTGTGTTTTTTGCCGTTTTGTAATCATGTACGACTGGTTGGGTTTGCAGCAATGTGATGAGATCAGCAGCATCACTGAACGTCACGTCACACTGATTAGAAAAACCTGGATATGATAGATTAAAACATAACAGACTCCAATCAATGCTTAATAATCTGTAAAAAAAAAAAAAAAAAATCTCATTCCAGAAATGTCGCTTTTTTTTTCCCTTTATTTCCACTGTTACAGCTTTATTTATGTGTTGACCCTTTTAGGGCACTCAATGAAATACCTTGAAATTAGAAATTTTAACCTAAAATAGTCCTTCTGGTATGTACAGAGACCTCCATTCTGTTGTTACATTAACAAAAAAAAACAATAGTTTCATGCTGAATATGAAAGAAAACGAAGTGATCAAAAATAGTCACCTGCCCCATAAAGGGTTAAACATCAGATATTCTGCTGGAAGTCAAAGCGAGACAGATGTTTCTCCTGCATTTCTAATTTCTCAGGTTGAAAATAAAGGTTGAAAAGCATTTTTATGTTGTAGTTTCTGGAAAGAAGCCTCCCAGGTCCAAGTGGAGGTCATGTAGCCTTTCTATCCGTTTCTCAGAGTTAATAAGTATGATTTATTTATTCATATAGAGATGCAGTAGGAGGGAGACTTTGCTCTGTTTCTAGATTATTTTGCCAGCAAAAGATATAATAAATAAAACTTAAAGACCAGTGAGGAGCATTCATGTGGTTGTATACATTTATATTGCTGAGAATTTTTTTTTTTTTTTAAATATTGAAAACAACAGAATCGTGATTATTTCTTTGACAATAATAATGCCATGAAAATCTATAATCATAATTTCTACTGTAAATGGAGGGATACATCAGTCGAACCTTTAGTGTGACAGCCTGACTGTTTTATTTATTTTCTACACAAAGAAACTCTGCGGACTGAATCCAAACGGTACAATACGGAGAGGAGAGGACAAAGTTAACTTCCGCCTTGGAATTACACAAAAAAAGACTATTTCTTTTTAGAGAATCTAGATTTTATGTAACGCAGTAAAAGTTTCAACCATTTTGCTTTTTATACCACTTAGATTTCCATGACACATTTTCATCAATACCAAAGTTTTTCTTCCTCTGTCGCGTGATATTTAAACCCCCAAAACCCAGCACGACGTCGCTTGTCTTAGGCTTCGTTTACCTAAACCTGTAAAAACAGTCTAATCCAGAAAAGTCTAATCCAGAGGAGTCTAGTCCAGAAGAGTCTAATCCAGAGGAACCTTTGGTAGAAGGGTCTAATCCAGAGGAACCTTTGGTAGAAGGGTCTAATCCAGAGGAACCTTTGGTAGAAGGGTCTAATCCAGAGGAACCTTTGGTAGACGGGTCTAATCCAGAGGAACCTTTGGTAGAAGGGTCTGATCCAGAGGAACCTTTGGTAGAAGGGTCTGATCCAGAGGAACCTTTGGTAGAAGGGTCTAATCCAGAGGAACCTTTGGTAGAAGGGTCTAATCCAGAGGAACCTTTGGTAGAAGGGTCTAATCCAGAGGAACCTTTGGTAGAAGGGTCTGATCCAGAGGAACCTTTGGTAGAAGGGTCTGATCCAGAGGAACCTTTGGTAGAAGGGTCTAATCCAGAGGAACCTTTGGTAGAAGAGTCTAATCCAGAGGAACCTTTGGTAGAAGGGTCTAATCCAGAGGAACCTTTGGTAGAAGGGTCTAATCCAGAGGAACCTTTGGTAGAAGGGTCTGATCCAGAGGAACCTTTGGTAGAAGGGTCTGATCCAGAGGAACCTTTGGTAGAAGGGTCTGATCCAGAGGAACCTTTGGTAGAAGGGTCTAATCCAGAGGAACCTTTGGTAGAAGAGTCTAATCCAGAGGAACCTTTGGTAGAAGAGTCTAATCCAGAGGAACCTTTGGTAGAAGGGTCTAATCCAGAGGAACCTTTGGTAGAAGGGTCTAATCCAGAGGAACCTTTGGTAGACGGGTCTAATCCAGAGGAACCTTTGGTAGAAGGGTCTAATCCAGAGGAACCTTTGGTAGAAGAGTCTAATCCAGAGGAATCTTTGGTAGAAGGGTCTAATCCAGAGGAACCTTTGGTAGACGGGTCTAATCCAGAGGAACCTTTGGTAGAAGGGTCTAATCCAGAGGAACCTTTGGTAGAAGAGTCTAATCCAGAGGAACCTTTGGTAGAAGAGTCTAATCCAGAGGAATCTTTGGTAGAAGGGTCTAATCCAGAGGAACCTTTGGTAGAAGGGTCTAATCCAGAGGAACCTTTGGTAGACGGGTCTAATCCAGAGGAACCTTTGGTAGACGGGTCTAATCCAGAGGAACCTTTGGTAGAAGGGTCTAATCCAGAGGAACCTTTGGTAGAAGAGTCTAATCCAGAGGAACCTTTGGTAGAAGGGTTTAATCCAGAGGAACCTTTGGTAGAAGGGTCTAATCCAGAGGAACCTTTGGTAGACGGGTCTAATCCAGAGGAACCTTTGGTAGACGGGTCTAATCCAGAGGAACCTTTGGTAGAAGGGTCTAATCCAGAGGAACCTTTGGTAGACGGGTCTAATCCAGAGGAACCTTTGGTAGAAGGGTCTAATCCAGAGGAACCTTTGGTAGAAGGGTCTAATCCAGAGGAACCTTTGGTAGAAGGGTCTAATCCAGAGGAATCTTTGGTAGAAGGGTCTAATCCAGAGGAATCTTTGGTAGAAGGGTCTAATCCAGAGGAGTCTAATCCAGGTCAAGAAGAGTCTTATGCGGAAGAGTCTAATTAAGAGGAGCTAACCCAGTTTGACCACAAACAGGTTTTGCTTCAACAGAACAAGTAAAATAAAAGACCGATGTTTCTGTAAAGTGTCCCGAGACGACATTGTTGTGAAGTGGCGCTGTACAAATAAAGCTGAATTGAATTGAAAAGAAGCAGTACAACAAACAGGACATCAAGGTCTGCCATTGTTGTTGGGATTTTCAGGGTTGAATAGCGTCCAGGTGCAGCCAAAGATTCCAGTTTACGTTCCAGTTCCAGTTAACACTGACAGGACGCACCTTGCGTTGCGAGCTTCTGTCACTCTGAAGCCTGCTGGCTAATTTTTAGCTCTTACTCTGCTACCATGGAAGAAAGAGGCTACAACGCAACAAAATAGATTTTTTTCACTTCAGTCTCAGCATTCTGGTGTAAATGATTCCTTAGAAACTTCACATCATCTATTCCACTGGTTAAACTGGTCCCTATACCTGCCCCTACAGGTTACTTTCACACTGCAGCCAATGAAGATGTAGTGCTTGTTTCTGAGGATGTGGAAAAATGATACTTTAAACAAATACAATACCCAAGGCAGCCATGATAAAAACATATGTGTCATTAAAAACATGTTTTCTTTTGGCTTAAAGATATTTTTGTTGATTCTAGTCATCAGATGAGCAGAGAAAATACACAAATCAGCATTATAAGGACCATGTGTCCAGCATGTGAACAATGACTGTTTCTTTATAATCAATATGAATCAAAATGTTATTTTTCCTTCATGCATTGGAAATAATGTTGAGTTGTGCGATTTGTGTGTTTCTGATGCTTTGACTGTCAGGAAAACAACTTTCTAGACGTTGCACACGTTGCTGGAAATCAATCATCTTGTTTCATATCGGCAGGAGCATTAAGGGCACCTAATGCCTAAATTCATCAGAAGAAAGGGAGGAGGGTTAGACATGGCTGACTTACTGAAAGACGACAAGATTTTTAGATGAGGTTTCCTCAGTTCTTTGATTAATAACATGGTATGGAGGAGATAAAAAAAAAGAATCAATCAAAGGTCTGTATCTATTTATCAGCAGAGGAGATGGTTCACTGAGAGCTTTTAACTCCACATTAACTGAGACCAGCCCACTCAGTAAATAATCGCCTGATATTCCCAATTTATCTCATCTGCATCCAGTTGCAACTGTTTACAGAAAGAGATTTTTATCAGAGTAATTACAATCATCTCTGCTTTCAGTTTCCATAGCTGTGAGGCTGCTGTGCAGCTACTCATTATGCTAATCATCCTTGGCTAATTTATCAATACATCGGACTAACTTGACTCCAAAGCTGACCTACTTTAGGAGGTTTTCATTATATTTAATGAGTTCTGCTGATTTAGTGATGGTCTGTAAGAAAAGCTGAAATAACTACAAAAGCTGCTAGAGAACTAGCACTTCAAGCTAGTTTTAATAATGGAAAAGTACTAGTTCAGCTAAGTTTCTCACAAACACATTTTAATGTTGATTTAATTAAATTTTTCTAAAAGCAGGGACTGGCTTTTATCCAGACATGTACATCTACTGATAGAATCTAAATATTATTGGCTGTTTGCTTTTACAAGCTGCGCTTCATATTTTACATCAGTTTGGTTAAAATAATCAGTTAATTATTTGGTAACTCTTTATAATAACTACACATTTAGAAGTGTTTGTTGAGCATTGGTTAATTAGGCCTCCAATGCACACAAATATGCCATCAGGACATGGAACTACTGACTAAAGTCACTGCAGCCATTTCTGAGGTTTTTTGATAAATGATGCAATACTAGATTTTGAAATGCTGAATCGATATTATACACCATGAAAATACAATCATTAAATATATTGTAGATTAATAAAAGAGTACAAGAGTAATAAATGTGTTCATAACGTATTGACCAATAACTATTAATGCAAGAAACTTGCTTTTTAAATGATCAATTCAGGAATTTTGAACTATCTAATGTGTTTATCAATGAGTAAAACAGAAATGAATGATGAATTCAGTATTTATTAATGTTGAACCAATGCTTAACAAATGCTTCGGAGTGTGTAGTTATTATAAAGTGTTACCAATTATTTCCTAAAATCTGTCCCCTTTACAAACTTTTTCTTCTTTTCCACAAAGTGGAAAACAGACACGACTGATAACGAATGTGGTTAAATTTGTTCATGTGTTGTGCGAACCACTAAGTTAGAAGTTTATCACAGTGCCTGAGCTAAATGAACACGTATAACCGGATGGGAGGTGAATGACTTGACACGTGCAGCCCGTTCTCAAACCTTTGCAGTTTAATTAGTTAGTAATAGTTAGAACTAGTTAGCAAGCTCCTCTAACGGGCTGGAACAGAGTTGCCGTCACATGTTTGTAGTTTTACTATTTATTTTGGTTTTAAATAACTTCCATAAGCAGGAAGTTTGTTTGTTGGTTAAATATAATTGTTTTAGACATCATGCATGTGAGACCGAGATCAGTTTTTCAAAGAAAATGTTGCATTTTGATATGAAGAATTCAAAAGGCTGCGTCTATAGGAGGTGTTACAGATAAACACATACAGTCACTGAGACAAATGTTGTGCATGAACCTGAGTTTATGATGCAGGTAAACTGACTCATCACTTTCACACACAGAATCACAACCAACAAATAGATGAGAAGCATAGACTGTATATAAAAGCTGGACCGACCCTCCATGACATTTCTGAAGAGCTGAATTGAAGCTCGGTGGGCGGTTCCTACCATCGCCATCTAAGGAGCGTCACGCGTTTCGTCTCTCCAGGAAAATACAAATATGGGCAAAGAGGTGGAGCTGAGAGGGGGGCTGTGAGCGATATGGTGGATGATTGACATCGAGTGAACTCCGAGCTTTCTGTAGCTAAGAGCTAACCGAGCTAACCAGGAGATAACAGGAGCTAACCAGCTAACGGAGGTAAGCAGGCTAAAGCTAAGTCACGTCGTTAACCGGCTAAAAACCGCGGTTGTTCTACATTCTTCTTACTTGAAGCAGGAGATCGGGTACCTGTCAATCAAAAGGACACGCCCCTAAATATGCCGAATTTTGAGATTAAATTACTTTTAAACGGGCGAGTTAGAAAAAAATTCACTCCCCCCACAGTTGTCATGAAGGTAAACCTGACCTATTAAACCTAAAATGGATTTTGGAACCAGGCTGTAAACATGTTTATTTCTGCTGTGAAGTTGGTCTTTTTAACATGGGAGTCTATGGGGATTTGCTCTGTTTTGCAGCCCCTAGTGGATGAAGGGGGAACTGCAGTTTTATGTACTTCCACATAGGCTTCATTTTTAATCACCCGAGGCTCTGTTCATCTTTCATATACGGTCTGTGATGAGAACACTTTTAAAAAGCAGTGACACTGACTGAAGACTTTAATTTATGATTTTATTGTGATTTTTGCTACTTGTTGTTGCCTTTCACTACTTCAAAATACTTTATTTGTACAATCTGTAATGCTTTATATTATCTAAAGCACCTTGAATCGTCTTTAATATAAAATCTGCTGCACAAATAAACTTAGCCTGCCTTGACTTGCCTTTTAAAGTTGATTATCTTATAAAATGTGAATAGCGAGCAGTGCGTTTTCACTGCAGCTCCAGCTGTCACCTTATTGATGTCAAGCATGCAACTGAAAATACACATTTTATTCCTGTGTGTGATCTTAGATCTATACGATGCAGTTCAGATGGACTCCAGCAGGCGCTGAAAATCGCTGCTTGGCTTCTCAATCATCCGTCTCGTGCACGTTATTGAGTCACTGCTGTAAATTCAGCAACATGTGGTGTTGAGCAGAATAATTAAAGAATAAAAACCTGTCTGTCATCTTTCAACATGATTATTTTATCATTCTGATGTGACTCAACATGAATCCCAGATCATGAAGTCTGTGGTGTTTTCACTGATTAAGGGAATTTAATGTGAGGGATCACTGGGTTAGAAAATGTGAACGAAACCGGATGACTAAGCGGGTGTTTAAGGATTTCTACACTCTGGAGAGCAGTTTGTGTGTCTGCATCAGGCTGATCTGTTTGTAAAGACGTCTACTCCTCTTCATCTTCATCTTTTTCCAGACTCACATTGATGTTGAGATGAGAATTTATGCATAGATTAAAACAAAGTTAAGAAAACACTCTTCGTGCAGAAGCATCAGCAGCTGTAAGACAGCAGAACATCATGAGTTTGATCTGACAGCCTCGCGGCTGACTCATCCTCTTCATCCTCCTCATCCTCTCAGCAACATGAGACAGAACTCTCTGTGCCTCACGGTCGCTGCTGAAAGCTTCAAAACCCAGGGACAGACAACATGTTCTCATTTCCTCCTACAGCTCAAATAATGTCAAAGCAACACAAAATCTGAAGAAACACCCAGATATCTTCATCGTGGACGGCAGGTCTTCCTCAGTACACACAGATTTATTTTGTGTGTTTTATATGTCGACTATTATATGTCGACACACACTGTCAGAAAAAGGATTACAACCTGAATGCTTTAACCCACTGAGACTCATAAATGGAGCTAAAAGTAAATGTGTGTCCTTTTTTTAATGAATTAAAGGTATAAATTTAATGGATTAAAGGTGCAAGTATGTTCTCACGTAGAGCATGATACATACATGTACATACATGTACTGTTTCCTGTAAATGTGAGGATACAGTGCAAGGAATTAAAAAAGACTGAAAAGGTTAAACAAGAGATTTTAAGGCTTCACAGCCTCCATTTATACTCTGATCAGGTTTAAATAAAAGAATGTAGTGGACTTCTTCTGATCTAGTCCGATTCAGACCCACATCCTGAGCTGCACAAGGAGACTGTGGACAGGAAAACCTCCATCAAGACCAGAACCAAGAAGGAAAACCTCCATCAGGACCAGAACCAAGAAGGAAAACCTCCATCAGGACCAGAACCAGGAAGGAAAACCTCCATCAGGACCAGAACCAGGAAGGAAAACCTCCATCAGGACCAGAACCAGGAAGGAAAACCTCCATCAGGACCAGAACCAGGAAGGAAAACCTCCATGAGGACCAGAACCAGGAAGGAAAACCTCCATCAGGGCCGGAACCAGGGAGGAAAACCTCCATCAAGACCAGAACCAAGAAGGAAAACCTCCATCAAGACCAGAACCAAGAAGGAAAACCTCCATCAGGACCAGAACCAAGAAGGAAAACCTCCATCAGGACCAGAACCAAGAAGGAAAACCTCCATCAGGACCAGAACCAGGAAGGAAAACCTCCATCAGGACCAGAACCAG
>NC_136626.1:34411847-34439347 GCF_933228915.1 Telmatherina bonti
GAACTCTGCAGCAAACACAATTTCTTCTCTCTTTTCCTGGAGTGGTGTTTTCTGCTTCATGCAGCATGTCAGCAACTCTGAGGGAAACAAAGTGATCCTCTTTCTGACAAAGCAACAGCAAATCCACTTAAAAGCATGTGGAGGTTCACGATTCCCACAGAGAGGATCAAACATGAGTCTTACAAACCTACTGAATGCTAAATTATTTTAATCAGCTTAAACCTACACATCGGACTCGCTCCGAGTTCCTGCTCCTGCTCTGCCTCTGATCTGCTGCTGTAGCTTCACCAGGACAACGGTGGCTTTAGAACTAAACATTCACCTCCCTGTTCCCCAGCGTGCCTGGAACAAAGAGGAACATCTGGCTGCACAGGGGGCCGACATCTGGCTGCACGTTGGCCGACATCCGGCTGCACGCTGGTCGACATCCGGCTGCACGCTGGTCGACATCCGGCTGCACGCTGGTCGACATCCGGCTGCACGCTGGTCGACATCCGGCTGCACGCTGGTCGACATCCGGCTGCACGCTGGTCGACATCCGGCTGCACAGGGTCGACATCCGGCTGCACGCTGGTCGACATCCGGCTGCACGCTGGTCGACATCTGGCTGCACAGGGTCGACATCCGGCTGCACAGGGTCGACATCCGGCTGCACGCTGGTCGACATCCGGCTGCACAGGGTCGACATCCGGCTGCACGCTGGTCGACATCCGGCTGCACAGGGTCGACATCCGGCTGCACAGGGTCGACATCCGGCTGCACAGGGTCGACATCCGGCTGCACAGGGTCGACATCCGGCTGCACGTTGGTCGACATCCGGCTGCACGTTGGTCGACATCCGGCTGCACAGGGTCGACATCCGGCTGCACAGGGTCGACATCCGGCTGCACAGGGTCGACATCTGGCTGCACGCTGGTCGACATCTGGCTGCACGCTGGTCGACATCTGGCTGCACGCTGGTCGACATCTGGCTGCACAGGGTCGACATCTGGCTGCACAGGGTCGACATCTGGCTGCACAGGGTCGACATCTGGCTGCACGTTGGTCGACATCTGGCTGCACGTTGGTCGACATCTGGCTGCACGTTGGTCGACATCTGGCTGCACAGGGTCGACATCTGGCTGCACAGGGTCGACATCTGGCTGCACAGGGTCGACATCTGGCTGCACAGGGTCGACATCTGGCTGCACGGGGGTCGACATCTGGCTGCACGGGGGTCGACATCTGGCTGCACGGGGGTCGACATCTGGCTGCACAGGGTCGACATCTGGCTGCACAGGGTCGACATCTGGCTGCACAGGGTCGACATCTGGCTGCACAGGGTCGACATCTGGCTGCACAGGGTCGCTGCACGCTGGTCGACATCTGGCTGCACGCTGGTCGACATCTGGCTGCACAGGGTCGACATCTGGCTGCACAGGGTCGACATCTGGCTGCACAGGGTCGACATCTGGCTGCACAGGGTCGACATCTGGCTGCACAGGGTCGACATCTGGCTGCACGCTGGTCGACATCTGGCTGCACAGGGTCGACATCTGGCTGCACGCACAGGGTCGACATCTGGCTGCACAGGGTCGACATCTGGCTGCACGCACAGGGTCGACATCTGGCTGCACAGGGTCGACATCTGGCTGCACAGGGTCGACATCTGGCTGCACGCTGGTCGACATCTGGCTGCACGCTGGTCGACATCTGGCTGCACTCTGGTCGACATCTGGCTGCACGGGGGTCGACATCTGGCTGCACAGGGTCGACATCTGGCTGCACAGGGTCGACATCTGGCTGCACAGGGTCGACATCTGGCTGCACAGGGTCGACATCTGGCTGCACAGGGTCGACATCTGGCTGCACAGGGTCGACATCTGGCTGCACAGGGTCGACATCTGGCTGCACGCTGGTCGACATCTGGCTGCACGTTGGTCGACATCTGGCTGCACAGGGTCGACATCTGGCTGCACGCTGGTCGACATCTGGCTGCACAGGGTCGACATCTGGCTGCACAGGGTCGACATCTGGCTGCACAGGGTCGACATCTGGCTGCACAGGGTCGACATCTGGCTGCACAGGGTCGACATCTGGCTGCACAGGGTCGACATCTGGCTGCACAGGGTCGACATCTGGCTGCACAGGGTCAACATCTGGCTGCACAGGGTCGACATCTGTTTCCCTGCACCAACACAGCTGATTCAAGTCAAATGGATCCAACAGCTTCTTGTCAATCGTTCATTTCGGCTGGGTGTGTTGGACCATGGAGACATCAAAAACCTGCCAGAAACTGGCCCTCGGGGACTGGAGTTTTTACCTGTGACCTAAAGGGTCAGATATCCACAGACTCACATACCTCCAGGGAAACTACTGACAATATAACCAACAGCGTTGGGGCGATGCTGACGATCTAACAGAGTTTTAAGGGTTAAATAATTCCATCCAAGTTTGTTTTTCCTCTTGTCTATGAATTGTCACAGTAATTCAGAGTAATACAGTAAAAATGGAGTCTTTATAATCGTGTTGTTTCTACAGTCTAATAGAATCAGTTGGCGTCAATGTCGCAGCAAATGAGCCGCGCACTCTTAGAACAATTAAATGTGACCCGATAATTATGTGCATGATGGCTCTGTGGTCCCAGTTTGTGTTTAGATCTAGTCACATCTACAGACCAAACTTTAGATTTCTGATTAGCTTCAGAATAACCATTAATGTATCATACTGCCACGTAGATGTGACCATATCATGTTACATACCCAGCTTTCTCGTAGATTTTAGGCCACAACATTAATGAACAACAACTAATATTTATTATTCTGAATAGGATCATTGTTTATCTGTAATTGTTATTTTAATTAAGCACCTACAGCTATAACGGATACAAAACAACGTGTTACTAAGACAACAAAGCATGTGCCCCCATTTTCCTCTGGGAGAGCGGCATGTATTTTTGAATGTTGTTCTGAGATGTGTTCATGTCCATGGTCCTCTCTGAGTTCAACAAACTTTCAAAGTTTTAGATTTATGAGCAGAATGATGCTCAAAAATGTCAGGAAAAGAACCAACAGGAAAAAGATGCGTTTCCATTCCACCAATAATTGCAAAAAAACAAAATGTCACAATGGAAAAAAAAAAAAAAACATCGCTAATGGAAACACCTACATTTTGAAAAAAAGTCTCAAATCTCGTTAAAAAAAATTTTACGCTCTCATGGAGGTGGTTTATCGGATGTTTCGATCTGGAAAAACTTTTTTTTCACATTTACGTGTCCCCAGACGTGATGTGGGTGGTCATGACCAGTTTATTTCCGGTAAAGATGGTGCAGCATGGAACAAAGAACAGAGAATTTTAGAAAAGAAAATGAGGAAGAAAAGCTTCAAAAAGTTGTAGCAAATTCTCCGCAGCAAGTAGAAAACAAAATAACGTGACGTGGCTACTTTTTATCAACTGCAATTTCGCAAAATCTCGTGAGATTTTACGGGATTTGGGGCTTATGCGCTGAACACTGTTCAATGGAAACACCCGAAAATTGCTATTGCTATTGTTATTTGTTGTAACTTACAAGTATCACTTTTATTTTGCGAAAAAATGAAATGGAAACGCAGCTAAAGAAAAGTGTGTCTTTTGGCTACATGTTACTCTAAACCAGGCGTGCCCAAGTCCAGTCCTTGAGATCTACCATCCTGCTGTTAAATGTAACTCTTCTCCAGCACATCTGGAACAAAAGGCTGAATTCCCTCATCTGTTCAGCTCTCTAGAGGTAACAAGACATTCATTTAATTCAGGTGTGCTGGAGAAGGAGTAGCAGGAGGAGGAAGAGAAACAACTGGAGGAGAAGCAGGTGGAAAAGACGTGAAAGACATGCAGGAGACGACGGTAAAGACAGCGGGACAGTTAAATCCCAGATTCCTCATCCAATGATGAGAACATCTCTTTCTGCCAGCAGGAGAAGGGTTTCATCTGAAAGTTGCAGGAAGGTAAACATTGAGGACCGAAGTTTGGCATGCTCACTCTCAACTACAAGTTCAAGTTCATGAGATGCTTCTATTTAAACCATTTAAATATAAAAAATAGATTTTTGACATTTATGAGTTGATCCACTCTTCCAGGTCCATCTTCATGCAACTAAGTTTTCAGACAGTTGAGGCAACAGACCAGAGCTGCACGGTTATTAAACCATCAATGTTGCCCTTCAGGACCAAAAATACCAGAGAAAAAGACCAGGAATATAACTGGTTTTGTTGGAGCTGAATGCTCATGTACGTAAAGCATCTGCTCATTACATGCCATGTGTATGGTTCAATTCCCACATCTCCCTGACCCACTTTCTAATCTGCTGATGAAGAATTGCTAAATTTACATGAGAGTTTTAATTCCTGTTTAATTCCGAATAAAAGTTAATTCCACTTTAAACTGATGAAAAATGACCATGTAAACACTTAATTCCTAATGCTAATTTCTATTTGGAATTACACTTATTTCGATGTAAGTTTCTGGTTTATTTGCATTTTAATTCCGATCTATTTAATTCCTCTGTCATGTAAACCTTCATTCCGCTCTAAGTTAACTCCGGTCGTTCTGAGCATGCGCGTTACCTTGTCCTGTCCCGATGACGTGCGTTGTTTTACCTCCCATGTTCGGTGGTCTATCTTTCTTCTGCTCCTCAGTTGCTGCAGAAAGTGAAGTAGTATGCTGGTGTTGAGCTGCTACTTCACATTTATGATAAAAATAGCGGCGAAACTGGTTCTTATTATGTAGTTTTTACAAGACGAGAAGCAGAGAGCCAACTTTGTTTCCGGTATACGTCATACGTCACATGCACCCTCTGTCCAATCAGAACCCTTCCCAACCCGCCGTTCTAAAGAGGAATTAAGTGAGGATGTGTTTCATGTAAACCTCCATTTGGAATATTATTTTCATGGAAACTCGTAGGAGAATACGTTAATTCCAAATTATATCATTCCGAATGATTAATTTCCAATTCAAAAACATCATGTAACTGTAGCCAATGAGGGACAGTTGAGCCCAGACAATGTTAAACATATAACAGTATACAAATAACGTGTTTTATAGTTTCTATTTGAATATAAATGATATATATCATTATATAATTAAAGCTATAAATAAAAAGAGAAAACAGGTTTGAGCTGTGAAGAAGTCATTTTGGCCCATCATTTAATAATTGAATCCCAGAACAATGAATGCTCCTAAGATGGCACAACACTAATACTCGTCCTCTGTAATTATTAAAAAGTGTTTAGTTTTGATCCTGTTATGAATGTGAAAAACTAGGGTTGTCATCATAAACAGGTTTAAACAAAGAGATCAATCTGTCAAATTAAAACGTTTAAAAAAATAAATGCTCTAACGTTAAGTTACTACTGATGTAGTAATCTGAATTTGGTATTAACTAGACATTAACTTGTGGCATATAGATGCCTCATAAGTGGGGTGGAATTAATTCACCAAAAACCACTTTATCCTCCTTATTTATGAAGATCCTGAGAGTTTTCCAGTCTTAAGCTTGTTACATTTTCCACAAGGAGAAGCAAGAACTCAAGAAACAAGAAATGAAACTATTTTTCCTCTGGTTCATGAATTCTCCATAAGGAGCATCGGCTGAAAGGAGGCGTGGATCGATGTGCAATGAATCCTGTTGTTTCATATTTAACAAGAAACTTCGTCTGCGGCAGGGCGGATTGTCCCTGCAGCTGCGTCCGTGCATATAAACGCCACGTTGTAAACATGTTCGTACTTTCTCACCACTTTAATCAGACGTTTTATCAAAACAATCTGTTTTAAAATGCAGAAACAATGACTGACTGTTTCATGCTTTTCCATGTTTACCACGCCCACCTCAAATTTCCAACCAATCACACGATACTTCTCGGAGCCCCACAACAACAAAGTTCTGCCAGTCGAGAACTGTCTTCAATCACATCCACGAAAATAAAATGATTTTCTTCTCGGACTTTGAGAAAAAGAAAGAAGTTCTCGTTTCCCATGGAGGCGGCAGCAGGACGAAACATCCGATAGATCACACAATTAACCACTAAGTCGTCTCGTCTGACATTCTGCTCTACAATCCCTACCAGTGAACTGTAATGGGATTTATTAGCACTCATGTTGGCAAGTACTTAATTGTAGAAACTTGTACTCTATTTGAAAAAAAAAAAAGTGGTATTATTGCATCCCAACACAAACATAACTAAAGTGGGGACAAGGCTGAAGGTTTACATTTATTATCATACAATTCAAACTACCTCCTTTAGCTCTACTCTCCTCTGGCTGTATACAACACTGCATCCATTCAGCCTCAAACGGTTGCAGGTAGCCAGGTCCAACCATTGCTGGTCACTTGGCAGCAGGAATCATGGGATACCATGGAGGACTTGGCAGCCAATCAGAGCATGGCGTTCCTTTCTGCGTAAAGTCTCACAAGGAGCCAGATAAAAATAACGGCGCATGTCATTCTTGGCACAGCAAGAGGAGGAGGCTGGCATGTAATATTTATCAATGAAGAGAGGGAGGGAAAAGAGAAAGATAAGTGGTTTTAGTGGGTCTTCACTGAGGAAGAAGAGGAGATACAGAGCAGAGGGAAATGTTTGTGACAGCAGCCGTCACACATGCAGATCCTTGCATGAACTTCCCCCAGTCTAAGCCAGACTTGGTCTGCAGCGTCCCCCCATCCCACTACCACGCACACTCCCAGTTACAATGAAACGTACGAAGAAATCCACCCCAAAATAATCTTATATGGTTGAAAAATAGTCTTGAGTTTATTGGCTGCTACTTCATTGATTATAGTTAAAAGCATATCAGTGGTGGAGAGAAGGTGACTAATTCCTCTGATACAGCAAGTGGTTTTTTTAAAGACTAGGAAACACATATATATATATATATACATATATATATATATATATATATATATATATATATATATATATATATATATATATATACATACATACATACATACATACATACATACATACATACATACATACATACATACATACACACAAACGCGCGCACACACACACGTATACACACCAAAAAAACTTTCAATATGAATAACATATTTAACACCTTTTGTGCCACGAGTGAAAGACATATTTTTATGATGCAGTAGTTCTATAATTATTATTTTTATCTTTTTTTCCCCCCACAGAGAGGAGCATGTGTGATCCAAGAGTGGACCGTGCAACTGGAGTTTGTAAGAAGGTTGTGGCTGCTTCCTCAAACAGCTGAACCTTAATAGGTTGTGGAGACAGGCACATTTGTAACCCACACAAATTATATCACAGATGAAAAAACACCCAACTTTTACGCCTGTAACTCGCATGCTTTTATTTTGAAAATACAACGCCACATCCTTTCATGCGTCCTGCTACCTCATCAGCCTACTGGCCGTGTCAAAGATCAGCGCTTCAACCTAATTTTTTTACAGACTTAAACACTGAAAAGTGATTCAGTCCTGCAACGACAAGAGCTACATGAACTCATTGACACATATTAAGAGTCATAGCAGCGAAATAAACAGAAACAATATGCAGAGCTGGTGTGATGGTTTAGAAAAAATCTGTGCAGAATTGATTGTTCTTACATTGGAAGTCACATGGACTGCAATGGTTAAAAAAAATTCAATATGAACTCTTAACAGGACACATCCATTTACCAATACCTCTGAATAATGGATGAACATGCTTTCAGACTCAACAAAAGGTCTCCTGTGCAGACATGAGGCACTCTGAAAGCCATTTCAGCTCTTATGCAGCCTAATGAGGCATTTTACTTCTCTGAAAACAACCACAAACACAAACAGCGCAACATACTGGCCCAAGAACAAACGCAGCTCAGAGATATATGGTGTTCGTTATCACCTTGGGAGGGAAGACAGAAGTCATAACTCTGCTGTTTCAGGCCAGAGGGCTGCAGAGACACCAACATGACGGTTTCATGTTTAAATTAGATTCTCACAAGGCAAAGGGCAGCTGGAGGGTGAAGGAATGAAAACGGCATCTTCTCAGAGAAAACTCTTGTTTCCCTTCCTGCCTTCCAGACGTTGTATTACTTCTACTAAGTACTGTCAGATAAATGCACTGAATTACATGATGAACTGAATGTAGACGCTGTGCAGGTTCATATCCTGGATATAGGAGTAAATTTAACCCTTCATGTCTGATGATGTGGAAGGCGAGAGGAAGGACATGCATAAATCCAAATCAACGCAGTTCTTACGCTGTTGACACAGCTGAGAAGTTTTTATTCATTTATTGTTGTTAATTAAACTGTTAAAAACAGAGGAGGTTACCGTCAGCTTGCTCACGACTACAGATGTGACGGCATGATTAATAAATCATAGAGATCCCTTTCAGATTATAACCCCCCATTAAGGATGTCCAATATCTGCAGATCCGCACAACACAGAGAAAACGCGGTTAAACATATCATCTTTGATTGATTTTACAGGTTATAGAAAAAAAGATTAAGGTGTAGCTGTGGAGGACGTCTCAACGGCGCTGCATCTTCAGCGAACCATACAACAATCTGATCTGCAGGAGCCTGGAGCATAATGACCCAGAAATAACAAAAACGCCACATTTTTCTCTAATTTAGTGCAAAGAAGTTATTTATGAAGCTCAAAAATGTATTTATTAGAAAAACAAGGCATAGATTTTATTTAATTAAAACAAGAAGGGCTGGATAAAAGGTTTTGGGAGAGAAATGAGAATTAAAAAGTAGTATCTCTGTGGAAATGTGGGTTTTAGAAGGACTGGACTGGGCCTGCTTTGCTGCCATCCCACAGCATCGCTGCCACCTGTTTCTCTGCAAGTCATCTGCTCATGATTCATCTCTTTGCCCACTGCGTTAGAGAAAACACTCCCTCCTCCATTAAACCAAAAAGAAGCGCGCACACATCCCTGCAGGACTGCGTGCATGCTGCTTAAAACAGCATCAAAATGAGACAATATTCATTACAGTCACATCCACTTTATTAAACATTAAAGAGATCTGTATTATTAATAACGCAGCGCTTACTGTAAACATGTGAATGACTCATCTGTTAAACAGAACACGCTGCATTCATGAGGTGAAGGTTACCGCCACACGAGGAGGGCTCATCTGGGGAGCTGGGGAAGGGTAAACACCGATGGAGACCTGCTGAACTCAGTGAAGTGTCACGTCCCACGCTGGGTAAATGACAGCCTCCCTCTGCAGAGAGGGATTTTATTCCCACAGCCGTTCTGTTTGAGCAACTGGGATTATGTTTAAGTGGGATTTTCCGTCTTTTCCCCTTTGTGTTATGCAAGATCCCGATCAGTTTCTGAGACCTGATCCAGGAAAACGTCTCTCCAGCGGAATAATGAGAAGCATTTTTAAATTTCCCGACAGGGTGTGAAGTTGTACTTGTGTGTGAGCAGCTCTAACTCTTACTATTCTGCTCCTGCTCTTTGTAAAACCGTTTCATCAGATGCTGCTTCCAAAATCTTCTCTCTGGCTCACAGCCGGGTGGAACTGAATCAGTAAGTTCCTCTACGTCTCTGCATGGGCGGCAGACAGGTTTGCTTTATTCTGGGCAGAGTTTATAAATGAGGCTTTGCTTTTCCCATGTGCCTGTGAGAACACACCCACTCAGCTGTGCAGCATATGCATGTTCAGCTACGATCACTCCCGTCAGATGGGCTTTGAAAGGTGCTGCTGTGCCTCAGCAGATGCTGCTTAAGGTAACATATAAGTCTTATCTGAAGAGGAGAGCATGAGCTGATCTGGGATTCATCTGTTGTGCACAGGAAGGGATGTCACGATTAGAGATTCTTGTTAAGATCATTTAGATTTTACAATTATAGAGATTATTCTGCATTTAGAAATTTCACAACATGTGTGAAACCACATGAACGCTCTTGGTGAGTCTTAAGTTTTATTTTTTTGAAGCCAACATTAACAAAAAACACAAAGTCTCACTGCAACTACATCCCTTCGACTGTATAAAGAATAAATAAATCCTAAATATTAACTCTGTTTCTGTCAGAGAAACAGATGTAGAGGCGACAGAACCTCCACCTGGACCTGGGAGCCTTCTCTCCAAAAACTTCATTATAAAAGCCTGAGCGGAGAATTTCTAAACCCAGGAGAAACGTCTGTCCAGTTTGACTTCCATCTGCTGTTTGACTCAGAAATAAAGCTGCAACAGTGGAAATAAAGTAACACGACCACATTTCTGGACTTAACACATCATTACCCACTGAGGACTACGGCTGGGCAATAGGATATATATATAATATATATATATATATATATATATATATATATATATATATATACATATGTCTATAAATGTATAAATGTCCATCGTTTCAAATGAGGCTCTATCTTTTACGCCACAATAAGGTGCTTTACTGCAGTATTTTACATCAAGATGCGCTTTACAACATGCATGTTGAAATATAAAAACAAACATGGAGGAAGACGGTAGCAGACATGTTTCAGAGCAGATAATTCACTAACAGATGAGCAGCCAATCCAAACTGATGAGCTTGTTTATAAAAGAGCGGAAATTTCTGTCACATGGATGCAGTTTGGATATAGGCGAGACCGAGGTGGAACCGACAACAGACTAGCTCACAGTCCCAACAATGGACTCCGACACAACTAACTCATTTTATCACCTGCCAAGAATCAAGATAAAGAATGAGGGTTGCTCGATTATCGCAAAAATTTTGATCACGATTATCTTGATTTTGACACAATTATCCAGTATTTATAAACAACGCTGCGCGTCGTGGTGTTCTAGACTCCGTGTCGTGCATTATAACCGTCTAATGGACGGTTCCGAGTTGTTTAATCTGCTTTTACCGCTTATATAGGAACTATTTCACGTTGGCCTGGATGTACGTTTTACGCCAAACAACCGCTGTCAGGCTGCAGCGCGTTTCTCTCATTCACCTGTTAAAAGACGGCTGATCTGAACCAGCTGGTTAACGCGTTGCTATGGTAACGCCCCGTAACGGAGGGATAGTACAGTGTTTAACTGGCCGAACTATGTATAGGAAAATAATGCAGCCAGTTGTCGCTGACAATGGTATAAACTATGTTTAGGTGAACTTCCACAACCTACTGCAGTTATTCTACATGGACCTGCAGCCGGAGCCGACTGAGACTGGCCGCCTGGGAGTGCTTTAGGACGGGAGAGGCTCCCGCTGCTCCTTCCTTACAGTAACTGCAGAACAATATGTGCCTTCAAGTCAGTCGCCAAAACACCAGAAAAGTCTCTAATAACTCCAGTAAAAGCTGCTAGATTTGTCGCTTTTAACAAAAAAAGTCTCCAGATTTAGCGAGAAAGTCTCCAAGTTGGCAACAGTGTCTGAATGAAAGCAAAGCGGCTGTGGGAGGAGTTTACAGCACAGCGCTGCAACGCCAGAGACGCTCGGTTAGCAGCTGAAGACAGCAGGAGAGGAAACTGCAGAGAGAAAAATAATCACACCCTTTTAGTTTTATCATCGTTGAAAACCCAGATCGTAGTTGAGATTAAAATTTGATTATTCACCCAGATCTACAAAGAATACAGAAAATCAACGAGCAAAAGCAGCGTCAAGTGGAGGCCAAAGCTCATATTAAACTCCAGACCAAACGCTGCAGCAGGTATTTACCTGTGACACACCATACGGCCGTAGTTCTCCCAGATGGAAGGAGATCACTGCTGCCGTTGCCAAGAACATCTGACACATAACTAATGACTGACGCAACATCACACAGTTTTATATCGTTATGTATATCGTTAAGTGGATATAAAATGAGTGATATCGGGACATAACACTGCGTGAAAAGGGCAAGAATCCATGAAAATCTGTTGGGATATTTCCCTAAATACCGGAAGAATCCGGACCATTTCTGGTGCATATTCAGACATGTTTCATATCTGGTGATATACGGACACAAGATTCTGCATGAGGACATATATTGTGTCCGGACACAAGGTGTGACTGACTTTTGTCATATTTGAGCTCCAGATATGACCTGCGGTCACATCCGGAAGTATCTGGGATCAAAATACTGAACAGAGCAAGAATCTTGAAATATCTATAGGGGATATTTCACTAGGTCTCAGAAGAATCTGGACCATTTCTGGTAAATATCCTCAGTGATCAACATGTACCATATCTGGAGATATACTGACACAAGATTCTGCATGAGGACATATATTGTGTCCGGACACAAGGTGTGTCCGACTTTTGTCATATATGAGCTCCGAATATGACCTGCGGTCACGTCTAGAAGTATCTGAGGTCAAGATACTGAACAGAACCAGAATCCTGACATATCTGTAGGGGATATTTCTCCAAGTTTCAGAAGAATCTGGACCAATTCTGGTAAATATCTAGAATTTGTTTTACAGGTTCCATATCTGGTGATATACTGACACAAGATTCTGCATGAGGACATATATTGTGTCCGGACACAAGGTGTGTCCGACTTTTGTCATATGTGAGCTCCTAATATGACCTGCGGTCACGTCTAGAAGTATCTGAGGTCAAGATACTGAACAGAACCAGAATCCTGACATATCTGTAGGGGATATTTCTCCAAGTCTCAGAAGAATCTGGACCAATTCTGGTAAATATCTAGAATTTGTTTTACAGGTTCCATATCTGGTGATATACTGACACAAGATTCTGCATGAGGACATATATTGTGTCCGGACACAAGGTGTGTCCGACTTTTGTCATATGTGAGCTCCTAATATGACCTGCAGTCACATCTGGAAGTATCTGGGATCAAGATACTGAACAGAACCAGAATCCTGACATATCTGTAGGGGATATTTCACTAGGTCTCAGAAGAATCTGGACCATTTCTGGTAAATATCCTCAGTGATCAACATGTACCATATCTGGTGATATACTGACAAGATTCTGCATGAGGACATATATTGTGTCCGGACACAAGGTGTGTCCGACTTTTGTCATATGTGAGCTCCGAATATGACCTGCGGTCACGTCTAGAAGTATCTGAGGTCAAGATACTGAACAGAACCAGAATCCTGACATATCTGTAGGGGATATTTCTCCAAGTCTCAGAAGAATCTGGACCAATTCTGGTAAATATCTAGAATTTGTTTTACAGGTTCCATATCTGGTGATATACAGAGATAAGATACTGTATTAGGACGTGTATTGTGTTGGAGTTTTGTTCTCTCCTAATATGACCTGCAGTCCTGTCAGGAAGCATCTGAGTCAAGATACGCCAAAGGGCCAGAATCCTGACATATCTGTAAGGAATATTTCTCTAAGTCTCAGAAGAATCCAGACCATTTCTTATACAAATCCAGCATTTGGTTGAAATGTGCTGTACTTGTTGATGTACAGGCTCTGGGCACCTGATATGCTATTATATTGTGTCAGGATACCAGCCATTTATCTTTTTCTATATATTTCAATTTTTAAATATGACTTTGTTGATTTTGCTTCAACAGTTCCAAACAGAATGCCAGTATAGCAGTAATGACAAAAACACATCTTTTTAATGGTGTTAATCGTACAAATTTTTACAAATAACATGCAAATGAGCAGCAAAGTTCTTTTGACAGCAAAGAAAAGTATTTACAATATATGTTACTACACAAGTTTGACCATGATATAGTACAAATATTAGAGGCTTGTGTATTATCGCTGGGTGAGGCACATGGCTAAACACATTTTGCTGAGGGTAGCATTACCAACACATTCACAGTTTCTTTCCTTCCCTTGGAAAATGCTAGTTTAAATGTACAGTGGGCACACTGCCTTGCAATCCTCTTAAGTGGTATGAAAGAGGCATATGAACATGGCAAATGCATGGTTTCCCAGACTGTGCAAGAGCTGTTTTGCCCAAAATGCAATTTATCTCCATGCTCTTTGAACCAATACACTTTTGCCACTGCATGTTCAACCATTATCCAACTATTATCACGACATAAACAGACAAAAACTTTCCATATACCCGATATCTCCCCTGGGCGCATGAAAGCATTAGCGTCAATAATTTGATTTCCAGTGATACTGTCAATGCCCAACCACTTTGCTGTCACAAATGATGATGTTCCTGACCTATAGTGACATGTTGAAAATACATCACCAGCTAAACTGTATCTGTTGCTACACATGTACTTAAGGGACACTCGCTGAATCTGGTCATTTGGATATATGATCTTAAACATTGAAAGCAGATAGAAATTATCTGAATAACTCATTGTACTAGATTTAACTGGTGGAAGCAAAGTTTCAATAGTACGATCAAATGCAAAGTTGTCATGAGTAATAACCCCATGGATGAGATCATGTAAAACATGAAATTTTTCTGCATGAATAACTGTGCTAGTGGGGGCCTTGTGAAATAGTGATTCAATGTCTGGATCACAGCTTGCCCAAGGAGGTGGACATATTATTTGTTGCCCTGCTACTTGCCATTCAGTGAGCCATTTCCGCATCATATTCACCTCAGTCTCATGGTTATTTGTGTGATATTCTCCCAATGTACCATTGGCACGTTCAAATGAGAAGCACCAGAATCCATGAACTGGTCCATAATCTTTTATGCACGACTTTAAATGCAAATGTAAATGCAAGTTCATAGTGCACCAATGTTTTCCGTATTTCCTTTCAAAAGAATTGCAAAATATCTTTAAACATCTATGGGCATCCTCAATCTGTGCACTATCAATGACTCTGGAGCACATCAACTGCGTTGCTGCAACAAAAATTTGCCATAACATGTAGTCCCCCTCTCCTAAGACTCCCTTCAAGGCAAAGGTGGAATATACACAAACCCAGAGTTTCCACTGTGCAGCCGTAAAACCTTCAAAAGCTGCTTCAATCTTTGAGGGTATGCCAGAATCTATTGTACTGGGAAGTTTCAAAGAGTTTACTCGATCCTGAATTGTTACAAACCCTTCCTTAGAGATGGCATTGGTATCTTTCCAAACTTGCAAAACTCTTTTGGCTGTACCCTCGAGCAAGTTATGCATTGGATCAATTACATGCATTCTGACAACATCAAAGTATGGCAAATCATGCAAACAACTGTATCTAGCACCATATTTCTGTTCAATCCTTGTTTTATTAGCTTTATTTATTGCTCTCTTGGCTTCTCTGGCATATCTACAGTGCTCCTTACTACTTCTCATTGGCCATGCCTCATCAAATCCTGAGTAATCTACTTTATTATCTCGTGTGCGTGTAAAATCTTTCAAACACTTGCTACACCCCTTAGTTGCCATATGGCTCAAAAAACCTCAAGTTTTCCTCGCAGCTGGTATGTCACATGCTAAACACAACAGAGCAGCACGAACAAACTGCCCAGTAGCAGTACCATCATCTATGAATAACCCAGTCCACAGTTTTTTTAAATCGCTGACCAAGGGTTCCAAAAACCCATTAATATGTTCTTTTGGCTCATGGGGACCAGGTATAATTCCAGCAACTATCATGTTTTCTTTCTTATACCGTATCTCCCTAGGAAGGTTCATTATTGCGATATAAATCACACCAACTGAGTCATTAATATTGTTATAGGGCTGGAACCAATCAACATTGAGCATAAGACCAAGATTGCCTGCCTCTTTTAAGAATGGCTTGCCTTCATAAACCAGAAAATCCTTCCACACCTGTCCATCAAAAACGTCAGCATAAAGTCCCTCCCTTACATTACGCTGCCTCCACTTTTCACAAGACTTTTTAAAGCCAGGCCTCTTTAACATGTCACCAATAGATGTAATCAAGCTTCGATAACAGAATTGTCTTTTGGGGTAAAGAAACTCTTTTCCATCTTTCCCAATGACAGATCTCATCAGCAAAGTGTCACATCCCTTACGGAATTTTTTTTGTGTGTGTCTGGGATATGCAACATAGCCACATTTGTTTGACTTTCTCCGAATTACCTTTCCGCTTGCATCATAGATATGTTTTACTGCTTCATTAAAGGCATAAACAGAATGGCACTTTGGACAAACAACATATTTTGTGAAGTCATATTTTACTACTAATTTATTCCTCAGCATGTATAAAGTGGCGGGGAAGTGGGTTGTGATGTTTTGTAAAGCAGTGTCACTTATTATACCATTCAAAAAAAGAAAAAAGCTTCTGAAAATTTTTAAGATGGCTTCAAATGCACGGTCAGATATTTTGAAAAGTGACTTCCATGTTGACAATATAAAAAGCAAGAACATCATAACTGCATTTTTTTCATTGGATGCTAGTTCTTCAGGCTTTTCTGTGTTGTTGTGTTGTTCAATCACTTCCTCTTCCTCACTCCAAAATTCTTGGTCTTCTGAAATTGACTGAAAGAATGTAAATAGATTTTTTTTTTTTTATGATGTTTCCAAAATTGCACAACGAGCTGCATAAATACAAAATACTGACAATAAAACTGAATGTAATTGTATGTAGTTTACTTACTTGTGCACTTCCAGCAGATTCATCTTCTGTGTTGTTATCCTCTGAAGATTCCTCGATGCAGTTTTTAGACAGTCTGGGCATCTTTTTCAAAAGAAACAAATAATAAATTAAAATCTAAAAAATTATTAGTTTTCTAGCTAATAAATACAGATGATGAGAGCTGTTATTGTCTTGGTTATTGGTGCGATGACACAAAACCCTTTTTCACTATTAAATGTTTGCAACAAAACTTCTTCACGCTTACATTCTTATAAAGCTGAAACTGAATTACCTGTTCATCCTCTGATGAATCCACAATACGCTGTGCTGGTGGTCGTATCATTGGCTGGATTGCAAAAACCACAGAAGCACAGTTACCCAGTGAAGCAAATTCAAAATCACAATTTATAGGCATTTCCTATCCAACAGAACACATTATTAAGGACATGGAAAAGAAAAAGTCGCAAGGCTGAGTGGTTGGGAGCTTATTGATGTGGAAAGCCAATTTGGGTAACGGGTGACGATTAGAAAATCTGTTTTTGCGGAAAATCTGCTGTGAACTGAATAGCAAGTTGATGAGTGGCAGACAAAGGGATAACACGAGAGGTGAAAAGCTGAACTACAGATATATTTACACCTTATTCTATGTAAATGTAACAGGGATTGTAGAAGTAACAGCCACATCATTGGTTAATTGTTCTTGTCCTGGCTGTACTCCCAGACAATGTCATGCAAATCAACTACTTTGGAGGTCATTGCAGGACAATTTAAATCTGTGCAAACCTCATTGTAGGTTAGAAACTCTGAACATAGAGCAGACTTGTCAACACAAATGTTTTCTTGTGAAACAAACTGAATTACCTGTTCATCCTCTGATGAATCCACAATACGCTGTGCTGGTGGTCGTATCATTGGCTGAATTGCAAAAACAGAAGCACAGTTACACAGTGAAGCAAATTCAAAATCACAATTTATAGGCATTTCCTATCCAACAGAACACATTATTAAGGACATGGAAAAGAAAAAGTCGCAAGGAGTAGTGGTGCCTTGTCGGACAAGCTAAGAAAAATTTAAAGAATTTCATTAAACTGATCTGGACTTCTTCCAGCAAGATTAATGGCTATGTCAGGTGCTTAACAGCTGACAGATAGCTGACTTGCAAAAAAGCAAAAGAGCTGGAGCACACTGATAATTTTTCACCTTCATTGTGAGGAAACATATAGCTGTGAATTTCTTGGTACCTATATGGTTTTGGATCAAACACAACTTTGAGTACATTACCTGCTGATTTCCTGCAGAGTCATCATCAGTTTCATGATCAATGTGGTACGACAGTCTTGTCATCTGAGAGTAAAAAACAGTCATATAAATCCAAACTATGTCTGCTCTTTTCAGGACAAAGAGGCTAGGCTTGAGCAGAATGTTTTTTATTGTTAACCCACAAGAAATTGCTTGTATTATCTCTGTCTTCCATCTGATTGAAAACACACACACACACACACACACACACACACACACACACACACACACACACACACATATATATATATACACATACATATACATATATATATACACATACATATACATATATATATATATATATGTACACATACATATACATATATATATATATATATATATACATATATACATATATATATATATATATACATATATACATATATATATACATATATACATATATATATATATATACATATATACATATATATATACATATATACATATATATATATATATACATATATACATATATATATATATATATATACATATATACATATATATATATATATATACATATATACATATATATATATATATATATATATACATATATACATATATATATATATATATATACATATATATATACATATATATATATATATACATATATATATATATATATATACATATATACATATATATATATATATATATATATATACATATATACATATATATATATATGTATATATATATATATATATATATGTATATATATATATATATATATATATATATATATATATATATATATATATATATATATATATATATACACACATACATATACATATATATATACACATACATATACATATATATATAATACATCTAAAATACTAGATAGATAGATAGATGTGTGTACATTCATATAAACACAGCTGCAAACACCAAATCTAATAAACTGTGTTATATTGCAACATTAGTAAATAGTTATAATTACCATTTCTGCACATTTCTGATGGCGGTAGAATGTTGATTTTGAAACATCTTTTCCGCAGTGATGGCAAAATCTTTCCAATTGTTTTCTTTTCTTTTCTTCCTGAGACATGCTGCTTTTAAGGCAAAAATCAAGGGAAAAAATTCTAAACCTATTACTTCTCTGCTGAAGACATTCTGAACCCATTTTAAAGCTTTGGGGAGTAAGATGTGCAATTGGAGGGAGGGAAGGTGGGCGGTGTCACTGAATACAACTTTGCGACACAACTTAGGGGGTCACTGGAAATAAGTTTTTAAAAGCTTTGTATTACGGAAGCCGAGAACAGTCGTGCTCGACTATTATTCTTTTTTTTCAACGTTATATCAAGAAAACGAGGTATTTCAACCTTTGTCAGACCCGATAGAATTCAAATCAGGTCAAATTATCAGGATCCTCCACCTGACGTCTGATGCAGGCTTCACTGTACTGAGAGATGCCAGGCTAATTTGTCTGGGGCGTCTCTGTACGATCAAGCGAAGCGGCAGTCAGATCCACCTGTTGAGGTGTTGTTAAAAAAGATGATCATGGCTAAGCTCTCATCCTTGTTGAAGGACACGCAGCCCTCACCCCTCTGGGACGCTGACAGCCCTGCATGCTGCTTCAGCACCAGACTGTTGCATCCAAAGCGTACAGGTCCTTGATTCTTGCAATAATGTTTTATTGTAAAAACATATAACCACTTGAACGCTGGAGGAATTACATCTCTCAGCTGGCCCGGGAGCGCCTTGGGACCCCCCGCAGAGTTGGCGAATGTGGCTGAGGAGGGGGGCTTCCCTGGTTACTGCTGCGATCAGAACCCCGATAAGCGGTAGAGGAGGGATGGATACATGGCACTTGGATGCACCGATGATGTTTGCATTCATAGCGATTCTCGTGCCGCTCAAGTTTCAATGAGAAATGATGCCACGTCATGGGGATTTGACTCATTTTTCCTTCTGTACAGACCCATGCCTTATAAAACTGTCCTTAAACTACGCATATTTATTACAATGGCTCGAAAGTGTTCCAAAGCACCATAATTTCACAATGTCTCAACCCAAGTATGAAGAAAAACTCTATCAAGTCCTGTAAATGAGCCATTTGTGATCTCCTACCCACCCCGCACACAATTTCCTCATCTAAAGTCGAAAATTACCAAGTTCACGTTGTCAGATACACGATATGTTTCACGTTTTTACAAAAGAATGATCACGTTATAACGTGATAGTTTCACGTTTTTACAATAAAATATCACGTTATAACGTGATACGTTTCACGTTTTTACAATAAACTATCACGTTATAACGTAATAAGGCCCAAACTTTTTTTTTTTTTTTTTTATAAGGATGACATCTCTACGCTTCCGTACTTTTGGCTTCCGTGCTTTTTTTTAAACTTATATTTTTATTTATTGCTACAAGACATGTTTGGGGGTATCCCTCTGCAACACGATTACTATGGTCGTGACGTATATCCGAAGGCCTTGTGAAAACAAATCTGATTGGTTGTGTCACTGGCGTGTCGCCGTTGCGTATTTTCATTGGTTGCAAATAACACGACCAGACTGTTTAAATTTTATGCGGCACTGACCAGCCTCAGAAGACATCGAAATCGACAAGACTTTAAACTTTTAAGAAAACACTGACAGAACAAAGAGACATGGAAGACTACGGCATGCGAACACCATGCAACGAAAAGCGGGGACGCAGTAGAATGCATGAAGACCACATTCTCTCTAATTCCAGCTCTCCGAGGACGCCAAGGGTCCGGGACATGGGGACGGTTACTCGTTCAGATATTTTGAGGTAAGCTTATTTAATGCAGCAATGTTAATGGGGGATTTTTACCATTTGCTTTTCCTTCCTTTTTCATTTATATATTTGACGAGTGTATTCACATCAGGAGAGTCGATCCGGTTGCGGACTGGGCTCACTTGTGGGGGGGTCTGTCCATGCGGACAGAGATCATGTTTAGTTTACACTGCACTGTGGTCAAACGAACCAAACCATTAGAATACTTCTAACCAAGGGTGGCACTGCACTAGTATTTAGCTAAAAAGAGGACAAGACCCACGTGAAGAGGAAAACTCTTCCATTTGGAGTTAAACTATGGCTGTTTTGGGTTTTTATTGTGTCCTTCGCAAGTATACTGCAGAAATCCACTGCAACAATGGACACAGTATGAACACCAGGCGAGGCAGATGACCCTTAACGCCATCGCTATGGATTTACCCACAATGCCATGCTACACCACATGCAGGAAGGGACTTGTTTTGTAGTCCACTTCCTGTATTTGGTCACTTGAAACTGACCGAGACCTGCATTTGTAGGCGGACCGAGTCCGGTTCTTTGGTCTGAATCAGAAGTTGTTTGGGGCGTTCACATTTCTCCAGACTTTGAGCAAACAGACTGATTCCAAACAAAAATACTGATGTGAACTATTTGTCTTCCCTGTTTTATTTCTTTGGCGCACTGTGTTGACTGAGCCCCTTAAATTTGTAACATTGTTATGTAATGAAATTATGTATGTTATTCTATTTTCTATTCTAACAATAAATGTTCCTCTTTTTCTCAATTTTCAGGCAAGTTGAGTCTCTATATCAGTTAGTGGAATCTATGAAAGCTGATTTCAAGGGGATGGCACAGAGGTTGGATGAAATGGAGAAAAAATATGAAGCTAAAAGTACACCAGATTTGAAGATCCCTCTGGAACTTTCTGTATGTATTTGCTTTTGAGAGCAAGCCTAAAAAACTTATATGTGTTAAAATACTGTACTTAAAAATGTTTGGAATAATAATGAGTTGTAATATCAGACAACTTTTCAGGGGATTATTGTATTTCTTTTTTTATTGTGGAAGCAATAACTCATAAGTGGCCTGTTCTACTTTCCTTATTATTGCACATATACTCCTCCAGTTGCCTTCCCATTTAATCAATCTGCACTTTTACCCATACTTTATGCATTACTATATTTATTACAGAAATTTGACCGTAATAGAGAATTTAATGTAGCTAAACACATTATAATGGTTCCTCCCCCCACAGGCTCTGGTTCGTCAAACACATGTAAATCTCGGGGAGCAGCCAAGGGGGGAGGGTCCAGCCGAGTGACAAGTAGGTTTCTTTCTAATGTTTTAAGTCTAGAAAAATATTAGCAGCTTTAAAAATGTTGGTGTCTTTCTTCAGCTTTCGGACACCACACAATGAAGAGGTTACAGCTGCAGTGATCCAGGCAATTAAAGATGTGGAACCAAATTGGAGCTTCCACCAAGTTCGAAGTATGTATTAAACATGGGTGTGAAGTCGGGTTTGATAAGGTGATGTGTAAATAGCTAGCATTTATATTTCACCTGTCAATGTTTTTCCATCCACTAGGAGCATGTAACCGGGCCTTTGAAAATTTAAAAGCCTCTGAGAGAATGGAGAGAGATGGGACCAAGGAGAGAGTCAAGAGGCGGAAGCTCATGACAAGTAGGCGTGACCGGGTGAGTTGTCTTAACTAAATCTGCAACTGTCTGTGTAACTGAACTATATGTCATATTTTGACAATTTGGTTTTACCTTTATGTCCATGTTGTATGTACAGTACCAGTCAAACTTTTGGGCACATTTTCCAATTGGATGTAATGGTAAAGTGTCCAAACATTTGACTGTTAGTGTATGTATTTGGGTTTAGGTATGTGCATGCATAGCATAGAATATCCTTAGAAGTATTCGTCACTGTTTATGTTTGTAAAAACTTATAATTATCTGAAGAATTTTTATTTAATCCTTTTTGTTGTAGTCCATAAGTCCATAGTACTAGGGAAGTTTTAATGACTTGTGCAGAGTCTATTAATGTGCACAACTTATTAAAAAAACTGTAGCGTTTTGTGGTAAACAAATAAGAACCCTGCATATTTTGAGTATACCTCTGTCACAGCTGGATCTGAATAACTTAGTGATCTAAATAAACAATATAGGTGTAGCTAACAAAACCTTCACATGCATCCTTCTGCCTCAGAGAGCTAGGCTTTTTTTCTGTCCCATGTTCATGAAGATGTCAACATACCATCAGAAAAAAGGCAGCACTTGCCTCTAATTTGCAATATCTTAACTGAGCATGGCCTTAGATATAATTCAATATGATACACTTTACATTCCATTAAAAACAGAAGGTTTTTATTGTAGACTTTGGTTGCATACAGCTAAAACTCATTTGTTTTTCTTCTTCTACAGCTGTTCAAAAAGCGTGTAAAGATTGGCGAGGAAGTCCTTAACAAAGATGACCTGGAATTTTTGAAAGGAGCCAATCTAAATTATGTCAGTGATGAAGAAAGCAACGATGAAAGGACAGAGTTTAACTATAACTCACCAAAGTGGCGTTGTACTCGGCTCACCAGGGTCATGAGTATTTGTCAAAGGGCCTTGGATGACAACCGTAAGAAGGGAGTTGAACCAAGGTCGACACATTAAAGAAACTGTGTAGGTTTCACACACCGTGATCCACCTCCTGGAGACAGTCGCTATGTGGTGGAAGAAGAAAGTGAACTGGACTAAAAAGAGACTTAGATATTTTTCTGGTGTTTATTTATTTTTAAATTGTTTGCTGTGGATGGTTTTGGCGTTTATTTATTTATAAATTGTTTGCTGTGAGTGCATGTTTTATTTTTATATTGAAATGTTTGAAGTGAAATGGTTAGCTGTCATTTTAAGTAAATGTTCTATATGCTCACCTAGTCAAAATGTGTTGGCCTTTTTTGATATTTTACTGATTATTTGGTGTGCTACATTGGAAAAGGCAGGGTATATAGATAAGTAATATTGTGTTTGGACTGCAAATATGGCTACGGGCCACATATCCAGAATCCTGACCCCAGATATGATGAGTATGCAAACATCAGAAATCACCAGATTTGACATGAGTAGAATCTGGAGATATCCAGACAACAGATATAACTTGTGTTCGGACTGCAAATATGGCTACGGGCCACATATACAGAATCCTGACCCCAGATATGATGAGTATACAAACATCAGAAATCACCAGATTTGACATGAGTAGAATCTGGAGATATCCAGACAACAGATATAACTTGTGTTCGGACTGCAAATATGGCTACGGGCCACATATACAGAATCCTGACCCCAGATATGATGAGTATACAAACATCAGAAATCACCAGATTTGACATGAGTAGAATCTGGAGATATCCAGACAACAGATATAACTTGTGTTCGGACTGCAAATATGGCTACGGGCCAGATATACAGAATCCTGACCCCAGATATGATGAGTATACAAACATCAGAAATCACCAGATTTGACATGAGTAGAATCTGGAGATATCCAGACAACAGATATAACTTGTGTTCGGACTGCAAATATGGCTACGGGCCACATATACAGAATCCTGACCCCAGATATGATGAGTATACAAACATCAGAAATCACCAGATTTGACATGAGTAGAATCTGGAGATATCCAGACAACAGATATAACTTGTGTTCGGACTGCAAATATGGCTACGGGCCAGATATACAGAATCCTGACCCCAGATATGATGAGTATACAAACATCAGAAATCACCAGATTTGACATGAGTAGAATCTGGAGATATCCAGACAACAGATATAACTTGTGTTCGGACTGCAAATATGGCTACGGGCCAGATATACAGAATCCTGACCCCAGATATGATGAGTATACAAACATCAGAAATCACCAGATTTGACATGAGTAGAATCTGGAGATATCCAGACAACAGATATAACTTGTGTTCGGACTGCAAATATGGCTACGGGCCAGATATACAGAATCCTGACCCCAGATATGATGAGTATACAAACATCAGAAATCACCAGATTTGACATGAGTAGAATCTGGAGATATCCAGACAACAGATATAACTTGTGTTCGGACTGCAAATATGGCTACGGGCCACATATACAGAATCCTGACCCCAGATATGATGAGTATACCAACATCAGAAATCACCAGATTTGACTTGAGTAGAATCTGGAGATATCCTGTCCGAATATCTTTAGTGTAGGGATACTCTCCGAATATGGGCCTTGACCAGTATCCCATATCTGGGGAAAATCTGAACTGCAGATTCTATCAGTATCAAAGTGGTCCCATACCGGGAGTTGATATGTTCCTGACATGACATCTGAGACGGTCATGTTCGGAGAGTATCCAGGACAGATATCACCATGCATGAGGCACATCTGAGGGTATCCAGGCAAAGATATCTCTGGATTCTGGGGGTTTTTGCGCAGTGTAAGGCTTTGGTCATATCGCCCAGCCCCATTATCTGTACATAATACTTCAATAAGATGCTGAAAGTGTCTGAAAATACAAGATGATAAAAAATGACGCTGCTAGAACTGAAATCAACCAAGCAGCTCCTGACTAACAGAAGAACAGATCGACTGGCCTGGCATCCCTGCAGTAGATCTACACGGTTGGCAGGGTTAGAAAGAACTAAGGGTGAGATAGCATCAGAAATCTGCAGAAAGCAAACAGCCGTTCTGGCCCTGAAGCTGTAAACAGGGTCCAGATCGGATCATTAACAGGCAGCTGAGCCGATCGATGGCAGATCAAAGCTGTTGCAGAGCCGTTTCCCTCCATCCATCAGAGAAGAAAGACACTGGTGGGAAGTTGCTATTAGACGCAGGATGAAAGAGATGACCGGCTATCTTTAGAAGCAGGTAGACCATACACCAGAGATGCTCTATAGGGAACGACGGCTAAATTCAGTCCTCAAGTCAATATTGATGAGGAAAATTCTACAAGTTGAAGGTTTTTTCAGCTCTTTTTGCTGTGCAGTGCTCCAGTCCTGCACTCCTTTCATTAGTTCCAGCAGAAGCTGGGTCAGACAAGCACCTGGAAAGTTTAGATGCCATTAAAGGCTGGCAACATCCAAACCAGTGGTTTAAGCCAGTCTGCTCTTTTCTACACACCCTGAGGTGTTCTTGCACAACAAGGAGGGTTTTTGTTTAGAACACATGTCGACACTTTGTGGTTTAGATGTTGCCTCGGATAACATTTCTGAAACCACATAACTCTGTTGCAACCTGGCTTTTCCTGGTCCAGGCACCTGATTATTATGATTTGTTTGCTGCAGCTCAACTAAACATTCATGGGGTCATGAACATTTTAAGAAATGAAAACGAGGCACAAAAAAACTGTAGCAAAACAACTACGGAGCCAAAATAACGCCATGTGGCTATCTCGTATAAGCCAAATTCTCGTAAAATCTCGTCAACTGGATGACAACTGAGGCCTATGTGCTAAACACTGTTCAATGGAAACACGTGCAAATCGTGATTCTTTGTCAAAACTAAAAAATACTGCTTTTATTTAGCAAAAAATTGTAAAACGCAGCTAATGGTTAAAGGGAGGATCAACTTCATTAGCCTCCAGTCCCATTAGCACCAACTAATAAACTTTACATAGCTTTGCATTTGCTGTTAACCATCAATTTCTTGACATGAATGTCTATTTAACTAGAGAAATATGAAGCAGCATATCAGCAGCTTCTCTCCAGACTTTGTGTAATAAGCTTGTCATATGTTCAAGGTTTACTTTGACAGTGGACTTAAATACCAGATGTGAAATTAGGCCCCGCCCCTCTCCAATCACATGCTGAGCGAATGTGAAATTAGGCCCCGCCCCTCTCCATTCACATGCAGAGCAAATGTGAAATTAGGCCCCGCCCCTCTCCAGTCACATGCAGAGCGGATATTAAATTAGGCCCCGCCCCTCTCCAGTCACATGCAGAGCGAATGTGAAATTGGGCCCCGCCCCTCTCCAGTCACATGCAGAGCGAATGTGAAATTGGGCCCCGCCCCTCTCCAGTCACATGCAGAGCGGATATTAAATTAGGCCCCGCCCCTCTCCAGTCACATGCAGAGTGTGGAGCAGAGTAAACTATTTTAAACAATTATGAAATTATTTAATTCTCTGCATCACGGTTTACGAACAAGTTTTTTTTTTTCTTATTTAGTGTATTTTACAGGGACAACGTACATCAGCAATAATCACAAATAAAATATGCCTAGTCCCATATCATAGCTCTAACAACTAATTTCCATCTTGAGTCCTTGGACTAATAAGACACACAAACATGAATTAAACACAAAATAATGCAAAAAGATACAAAAGTTTAATATTTCATAATAAAAGGGTAAAAATTACCATGGCAAAAAAGTGCATCTGTGCACTGTAACTATAACAGTGCACTGTCAAACCCCTGTCCACTGTGAAGTACAACAGAAAGTCAGATTTCTACCCTTAAATACCCCTTTAATCACATAATAACTAAATACACTTATTATACATCATATTAATGGAAAAACAGCACAGGCAATTAAAATAGACATTTAAATCAAAATATAATAAATATACACGCACTGAGGCCTCCGTGTCACGCATCAAAAGCACTTTTACAGAACATCTTAACTTTTAAACTATTTTAACTATTCACCCATCCATCCATTATCTGAATCTGAATTATCTGAGTCTGATGAAGGGTTGTGGGGAAGCTGGAGCTGATACTAGCAGCCTCCGGGCGAAAGGCAGGGTACATCCTGGACAGCTCGCCAGTCCATTGCAGACTTTAAATTTTTTTTAAAAAATTTTATTTACATTTATTCATTGAGCGTCGTAAAGTCGAAACAACGCAAGTTGAGAACCCTGTATCCTGAGGACCGCCTCTTTTTAACTGTGGCGGGCCACTATGACAACGTCGTGGGAATTTGATCTAAATCCAATCAAATCAGGCTGTTGTGATTTGAAAATTAGTGTCGATACTAGGACTGTGACGATATGCTTTTGTCTCGATTTT